>NW_024884364.1:18939286-18957528 GCF_019232065.1 Centrocercus urophasianus
AAAAAAAAAAAAAAAAAAAAAAAAAAAAAAAAAAAAAAAAAAAAAAGCAGTAAGAAAAGAGACTGACATGGAAGACTAGCCACCATTGTAGCTTTTGTACTGATAAAGAAGAAGAAGTAGGTAGCTCTCTTTAAATGCAGCATCTTCTTAAAAATGGGAAAAAGGAAAGGGAAGGGAAGGGAAGGGAAGGGAAGGGAAGGGAAGGGAAGGGAAGGGAAGGGAAGGGAAGGAAAAACCCACTATTTTTGACAGTTAAATGAAGAAAAAATATGTGACAGAAAATTAAGGTGAAAGCTGAAAAAGACAAACTAAATCCAAGATTGATCCCTGACACCTTTTCTCTTTTTGATTTGACTATGGGATCTATTTATTTTTTAAGTTGATACATAGGACTGACTTTCTGATCTGTTAATTACAGAAGCCTCCATTTCAGATGGTCAAGATTGCTTTAAGTCTCCAGACGCTTCAGTGAAAAAAAAGGAACAAAGTGGTATATCTCAATTTATACCTTCACTCTTACCCTCTGCTTTCACAATGGTTTGATTTGGGAAAAAGCAAACCCTTCTCCAAAGCTTAAGAGTACTGTCTATACTGGTATCCTAAATTTGTTCTGCTCTGAGTTCACCTTAGATTAAAAATACAAGCTGTTCTTCAAACTGTAACTTGCAATACATCACTGCAAAAAAGAAGCATGAAAAACACAGCTATGCTAGTGAAGATTGGCATGTTTAGACTTCCTCTTGCTCTCAAAGGTTCGAGGACTAGACCTGAAGAATTAATATTCTGTCTGTGAATGTGCAAAGCTCACTTTTTTTGCTGAATTCACAGAATTACCTCAGCAGCTTTGAAGCAAAATCTAAAGCTGAAAAATTTCATACAGCTTCAACAGGTTTTTAGCTCTGTCAATTTTCACCAGTGAAGGAGATACTCAGTTTACAGGATCCTGGATTGAACAACTAGTATATGATTCACAAATTGGGAAGTTTCACAAAATGTAGTGTTCAGCAAACTCTACAAATACAGAACTTGGAATAGAAGTGTTAAAAATGTTAGAGTCCAACTGCTAGAGAAAAACGTATACTAAAGTAAAAAATATCTGCCATTTCAGAGAAGGAACTGAGGTGTAAAGTTAAACATAGGTGTAAAGTTACATAGGTGTAAAGTTGAACACCATATTCAGTGTTTCTCTCCCTTATCAGTTACCATGATATTACATACAGATCAAAATTTGTTAGAAGAGTGGTTCATATGCATCTGTACTTTTTACATATGATTATGATTTAAATTAGGTACATTCATATATTCTTTTTCATACCCTTACTGTTATGAATCTAAAATGTTATTTATAGGTTGTTTTTATCTTCAGATTTTTAGTCATAGAATTTTTTTTCCTGAGTAAAATTCAATACTTTCTATATTTGGTTCAATTAAGAAATTACGAAAAATGTCTGAAAAAAACTTTTGCCTTTGAAACATTGCAAATGTACAGTATTTTATATTTATAAGGACTGTATTTTTATCTAGATATTTCTTCCTTGCAAACCTGGGGAGAGGGAAAAAGGATTTGTGAACATGAAAATTGATTGTTTTAATCAACCTACAAGAAATTTATTTTGAGTTTGTAATCTTCTACTGTCTCTAGAACCTTCTATGCACTGTGAAATTTATAACAAGAATGACTTCTGAAGTTATTTTGTTTTTCCTTGTTGGATTGAAGCTATCTAGCTGAGTAATTCCAGATCTTCCTAGACTTTCTTTTTTCAGTCATAGTTTGAAATGGGGAGCCAAAGAGATTTTGCTCGCTCTTTCTGGATTATGGTAGTTCTCAGAGAAAAGGGGAGAACATCTTGATGCAGACTTGCTGTGGTAGTGAAAGAGTATTTTGTTCAGAAATTTGTTGTCATTATTCTGTGATAATATAGACGGGTTTGTATGTACCTTGTTCTGAAAGTCATGCTTCCTATTTATTTCCTTGGGAACTACAACAGATACAAAGAACACAATAACAATACTTGATAGAACAAATTCTCATCTACAAAACAGTGTTTTTCAACATAGTCACCACCCTTAGAGTTACATTTTCAGCAGTGATGAGCCTCCATGCAGCACTTTTAAAATTCTGCGTGGCTATCTGGAATAAGGCTTGTCTTTCACATTGCTATGGCCACTGCTGAAATACACAGCCCACACCCTCACTGTGCTCACATCCAATGTTTGATCACCAAAATGTTTAGTAAGTGTTGATGAATGTGAATGGGTGTCATTTTTTCAGCATGGAGGTATTCAGTGACACACCTTTGCTTCATAGATGCATCCATGTCTGTCACCATTTTGTCAGACTGCTCCTCTGTTGTCATCTGTCACACAGGAAAATGCAATGAAATGTTCAGCCTCTACTGCCACACCACCAACATCCACTTCCAATGTTGTTGGTCAACATAATAAAATAGGAGGCATTACTTCCAGAGCTGCCCTCATAAAAATATGTACTTATTTATAACTAGGAATTTAATGGTCTGTGTTGTTCTGATTCATTCAGGATTTGCTGTTACCTGAAAGAAATTGATTACAGTCATGATGCTACTGAACATCAATTTGGCAGTTGCTACAGAAAACAGGCTTAGCAAGCTTGTTAATAATGCTGTAAACTGCATTCTAAAATAGTAATCTAATTGGTCTGCCTTATAGATCTTTCCTAGGCTACACAGCTGCCAAGGTCATACAGAAGGAAGGTAATAAATGAGAGTTTCCTCACTGAAACAAAAAATAACAACAACAACAACAATAATAATAATAATAAACAGGGTTTTTGTGGTAACTAGACAGGACTTTCTTCAGAAATATGCAAGAACAAGTACTTGAGAGTCATCACTGGGCTGGGTTGTGCTTAAATAAGTCCTGTCTTTCTCCAATAGAGTATCCCTTTCTAAACAGAACAAATAGCAGGCAAATATTATGTAGACAGATGATCTCAGTGATGCTGCCCTTTCTCCTAACACTGCTAGAACTGTCTTTCTCTGATTTTCATTATTGTTATTGTTTTCCTTTTTGTTTCTATTGCCAACCTAGAGGGAAACCATTTAGTTTATTGCATGTGGGACAGCTTGATTAATGCTAAACTATCAGTGAATCAATGTGCACTTTAAATATTTCATCTTCTTCAATTCACTGAGAAACAAAAAGAAAATCACTTAGCAACACCTAACTATGTGAAGCTATTCCCTGAACATTCACTGGTATGTCTGTACTGTTTTTGTAACCTAGTCCGTTCTCTAGGCAGTCTAGTCTTTTTTTTTTAGCTGTCTAACGCTTCCCCACTACTGTTGCTAAACAACCCTTTTCTTTTGTGTGTTCCTCAGATGCTTGTCTCAGACTATATTTAATTTCATTCTTTCTTTGAAAGGCTGTAATCTTGTTTCTCTTTACTCTGTTACAGCTGTGTAAATCTAAATTAATTTACTTTCTTCATAGATTTATGCAGCCATGAATAGAATTTCATCACCCAGAGATGTTCACTATGGCAGAGATGTTTCAATATGGCAGCCAAAGAAATTTCATGAATGCTATGTAATTCTGGGCATCTGGCAATTTCATCAATGCTAGTAAATTGGAGTTGAGTTCTTTGTAAAATTTGGTGATATAGATAGGACTAGTAAAACTGCCAGTGGATTGGGTACATTTATATTTGAAACTTTTTTACCTCAACTGCTCCAGACAAAGCTCTTTTGACAGTCTAGTCCCTGAGTAAGAATAGATGTGTTAAGCATAAGAACTCTAATGTCAGTGAAACACTATCTGAAGTATTTCTGTGTTTCAATAAAATGTAACGCTGTCAAGACAAAAGTTTTTCCAGAATCTTTACAACACATTTTCTTCAATGTATCATGTGTTTTATTAAAGAATACTGAGGAAAAGAGACAGGGTTTTCAGGTTTACGCTAATAGTTCTCACTTCCCCTGAGTCTCTAGTCATCTTTCCAATGAAAAAATAAATAAGATAGCTTTAAAATTCATTTAATGCATGGTACAGGAATTACTGAATTTTGACACTTTTTTTGTTATGAATAAATGATTTTTAATTTCTGTATGAAAAATACATCCCTCTCTTCTAACTGTTTGTGGATGCTTGGATGTTTTTGTTTCCATTTACCAATTTACCGATGTAATCATAACCCAATATCTCAGCCAAAAGGCTTTGAGCCTTCACATTCCTGACAGAAAAACAGAGGAGATAATATGGATTTTCCTTTTCAAATTTCTCTGGTTTAATCAGATTTAGTTTATTACACAGTTAATATTTTCATAAATATATGAAGAAGTGTCAAAACTGGAAATTCACGTGTTCCCAAGTAATAAGTTAGAAGAATGACAATTGTTCTTTCATCTTTGTTTTTGTTGTAGGTATGTGGCAGGCTATTGTTTTTAAGGCCATTGTCACAGTCATTTTTTCTCATACACACTTTCAGTTAGTGTCTTACTCAATCTGCTGTCAGCAGTTTGAGACTCACTCTATGCTGTATGCAAAGTCTAAATGAATCAGTTACTTCTGTAATGCTCTTTACAAAAGGTGCAAATACTTCAAACACATTAATGATTTTACCTTCACTTGACACCTCTGAAGTACTTCCGAAACTGCTGCATAGACTATTAAAGGAGCTACCCATTACTTGGGGCACCTAGAGTTTGTATTTTCACAGTCCTTTGCAATTTGCATTCTGAAGGCAAACATCCTGTTGTGTTTAGTTATAGTTGCCTTGAACAGATTGCATCAAGGTGACTCAAAGTTCAAGAACAAGCACACAGTTTGTGAGCAACTGTGAAAAAATCTTTGATTTTAATTGACTTGCCCAGCATTGCATACACAATTTGAAGGAGAGTTTGGAGCATTATCCTGTACTAGAAGAGAGGATTAAACTGATGTAACCATGCTGCCAGCCTTTCTGACATTGCAGCACCTGAAAGCTATATTATGAGCAAGACAATGAATTCTCTTTAAGCTACCTGTTTCACAGACTGGCATTGTTTAATGAAAGAATTTTGGGCTAGAATTTGTTGGTAGTATCCCAGTTCTGTTCCACATTTCATATAGTCTGCAATATTTGCATAATTTTTTATTCTTCCTTTCATTTCCTTTGATAATATTTTGTCTTCCTGATTCATTACAGTACCCAGCAGTTTCAGTTATACCCACCTGTATTTCTGTTTTTTTTTTTTTTTTTTTACATTTCTAAGCTTTATTTTGAAAACAGTATTTTAAACAGCTAATTCAAATGCATTTATTTGGTATATGCTTTTTCGCAAGTTTATCTTGATTTCTGGCTCCATACTTGAATATCTCAGTTGTCTTTACATAGTTTTGATCTCTTTTATTTAGTGTTTTCATTTGTAGGTAGTCGACTTCAATGACTTCCTATGGTCTCCTATTTTCCTACCACTCCTTCTTCTACCATCTTTTAGATGCTTTGGAGGTGGGTGGGGGGCTTATCACTACTCACAGATTTTTAGCACAGGATGGGACAAGTACATGCAACTTCCCAGTATTTTGCCTCTAAGTTGTATTTGTACTTTTAGCTTCAGAATTGCTGCTGTTGCAATTATGTTCTTACATACATGTCTATTTTCTTAATGAACAGCACAATGTGAAGTGTTCCTTTCTCGTGTACTGTTTTCTTTTTACACTATTTTTTTCTTGGTGTGGGTAGTGATTGCTGCTTCAGATTGATACAATCTTTGAAACTCTCTTTGTCAGATAAGAACATAAATTCCAGCTCATGCTACTAAAATAAGGACTTACTATTCCAGAGTGCATTGTTCTTCTATAATCACTCTTCTTCTTACTTCTACGTATCACACATTTTTTTTGGAATCTGGAATAATATTCATCAAAACAGAATTTTTGTATGTTTCACTTCTTCTACTGGGCAAAACAAAGCGGATAAACTTTCCTGTGAGAGAGAAGATTTTGTCCATTTTATGGATTGAGGACTAAGATTTCCTCAGAGAGATTATGTTATACTGAGGACTACATGAAAAATATAAGAAAGAATTAAAAATTCTAAAAATTCTAAAAATTAAAAATTAAAATTAAATGCCTTTAAATAGGTGCTTACAACAGCAATCTTTTCTCTTTACACCCATTTTAAATTTTCTGAAGTAAATGTATTTGTATTGTAATTCAATGATTGATGTTTCCTATGGCTTTCTAATTATTTCTTTTTCTTTTAGCACCTCCCCTCAATTGCAATCAAATTTTTTTAATTGTAAGCTATATATTTGTAAGCATACAATCTTCCAAATCTCTAGTTGGGTGAAACTTGCTATAACTGCACCATTATCATAATCCATCCACTGATTTTTTTTTTTTCTTTTTCTTTTTTTTTCCTGAGACATGAGTGGATATTTTAACCAAACTGAGTTATTTGCATGATTACCAATCAAATTGTATATTTAGTTCACTCATAAATAAAGCTACTGTGTGATATGATATTCTCTAGAGTTTGTCTGCAAAGCTCTTCCTGAAAAGTTAATCATTTAGTCTAACTTATTGTAAAAGGTTAATTTATGATCACAAATGTGCCCCATAGGAATTTTTTTACCTGCGTTGGGGCACTTCAAAAAATGTGGCTTAAGAACATACACTTAAATGTGCATCTATTAGGGCTCATCCTTGTCTCGTTTATGCTAGTATAAATCAAACTCAAATTACTGGAATTACATTGCTTTTATGGCATTGTTCTGGGAGCAGAAGAAGGCTGATTAAATTCATGTTAATTGACATTAATTGTCAGTAGGGACTTGAAGAGCATAAAGTTTATATTAAAGCATTAAATAGACAGATGATCTGTGTAAACTGACCAAAAGCATTTTCTTATTCTAAAAAAATTCTGTTGCCTTAATATTCATGCCCCAAAGCTAAAATCTAAACTAAAATCAGCTTGCCAGCCTTAACCTATGTGGAATCCAAAGATATCTTCACAGCAAATCTGTAATTATTGCTAGTCTTTTCTCTCCCACACTCAACTGGATTTTCCTGTTGGTGACCTACCTCTCCAGTGCCATTGCTAATTCAGTACAAATTTTCTAGGAGTGTTTCCTTCCTGTTTTTGCAGCTGCACTCTGTTGCTGCAGAATTTGAGCATTTCCAGAAAAGTGTATTGTAATCCACATTCCTTTCCTGAACTGTAGGCCTGTGTTTGCCAGGCTACACATAGCACACTTATTGGGATAGCAAATTATTTCCTATTAGTTAAAAAGCCATGGTTTCATGGCTTTGCTTGTAGCACACAGTCTGCATTTCCTTGTTCATGTAGATGTTATAGAAGTATACCAAATTTGTATTCAACGTTTGATGTGTATGTGGTGCAAAAAAGCACCCAAGAGGAGGCACTGTGCCCATATGTGCATATGTGAGTATTTACCTTCTCTGCAAAATGTAGAGATGCACACAATGCATGTTCACAGATATATAACATCCACCTAAGTCCTATCGTGTTTTAGCATCAATATTTCTAGTTAAATGGAGGCTAACTCTCAACAGGTTCTGACTAGATCAAGCTTCTGAATATTGAATCTTCTACTATTCAAAACTGCTGAAAACAATTACTTTCAATTTAAGTTTGAATTAGAACTCAGGTTTTGAAGGTGTAATAAGATGCAATTAATCATAGATTAAATATTTGATTGCAATTTGCAATAATTTAAACACCTCAGTCCTTTTCCATGTTCATTTATTAGGGATGTAGGTACGCGTATACAAATTATACCTATTTTCTGCATAATTCTTAATAGCTGTCTCCCCAGTGGTAGCCATTGCATTCAAATTAGTGCTTAATATTGTCACTTAGTGCTCTGAGCATTTTTCATACTGGATTTATTGAGTTAATAGTGATATTATATAGATTTGTGAATCATAAAATTGCTCAGGTTGGAAAAGGCTTTAAAGATCATCGAGTTGAACTACAATGAAAATCTAGAAGTGAAAATGTAGAAATGGCAGAAAGAGGGAAAAAGAAAGCAGTCAATACTGGATTCTTATTTATTCTTCATATTAATATGTATCTTGTTTTTCTCAATTAGAATCAAATCAAAGAGTATCCAGCTAGAAGCTTTTAGAGCAAAGTGCCACAAAGCAATTTTTTGCTTTAGTGATGAACATGCATTACATTTAAATTCCTAAAAAGGTGACTAATAAAAAAGGCCTGACATATATATGCATACCTGCAGTAACATAAAAATATTGCCCTAATAAAAACACATAGGAATAAAATTACAGAGCTATCCTAACAAATGAACATTCATCATTTTAACTCATTGAGTTATTCCCAGGGGATCCTTGCTAACAAACTACAAAAATGGGGACCTGCAGAAGGTGTGTATTTCTTTTTCAGTTTCAGTTCCTGATTTCTGAATATTTTACAGTTCAGAAACACTGAAGCAGTTTCTCCCTAGTGAGACTTTTTGCTCCATCTTCTGTAAAATCTGTATAGAACGGCCAGACTGTAAGAAGTGTCAGTAACTTGCATTATTATCATGTGCCAAATAATACTGCACCAAATGTGGGAAACAAAGCTTTGTAAAAACAGGAAGGCAGATAGCGCAGATTGTTAAGATGCATTGATTCTCTTGGATATTGGATACACATTCCCCTTCTTTGTATTTTCACCATATGTTTTCCATATTGTCAGCCTTCCAAGCCTTTCTGCTCATTTTCTCTGTCACTTCTTCTCCAGAAAATATATGACGTTTATTAGTATCTCATCTGAAAGATAACACTTCATCTTCTTCATACACCACCTCAAGCTGTCAGCACACTTTACCAGCTTACAGGGCAACTTCCTGGTTAAGAGTCAGCTCTTCAAACGTTAACTTTTGCATATCTGTGGAAAGACGACTTTGGGAAATGCATCTTTTTTCTGCAGTTCTGGGAAGAACAACCTCTCCAGATAGGTGGTCCTGCTGGTTATTTGCTGAACTCATACAGTACAGTGAAGAATTCAAATCTGTCCATGCAATGGAACACCTCTGACATGACTACGTGTATTTGAAGTTCAGATAATCATACTATCAGATATTAATCCATCTTATTCCTATTTTTACATCTGGCGTTTAAAATGTCAAACATGAACCTAATTCTCTTGTTGTAAATACAGACTTTGAGTAGCATAAATTTAAAACATTATAACAACAATACAAGTCACTCGATACATAAAAACAATATTTTTTCAAAACGTAAGAAAACTGATGAGTTAAAAGATGGTGACTGATGGTAGAATTTTTCTCTTAGGATGAATTCTTCAGTATTACTAGTGTTCCTCTTGTGCTGTCTTCTACTACTGTAATAGTATATTTATTTCTCAAAATAGAAATGCCCATTAAGAAAGATTTAGCCACCACTGGGCAGCAAATCACAGTTACAGATGTACTTTCGTTGTCATAATATGTTGATATGCTTAGTAAGTGCTTAATATTTAATGACAAAAAATATTAATTGAAATCCTGATAAAAGACACGTTATGAAGATCTAAAGGATGAGCAACAAAATATTTCAGATTTTCGGATATGGGTTATGTGTAGTTTTGTATTTTCCCCAAAATTTTGAAGAACAATAAACAGCTGTATCTGAATTGCATTCTGTTGTCTATCAGTACCCTTCATTATTTCTTAATGCCATATTGATCTTCATAAGCTACATGATCTAGTTAAGGTTATCATTTCTGGCCAGTACCTAAAATTTCTAATCTTCAAAACTGTTGAAGAAGTGAAAATGAAAAAAAACAGAAAAATAAGCCAATGTGGAACTCCTTCAGAATGATCACCTGAAAACTTCTTTGAAACCACAAGAATGTTTTCTAGCTGCAGAATGTACATTTACATACTACACAAAATGTGAAGTGTGAAGGAAATATTTTAAGATTAGCACATAGCAACTAACATGTCAAATAAAATTGAATTTAAAACAAAGTTGTTGATTTTTTTAAATGTTAACAAATGTTTCAGCTTTCCCCAGACATATCTATGCTGTGAATTTATATTCCTTTAGTAGAAAATCTTTCCATTGCTGACAGATATTTTCATGACATCCACACAAAATTCTTGCAGATATATCCACCGCATATTTCTTTGATGACCATTTCGATAAGATTTTGAAACCTGAAGATCATTTTAATTTGCAAAAGTTAAATTTGAATCTGAAATTCCCTTCTCCCCTCTGAAAACAAACCCACCAGACTTTAGGCCTTGTTATTTGACTTCATCATCTGTTATTACATACAATATAGCAATTGTAAAATCGGAAAACTAGTATAATACACTTTATACTAGTGTACCACCAACTCTCCCTTTGAGAAGAAAAATACAATGAAGTTGAGAGAGATAGAGGCCTAAACATCATCCTCTAACATTCTACTCTATCCAAAATGATACCATATCTCAATTATGAAATGTATTACTAATTGCTTTTTTCTTCAGTCTGACGTGTGTAATTCTTGGTTCTGTTTCTTGTGTTGCTATTTGATTCAATCTCACAAATGTCATGACAGCCTTTTCAATGATTCTGATAGCTTTTGTTTTTTGTTGCAGTGCAACTTCCTTCGTATGTTATTCACTTTAATGTGTCATAGTCTCCAGGATAAATTAGTAATTTCAACAAATATTAAATTATCAAATGTGCGTTTTAAGTGGTGGACATAATTTATAATAAATATTATTCACTTGTTTGTGATCATAGATGAAAATTAAGAAGACACTAGAGTACCAAAGGAAAATATCCAGATGTAAAGATTAGAATGTATGCGCAAGACTTTATTTTGTAAAGATATGTTTTTAAGAATGCAATCCTAGAATAAATTTTGTAGAAAAAAATCTCATTATAGCTTTTGCTTCTGTAGTTTAAGTAGAAATTTATCTTTTTAGGTTCAGAACAGTGGACAAAAAGACAATAAAATAATATTGGTCTACTTCTTGAAGTCAGGCCATCAAGAGAAAACTGAGCTTATGAAACTGGGAGGAACACCTAATCTGAAACATCTAAGTCAACTCAGTTTTGAGCTCCTTGACAGACTGTTGAAGTTAACATCCATACATGCTTATTAGGGGAAAAAAAAAAAAAAAATAAAAAAAAAAAAAAAAAAATAAAATATTTGAGTTTTGGGTTTCTGTGTTGTTATTGTATTGTGTTTGTTTAATTGTGTTTTTTTATTCAATGAATTTTTTTTTTTTTTTTTTTTTTTTTTTCTCTCTGAGATCCTGCTCTTCTAGAGGGAGTTTCAGCTTCCTTACTCCTCTAGAGAAACAAATTCATTCTTTTCTGATATTTAAATAACAATTTTTATGAATATCTATAACAGATTTTTTTTTTTTTTTTCTTTTTGAAAGGTTAAATTCACTGGAAACAGCTAAGTTGTCCCCATTTTTTTAGGAGAACACACTCATAGTCCAGCCATGACACAAAGTTTAAGTGTTTGTTAATACACATCCTATGTGTGCATTTAAACAGAGAACAACTATAGAGAGTGCATGAGAGAGGAAGAGCTGTTGAATAGTTCATTTTTTACAGTAAGTTGTTCAGTATATTCATTTAGGTGAGCTGAATACATCAATCTGAATTGGAAAGTCTATTTTCCCATATTGAGCTTTCCTTTTTTAACCATTCTTTTGATTTTCTTAGTTAAAAAAAAAAAAAAAAAAAAAAACCAAGCAAATAAACTAACTAACTAAAAACCTACTGCCGTGCACGTGAGAACACCTAAACTCTGCTATCCTATGGTCTGTTTGCGAATGAGCAAACTCTAGCAGCACTTAAATTTAGTTTTCCCCATTAATGGATCATGTGTGCAGAGTTCATCTATTTTATGCGTAACTAGATCTTACGTTACAGTGCATTTAGTATTAATCTAATGCTTTAGCAATTGTAGTCCTCAATCATTTTTTCACTTCTTATCCTTCCTTTTAATAAAGGCATGCAGCCTCCAGAAGAACAAGTGAACAAATAAAAGTTGGCTTAACATCCAGAATCCTAGTCATTAATTAAAGAAACATGCAACAGAGCACTTTAAATGCACCTGTGCCACACATGTGGCCTTGGTGTATTAGATATTTTTTTAAAATAATTACAAAGTTAATTCTAAACTAAACAACAGACATCTGGTCCACTTTGAACAACAGATCATACAAAGCAGCCAGACTGAAACAGACTATCTAGTCCATTAAGTTACATTTGGACTCTGTCTAGACCTGCTACTATAAGAGGAGCCAAACATGCTCTCCGGTATGCTATAGCAAATGAACAACTGCTCCGTTCCCTATTCTTCCCACAATGACTGTCAGAAAATTAATTTATGCTGTGGACTATCTATTAACCAGAACTGGTAGAATATTTAAGAACTGCTATCTTTTTAATATGAGTGTTTTATTTACCTATGCTTATGACAACCAGTAGTTTAATCTAGTTTTCTTTAACCCTTATAAACTTTTAAGGGGTAAAGAATTTCCTTACTAGATAGATATTTGCATTATCCTGTCTTCTATATTTCTTGATCCATATTAAAATAACTCCCCACAAGGATTATAATTCTAAAAATACAAAGTTATAATTCATCTTCTGGAGGTTTCAACTTCCTCGATTAGGAATAGTTTACATTTTCCATTGACAGAGTTTTGAAAAGAGTTGGATATCGATTTCATGTGCTGCTTCAGTGAAGACAGAGAAAATGAAAATATTTTCCTGCAGTTCAGTAGAGATACAGATTGGATTGGCCATTTCCCACTTAATGTTGTAAAGAAATTAAAAAGAAAAACTGGAAACTGAAATATTTTCATTTATTGATTGAATGTTTGAAATGCCCAGAAAGAAAGAAAGAAAACATTAGTTCAGTATGCTGTAGTTTATTTACTGTACATTCTATAAAACTGGTAATGTCCAAGTTTAGAGATAATTACTCTCATTTTCTCTAAATTGCAGAGTAAAATATGCATGTATTTACACAAGTCAGTAAATATGTGTGTTTTCAAAGTTTATAAATTTTCCTCTCATTTACGAAGTAGTTGGCTAAACTTCAGGTACAGCAGGCAATTTTGGGGACTTCCTGTGGAAGACTGAAAAGGAAAGAAAAAAAAAGGGAGGATACTACATAAAGAAGAAAAATGTTAATAAAACTCTACCAATACAGAGTACTGGTCTCAGCACACCACTCATAGCCTTCTGGTCTATGTATTACTCTACATAATAGAAAAAGACCAAAAGAATATAATACAGGGGGTGGAATTATAAGAAAGGCAACCTGCATTTGATGGCAAAGCTTGCTGTGGGCAGCAAGAATTCACTTCACTCACATGTGCTGTTGAGGGAAAGAGTGAGTAAAACCTTTGTACAGTGATAACTGTCAAAAAAGGTGAAGTTTCTCTTAATGGAGAGATAAAAATCTAGCCTCAATCTCTGAAACTGCTCTTTAATAGAATTGTACTTAAATGTGCATTGAAGACTCACTGAAAAAGTTGTCATGCTCCCATTCTGACATCTTCCATCTCCCCATTCCCTGTGTAACTGGGACTACGGTTATGCTGCATACATTTGAACTGAAGTCTCCCAGAAGATCTGGTGACTTCTGCTTCCTAAAGCAAGGGCAAACTATAAAGAAAGTCCTTAGATCAAATGAATTTCTTCCCTTCAGTGTTCATAGACAATGACTAGAGTTTTCAATGGTTCTGTGAATTTGTCCCAGTCTGATTACTGAAAAACTATGCTCATCATTGATATCCTTTTTCAGAATCTTCTTCTTTTTTTTTTTTTTTTTAACCCTTGAGCCTCATACAGGTTGAAAAAACATGATTTTTCACATATTTAGTTTTTAGTTTATTCTATACATATCCCTCTTTGTCTTGTTGATATCTGTGCTATGTGTACAAGGCTAGATAATTGTCACCAGTCATGTAATGACTGCATGGTGCTTTGGCTCTCACCACTTACATGGATAAAACTCGATCCATAATTTTTTCCTCCTCTTTTCTGGGACCATCTTTGCTGTTCCATTCCTCTTGCTCTTTCCTGATAAGATTCATCAGAAGACTAGCATGAAAAGTAAAAGTAAGATTTTGCTTGGGAACACTTCTTTATTGTATTTACTTTAAATCAGATTCAGTATCTGATAGCCTTTTTCTGTATTCAGCTCAAACTTGAAGAGTGGATAAAGTTTATCTAATTGAAAATGAAGTGAATGATAAACAACTAAAGTCTATAATATTTCACTGAATGTTAAAATTATTTATATTGCTAATATAGAGCATAAAATCAAATTCATCCACAGTCATCAGTTCTGGCTAGAAATTTATTCAGGGCACCATCTTCACTCATTCACTGGTTGATTAATGTGCTGTAATTCGATATACTTAAAGAATGTAGGAAGGCTGAGTTGGTTTAATCATTTAGGGTCTTTGTCTTTAATTTCTTCACCTTCTTTCAAATTCCGCAGTGTTCTCATGCTGCGTGTCTTTTGTTTGTTCAGGTATCATTCCCCAAACAAAACCTCTAGATGCTATTTCTGCACAGTCACTCAATAAAGGTAAAATGCAGAGGCTAAAAGTCAGAAAAGCTGTCTGCATTTCTTTCTTGCCAAGCACAGAAAAAAATAGCTCATTGGACATGCATGCAAAACACAGTATTTCTTTCTTCTCTCTCTTCCTTCTCTACCCTCCCATGCTCAGATACCAGTGTGTTCGTGAAAAAGTCTCGAAAACATGCCAGAAGTTGATGTAGAAATATACAGCACGAACATTTGCACGTTACCTCCTAGAATGCTCTTTATGCTTTTCTACCATTTTATAGAAATGAGGAGGATCTGAGCCTTGAGAAAGGCAAATGCATTCCAATGTACAAAATGGATTTTAATCACCTTTAATAACTTAAAGGAAACGAAAGAAACTGGGAGGAAAAAAATATTCTATTCGGCCAAGCTTGTGATAGTTATGACTTGCAGCCTCAGAGCACATTCATTCCTCTCCTCATCAGAGATATATTTCAGTTGAAGGAAATTATAGTTCACACTGCTTATTGTTTTTCTCTTTGGAAGAACAAAGCCTTCCACGGTAGGCAATGTGGTAGAGTCTTTGTCATACTCACAGATCTTGAAGTGTGTGCAGGTATCTCTAAGTTCACAGAGAGTGTATATTTATCTCACTAATGAGCTATCAACATTTTCTGTTCCTGTAATAAATATCTGGGTGCTCATCTTTGCAGCTTATTCCAAGGTAGGGCTTAACCAACAAATATATTCTCAAGGCTTTGTAGTGGATGTATTGCCCCATGTTTCATTCAGTACAGGTAGCAGATTAATTAACACATGATTACCTGTTTTACATGGTTCTTTTATAGATCATTAGTTTTTTTAAGAATATTTCCATTTATTACCCTTATAAAACTAGTCAATTAGCATGTAAATCACTCTTCATAACTAATTTGATGTTATCTCTCTGGGTTGCTATTAGAGCTGCTAGTTAGTGTTTGTTCACTCATACTAGTTGATTTATACGTGGCTCAAAATAGGTTATACTGTGTATGACTCAGTGTAAATAGTTCAAATGGCTTGAAGATGTGTGAATTTATGGTAAGATAATATATTTGAACTTTGATGTCTGCTTTGGTATACATTATATACTCTTTATTTCATCAATAAAGGAAAAAAAAAAAAAGAGCAATAAAACAAACAGGAAACTAAGACATGCAATACCCATATGCATGGGTAAATTTCAGTAAATATCTAGGTTTCAAAATCTTTGTATGTCCAAATCCTGGCATTGCAGTCTCCTTGTTTTCAGAAAATTTGTTAAGATGTATCCAACGGTGTCACTCATGTTTTACTGTTGTTGTCTGAATTTGTTTGCTTTCATTATAAAGTGATAGATAGATCTGAGTGATTCCATTTTTGGTAGGTGATTTTAATAACAGTCAGTAAATATGACTGTAATATGACAGATGATGAACATGCTTTGAAAATCAGGCTATTTTAAAATGCATAAGTGTGGGCTGCCCAGAAGACAATAGTTTAGAATTAAAGGAATCTGGAACCTGGAATCTTCCTACTATTTGGTGAAATCTAACATCCTTAGAACACACACATTTCCTTCACAAAACTATCCCAAAACAGCAGAATATTTGCCGTTCTGCCAAGCAATAGAGCTTCTCCTGTAGTCAGAATATTTTTGTTAATATTCAATCTAAATATTACTTGCTGCAAATGAACTGTTTTTTCTTGCCTTACACATGGTAGACATAACTAAACTGTCTGTTACTTTCCTCTGTACACATTTGCTTCCTATTCATCAAATAATCATGTTATCTTTCATTTTTAACCTTAAATTCAGTTTGTTTAAAATTTCGTCATAGGTCTGGCCTTCTAAAACCCTGTGAGCCTCATTGATTTTCCATGAATTCTCTTATGTACATCTGCTAGCCATTGGTGATTATATGCTTTTTAAGTGTTATCATGGTTCAGTCTAGAATTTAAAAATAAAATACAATAAAACAACCTGAAGACATAGAAAAGTCAGGACACTCTACAGTGCTGAAAAAGGGTCACATATTGGGGAATAATTTATAAGTAACTATAGTACCAAGTACCACAGAACTGCAGTAAATTTTGGAATTCAGAGATAGTAGTAGCTACTAAAGACACCCTGAGTGTGATATATTGCAGCACAGGAATCTGGTTGGAAACAGTTATTGGTGGGGTACAAACTAATTCCCTATCAGAAACTCACTATTCTGTGTTGCTTCACCATAAATTGCTCATGACCCAAAGGGACATTTTAGTCTTCTAGGTTTTGCAATGCCTATTGCCTACTAAGTTAGAATTTCAATTAGTAAGAGATGCCATCTACTGCAAGTAAAAACATCAAATAAAAAATATGGTTGCAATCAAAAAGTGATGGGTGTTATTGAAATAACTGCTTTTGTTTCTTATTACCTAGGAATTAAAATAATGTTAAAATAATAATAAAATGAAATTAAAATTACAGATAAAAATAAATTTCAAAAGGTGCTAATTTAAAGGTTTGGTCCAAAACTCCAAAACAGTAATTCCATGACAGACTTTTATGTGAAACTGAGGATGTCAGTTTATTCCCATTTCTCATATTTCTATGTATAAAATGTTGTATGTTAACATGCCTAAGAATTTCAGAGAAACCTTTTCATTACAGGTGAAATCTAATTTAATGTATTTTTTATACTTTATTACCAGTGTGGTAAATCAATAAGTTTTTCTAGTGCTCTTCGGTTCAAATCCAATGCCAGTGTATTGAATTAAGTTTCCGATGTTGCACGTAACACTCACACTTTAAGAAATGATATATTGTGATAAATTATTTAATGGAGACCTAAAAGTATAGACAGTTTGTCAAGCCTATTTAGAATTCTATTTTTAGTTAATCACCTTTTAACAAAATGCCAATGAAAATACATCAGCATGGAGTGAAAATTGTTCTCTAGCAACTTAGAGCAGTAAAACATCAAATTAATCATTTTAATTTACAACAGTATATCTCAAATGAAGAAGGAGCCTCTAATAAAAACATAGCTTAAGCAAAACCCCAAAAATAGTTTTTCTTATCGTGTAGCATGATACATAAAATTAATAACAGTGACATTACAAGGTAGAAAATCACCTCTTTAAAATATGAAATAACTCCAAACTATTGTACACGGTAATGAAACTAGACCATTTAGGAGTACGGCAATGTGAATATCACTTACAAATTGCCACAGATAACGATGTTCTTTAGAGTGCAAATATTTCTGTCAACTTCCATGGCCTCAAAATGTAATTAAATTTGTCTCAAATGAGGTGGGGCAACTTTGCACTATATATGTCCTTGATAGATTTTCTGATTGAATGTCCACTTTGTTATAATGAAAGGGGAGCTTGCATACAGTTGTAAACTGCAAATATGTGCAAAATTAGATAATACAAAATTGTATAATGGATGATCTTGATGACATTAGATATTCCTCTTTGAAATGTAACCTATCTTTCATTGAAGTTTGGAAATTATGTCTCTCTAAGAGTTACAGTTTTCTATTAGTTCTCTTTTAACTATGAAATAGGTCAGTCACATGGCATTAATAACTTGTTACTTTTCATCTACAGAAACTGAAACATTTAAACTATCAAGAAATGACTAGGATAAAAATAAAGGAAAAAATAGTTGCTTAAATACAGGATTGAAAGACATGTTGACAAAAAAAAAAAAAAA
>NW_024884364.1:18957628-18996561 GCF_019232065.1 Centrocercus urophasianus
AAGAGAGAGAATGAGAGAATTAGAATTACAATGGAGATTTTTTCTTGTTTCTGACCATTGCAAATTTTCACGTGTTCATATAAATTGCAGAGAAAGGAAGAAAGAATAGCTACAACCAAAGAAAAAATCACCATTATATCACATGCATATCTTTCCTTTTTTCTTTTTTCAAAGCAGACTTAGAATGAACAAAGGTCTTAGAACTGTTCAATGATATTATGCCAGGGAAGTACTGTACTTGGGGTTCCATTTTGCCACCTCAAAGAGGATTTAATTCAACTGTCAAAGAATGCTTTTCGGTCTGTAGACAGAGTAAGAATGGAGAATTCTGTTTGTTCTTCAAAAATAGTCCAAAACATTTCAGTCTTTGTGAGAAATTCTCAAAGCTTAAATAGGAAATAAATTCAAAGTCAAATTCCCTGTTAACTATGATGCTTGGTTCTTAATCCTCAGAGAGCAATATATCACTGTTCTACTAAGGCTAAAAATAAGCTTGATGTAAAAATGTGAGTTCACCCTATAGCAGGTTTTTGAATTTACCTGAAAGTCAAACAGGTCTTAAAGTTATGCAAGGTCACTTGTTATTCTAATTTAGGGTTTTTTTAAACTGGTGTCATTATTTCTTGATCTAGCGTAGGCTGAAATTACCTACTTGGACTATGAAAGACAGATAGAATATGAATTTGAATTGACCTGAAAATGCTTGTTTCTTTTTAAAACCAATGAGGTTTTATCTGAAGTTTACACCAATATTATTATCTGAAGTTTACACCAATATTATTATTAACTGGATTTTTTTTAATATCTCAGTTAATACAGAGGCTGGTACAGGCAGAAGGACTGTTGATTTTATAAAACAGTAATTTCTGTGTTTTTAAATCTGTTTCTATCATTATCTAGTTAAGAACGGTTTGTGTTTTAATCTATGAACACATTTTATATTTGCATTAAAGATTCCATGGCAAAGAATATAGGGTGGAGGAAGGACTCATCAACATGCATATATTTACTTCTCTCATAATCATAAAAGCAAAAATATTACTGAGATGACAATTGGCTATTAATAGGTAAGACAATCTAATTAAAAAATACTGTATTTCTTAAATATACAAATGTTCGGTGTACCTCCAGGCTAAATGTACTTCCCTGGAGAGAGACCAAATATATTCTGGACAGGGAGGGGTCTTGAATAAGCTGTGACCAATTCCATTGAGAAACAAGACTGTTGCTTAAAGATTACTGTCTGTCTCCTGTGCTGTTGGCAAAACATCTTCTGGAAGAAACTACATCAGTGTGTAGTCTTTTCTTTAGTCACTGGCAATGACACCCTGCTGGCATGCAGCCTGGTGCCTGCTAAGAAACCACCAGTTAGCAGGCAGTGTTTTGAGATCTTCTCTCTCTGTGTCCTCATCTGTCACCGAGACCTGATATTATGAACCTGAATTGTAAAAGTATATTGTAATTTAAGTGGAACATGGCTTTCATTCCACTCATTCTCCTCTGCCCTACTACATTTTGGCTTATGTCTGTTTGTTTTTTTAAGGTGACAGCAAGCAGTTAAATAGCATTAAGACAAGCATATTTCCATGAACCTTTTCTCTTTGATAATATAGGTAAGGGAGAGGAAGGATGACATCTGAACACCTGAACAACCTTGAAAAGTGGGCCCATCAGAAACTAATGAGATTCAACAAGGACAAGTGCAAGGTATTGCACCTGGGTCACCACAATCACAGATATGTGTACAGACTGGGGGAAGAACTCGTTGAGAGAAGCTCTGATGAGGACTTGAAGGTTCTGAGGACTGGAAGGAAATTATTCTTAAGGTCCCTTCCAAACCAAGCTGTTCTCTGATTCCTTCAATTTCTGAAAGAGTACTTTACAAAATGATGTCATGTTGGCCAAGAACTTTTGCTTTATTTTTTAACTCCATCTTAGAAGTGGTCTAGGGGGAAGAAATTATTTTACGATCCTGCTTTGTATCAGTATTGCTATAGATATATGGCCAGTGTATTTTGTAAAGAAGACAAGATTCAAGCCTGTGCCTTTCATCACTCTGTGTGTCAAAGTTAACTATAGAGACAATTCAAGAAAAATAAATATTTGGGGTGGATTTCAGCTTCTATTTTATATAGAAAAATATTTTAGTGTGGTAGAATATCATTAAAGGCCTTGGACAGTGAATTTATCTTACAGCACTATAAATAATAAAAATTTCAATTGGGGTCTCACTATGAAAATGGTTGTTGGAATACATACGCTTTCATCTGTAAATTTGAAAATGAAACCTGTAGATTTGAGATTAGTGAAATACAAACAAGAGTTTTCTGTGTTATTATGCATGTTTTTATTGTTACTATTGGTGATGACACTCTCAACCTCACTCAATTTGCTTTCACTTAAGATAAAGACAAAGCAATTATTAACTCGCCTCATTGTGGCTACTATTGATTGAAGAATCATAATAAATTTTGTTATACCACTAGTTTTACCTGTTTGGGGAGACATAAAATGCTTTCTGTATTTCTTCTGTCTCTGTATTTTTTGGAATGTGTTTCAATTGAGAAGTTGTCACAGAAAATACAGACTTTGTCCTGCATGGGAACTAGAAGCAGGCACCAAGACCATCATTGGTGACTAAGTGCCCATGCAGTAAGCAACAATCCTTTTATATCTTGGACTCAGTCAAATGAGCATGCTAAACTACATTCTTCACTGCTGCAAATGCAATGCAGTTCCCAGTAATGCTGAAGGATATAACACCACCTGGAGACCTGAGATCAGAATTATATGAAATCTTCCAAGACATAAAATTAGATGTGACCCATTATTTTTTAAAAAATAATATTAGGATTAATAATAATAATATTTTAAAAAATAATAATAGGATTAATTTAAAAAAAAATCACTTTGAAATACTGGACTTGGAAATCTTAGCATTCATTTTGTGTTACTGTGTACATTTTGAAAATGACCTCCACTAGGGTATAAGCAGAAAGAGAGGGAGAGAGAGGTATATATTATTTCAAGTCTAGCTCTAATCCTAAATTGAAATAATACTGGGTTCAGGTTTTTTTTTGAAACCATATTCAAGTCAATATATTGTTCTATGAGGTTTACACTGGTATAGCTGTGAAATCCAGGCCTCAGTTTACTAAGAGTGTTGTAAACCAGAACAGCTCCTCTGATCAGCACCTAATAAGAGCCTGATTCTGTATCTTGCTGACTTTATTGAGGTTTCTTTCCCCCTCCCAAAAGACAAAATTCTTGTTTGTTTGGAAGGTTTTCTTTAACATCTTGCCAGAGCGATAGATTTCTGTTTATCAGCCACCTGCATCCCCTCAATGAGTTCTGAGGCAAAAATCAAGGAATACGAAAGTCCAATTTTAAATTCAATCAGTTCCCAAGTTGTTTGATGCAATGGTTTCCATTTCAACAGCTGCCTCTGTCTACTTCACCCACACGAAGGAACCTGCTTCCTCTGGAGATCTGAAAATGTACATTTGGCAGCTAAAATTCAATTTAAGCCTGGCCAGGTACTAGTTTATTGGCACTGGTCCCAGGTCTTACGATTGACTTTTAACCCCCTCAGAGCTTTCCTTCTGTGCCTAATAGAGCTGTGTACTGTGTGACACCTACACTGAAGTCCAGATGCTGCTTTTTGTTGCTCTGTGCAGACAAAACTTCTGTTTTGAGCTTTGCATTTGAGTGACATTTGTAATGAGTATTCACATTAGTTTCCTCACAATAATAATAATAATAATAATAACAATAATAATAATAATAATAATAATAGGGAATATACACAATTGAAACAACTATCAACTGCTTTCTGAAAGCTACGGTGAAGATTTCAGCTTACTTTCTTCTTGTATCTATATACTTTGTGATTCCTAACTTTCAAATTTTCTGAGTTTAAAAATGCCTTCTTTACAAATGATTTACAGTATTTCCACTAACTCTGATAATTGCTCACATAGCTAACAAGTCAATATGATTCATGGGAATGAACTGTTAAGCAGTTTGTCCCTTAGCAAAGGAGGGATTCTTTTACATTTAATTTCCTATTCTAAAAGGTAATAAATGCTAATATCTGTGGACACAAGTATTGAAAATTTTTTTCTGTCACAAAGTCCTTC
The DNA here is from genome assembly GCF_019232065.1 of Centrocercus urophasianus. NCBI lineage: Eukaryota > Metazoa > Chordata > Aves > Galliformes > Phasianidae > Centrocercus > Centrocercus urophasianus. The sequence continues at coordinate 18,961,768 of NW_024884364.1, forward strand.
CATGTATTAGGGCTCAGCTTGATTTTTTTCATAGCATTCAGCAAAAGAAACAGCAAGTCAAATCAATTAAATTACCTTCAGAAACACAAACCATAAACACCACAGTGCAGAATTTTTATATCTTTATTCCTTCCCCTTCCTTCCTGTGCAGAACATTATAAAGTAACTATATTATTGTAGCTCTGGGTACTACAAAGCAGGCAGTCATCAGCTAAAAGCATATGTTAACTTCATTGGTAACCAAAGCAGGTGGTTTGGGCATGAGATGTGACAGTAGCCTAGATTAAAGGGAAAAAAATCGACATAATGAAAATCTTTTATGTTAACACTTGGTGTTTGGCTCACTGTAGGCTGTCAGCTAGCCACAGGTAATAAAACTATTTAAGCTCACAAGGGTATTTAAGCTGCACAAACCTATCTCTGTGTATAGAGTTCACACCCATCTGCAACAAGGGAGCTGAGCTGCAAGAGAGGGTGGTCACTTCTTGTTATCATGCATCAGAGCCCTCCTCTGCTTTCATTGCCTATCAGCGGATTGAGAACTGGAAGTTTTAAAGGTCTGCTATACTGGGTGATGCATGCAGGTTCTTTGTCTCCTCACATCCCACAGCACAACTCTGTTATCCTACCGGTCTGAGGTACTGTGCCTCAAAATGAGAAAGAACCCTGAGGAACAGCCAGAAAAATAGTGGGTGCATGTGCAATGCAGGGTAAGAATTAGAGAAACAAAAGAATTATTTTTTGTCTTTTTTCACTGTGAAATTTATGCCAAGTGCAGAGGCCTTGGTTTTAGGACCAAGCGTGGATGAGTCATTATGAAAAATGCGTAAGGACCCGGACTTTGTACTCTGGCTCACATTATTGGTGGTCTTCTCTGAAGTACCACCACAACTTGATCTCACTGCTTTAACATAAAAAAAATAAACTTCATAAATTCTGGCTAGCGCTAAAGAAAAAATGCAAGACTCTTTTCAGGGTAGCTTAGTACAAGTAGTGTCAGCTGGAGTGAGTTAAATCTAATCCTCTGGCTATCTCTAACTCATTTTAAATGGGGTTAAGAAAGTTCAGGAGAGTGTTAGAGTGGATTTGAACTTGTGGCACTTATTTGGACCAAACATTCACATTTCCTGAAGTGTAAAGAGCTTTCCTGACAGAAGTAAATGGGAGCAGAAGTAGTGGCTTGTTTGTTTTTAATTAGGGTACTTACAAATGAATGGAGATCAATTAGTTAAGCTATTAAGCTATTGAAAAGTGCGGAGATAGGCTCTCTTGTCAGAGGAGCTGTGGGGCAGTGAATCAAAACTAGAGGGTTGCGTCCTGAGGAGTGATTAAACTTATGGTAACTGGGGTTGGAGAAAGAAAAGAAAGATGGAAAGGGCTTAAGGAGTGATAACTTTATTTTAAACAGCCATGTAGCCCTGGCATTGCTTGAATTTAATTTCACTTTATTCAGGACTTAACAAACTTCTTTGCGCAATGCTACTCTACAGTGTTTTCAATCACATATCCTATGATTCAAAAGATTAATTAAAGCGGTGTAACTTCAGAAATATTTTTCTTCTGTTGGTCTTTTCCATGTGATAAGAACTGGCTAACAAACTTCATTTCAGGAGTTGCAATGGCCAGATAGAGTTGTGACTGGTATTTTAAATGAGTAGAATTGTCTATAGAGACTGGATAAATAATTTCTGAGGACGACTCCTTTTGTATTTTTATCCAAGTAAGCACTGTAGAAAGCCTTAGATTGTTTTCTTCAGACAGTCATCAATATTCTACTCTATGCAACAGAGTCAATACTAGTCCAGTAATTTCTGCAGATGTATATCAGATTGTTTTCCCAGATTAGACCATGTATAAAAGTGTTAAAAGATATACTGATGCAGATAGAAAGGAATGTATGCACTTAAATTATCCTTTCAATACTTAGTATTGAAATTTGTTACTGTTGTGCTGATAGGAGTGTAAGGAAACATACTAGCCTTTGTTTGTCATGGCTAGTCCTAGACTTCAGGAGGCTAACAAAAGAAAGGTGAAACTGCTTAATGAAAAGAAGAATTATGCAAGAAGGAAAGTAAATGCTTTGGAAGTATGTGGTTCTCATATACTGGTAAAATGGGCTATGAGATAGGAGAAAGTAGTTTTAGTGATGGATTATTTTACTGGTTTAGCAATGGAAGACCTTCCCTGATTGAGCAATGTTGTTCAGGGGTATAAAAGGAGATGAATATTCTGGGTAGAAATTCACTGTCATCTTAAGCACAAATGTATGCTTTATGGGATGGATGAAAAGGCAAGACGGTGGAACGTGGGACAGTCCAAAGTGAAGTATCTCCTTGAACAGTGGGCAGTATTAGTGATAGGTTGATGGTTGGACTAGATGATCTTAGAAGTCCTTTCTAACCTTAATGGTTCTGTGATTCTACCATTCTCAAGGCAGGCTAGGAGGGACCTGCCTGCTGGACCTTGATTCTATGTTTTATAACCAAAAGCTTCTGTGAAACTGTACTGTTTTACGCAGTCAGTGCATGTATTTCTTTTCAAAAGAGGAAATGGATATGTGTGGTATAACACATGTTATGCAGAGGCTATTTATCTTCGGCAATTTTCTGCTCAGAAAAGAATTATGAAGCACTTTAGTTCCAATGATTTCTGGTACAGTTTATAATTTTATTGCTCACAAGTTAACTCTGGCACTGTACAGTACAATACAACGAAATTTATTTAGAAAAGTAGCTCCAATTTCCCTGTGATTATCATTGCCTTCAAAAGCAAAGATTTCAAATTGTTTTAGAACATCAGCTATAAATATTGTACTATTGAACTCAACTTGCTGTGATTAAAGAAATTACTATCACCGAGTAGAATAGTCATCTCCTTTAAACTTTGAGTTTTACCAAAAATAATGAGAAGCCCTTGATCTTTTTGCCCAGTGATACAGCCTGCGGGAATAAATAGAGCTCACTTTGTATGTTGAGAATGGGGAATTAAGTGTGTTATTTCAGACTAAAATGAATCTAGGTTTTGTAGTTGGATGGCTTTTTAAATTTGGACACAGCTAATTGCAAAACCACCTGCAAATTCCCTAAAAATCTTCAACCTTACCTCCCAAAATGCTATGTCTGACAGTTTGCTTGAATCGCCTGCAGAGTGACAAAACAAATATAAGGTGTAAGAAAATACAAAACACAGGCTATCACAAGCAATGTCTTTCTTGTCACCTGAAGATTTTTTAATTGTGCAAAGTGTTACTTGAAATAACACTCCTGCTGCACTTGTATTTCCAGAAGAAATTATTTTTTTATTGAGAGTAAACTCATTTATCTCTCTAACAAATTTTGCTGGCTTGCAGTTTTAATTTGCTTGCCACTTCTGAAGTGTATCTTGTCTCAGTGAATCCTGTGTGAGCTCACCAACCAATAGGTGCCCTTGCAGAAGATTAACTGCATGAATAGTTGAGGAAACTATTCTGTAGAGATCCTCTTCATTATAACTGTTTTAAATATTCTTTTGTAAATAACCTTATGGGCCCCAGAGGAAGAAAAGCATGCTCAATTACCTTCCAGAATTCATTTTCACTAAATACCATGGTGAAGGAAATGATGGTCAAGAACAGAGAAGCTGCTTTTATTATGAACCTGTCTCAGTAGAATTTAATATTACTTTTAGCAGGTTAGGCATTTGTACTTGCATTCTCGAGTACTTAAATTTCTGTACACTGCATCTTCTTTACATATATTGTCTTCTCTTCCTAAAAGTGGCACAAAGCACACTTTAGAGTTTTGGACTCCTGCATATTTTTCCTTTTTTTCCTCATACCTCCTGTTCTGACAGTTCTGGTGCACAGCAATTCACAAAGTTTTCTTATCCAATTCTCAGCTATCCACACAAATAACACGTTTTACTCTTCTCTATCATTCTTTGCTTGGTCCATTGAAGCTGCTGTCACTGCAACATTTTACTTTCTTCTGTCAAGGCAGGCATGAAACTTCCAGTGGAGCGAATGTGAACGCTAAGGCAGCTGCATGGGTCACTAGGCAGATGGAAGGGAGGAGGGTTAGGGAAAGCTTAACAGTTTGCATCTTTCTCTAAAAGACAGCAAACCACAGGGCAGGGATCTGCAATCTGATGATTCAATAGTGCAATGGTCTTTAGTTGTTTGACTGGGTTTACAAGTTTTGTTCAGCTGACAGATACTTTGGTTAATGCCCTTCTCTGACTGTTTTCCTTTTGACTATCAGAAGCTCTGTTTAAAAAAGTTTAAGCAACTCTTGTACAGCAAAGAAAACAGAGACCTCTTACAGATAGAAAACACTCTCTGATTTTTTTTTCTGCAAATACCCTAATGTATACAAAATATTGACATAACAAAATACTATTCTGGGAGAATGCCAGTAGGCAATCTTAGAATTAAGCCAGAGGATGTTAGTTTATTTTGTGGGTAACTTGCTATTCCAACCACATAGCCCATTATCTCCTCTTCTTTTTTTCCCCATTGTCTTTTTTGCAATTAGTCATTTTCCTGGCTAAAATCAAATCATTAGCTTTTAAAGAAGCCAAATGTAATAAAGCCATAGATAAATAAGAAAAGTATGGAATTAACATGTGACTGTTTAAAATGCATAGAATTAATGGTCGTGGAGCAGAGATGGACAGTCACTTGTAACATTAATTATTGTAATCAAGGGAAGGAAAAATCTCTTGTTGTGATCAGAAGTTGGAGGTAATGTTCTCTGAATTATCCTTCCAAATTCTGTGTAGAACTCATTCTGTTTCCTGGGCCCAAGATCTCCACTTGAAGCTTCTGAGGATGGACTAACAGTAGTGTGTATATTGCCAGAAGTGGCCAAGGCTGAAGCACTAAAAGACCAGGTGGAATAATCGATTTTTTCCATCCTTTTTTACAGTGGATATCTAAGGTGTCCAAAGCTATTTGTGAAAGTATGATTATGAACATCTGAAGACCAGGAATTGGTTAAGACAAACCACAGATGGAGAAGGCAAAGGCTAGACTGACTGTCAGGAAGAAAATAAAATAGCAATTTTGGGAATAATGACTGCTCTACCTTAAGAGACAGTTACTGGAAGGTTTTACGAGGATTTGAAATTCATCTCTTACTGTCCTTCCTTAGCATGCATTGGTTTTCATGGCTACTTCATTACTAAACCCAAAGATTCCTTTGAGATGAAACTAAATCAGAGTATATGCTGCTGAAATATGCCAAATTGCTCCAAGCAGTTATGGACTCTATGCTTCAAACTACAGCTAGTCTGAAGTAGAAATCCTTCAAGTATGTTTTGAATGTATTTCAGGCCCTCACTGACTTTCTTTGCTCAACACACTCATTTGAATTTGGCAAGACACAGGCATTGAACACCACACTATATTTCAGCTACAGAGAAAGGAGAGAATGATTGAATCCTACTTATGTCTAATTTCTGCAATTATATGAAGCATTCTCTGAACTCACGTAAAGCTTAAAGCAACAGAGATGCTGAACGGATGCAGGCTTTCAGCAGAAGTTACTCAGACTAAAGGCATTATCCAGAGAGATTGCCAAAACTGAGTATCCTTGTTTTCTCTCTGCTGTTGAATTTGAATGTCCTTAAGATGCTAACCAAAATGCTGATAAAACATGGTAGATATGCACAGTGTAGAAGACTGCTTTTACTACATCTATCTGACTTGTAAAATTCTAAATTCTCAGCAGTACAACCATGCAGTACAGAAGAAGTCTCTAATAATTAATGCCTAAAATCCTCCCAGACAATGCTGGTGCCCTGGGAACCCCAGAATAGCTGCACATGTGCTCAGACCAGTCCTCCAGCGTGCAAGAGGAAAAAGGTGGGAGCAGAATGGCTGGCACAGGGATTGCTGAGATTGTTCTGCCTCAAAACTTTTAACAATCATAGAATAGATGCATAGAATCCTTAGAGTTGGAAGGGGCCTTTAAAGGTCATCTAGTTCAACTCCCCTGCAATGAACAGGGACATCACAGCTAGATCAGGTTGCCCAGGGCCTGGTCCAGTTTCATCTTGAAAGTCTATAGGGACGGGACATCAAGCACATCTCTGGGCAGCCTGCTTCAGTGCCTCACTACCCTCACTGTAAAAGACTTTTTCTTTATATCTAACTTAAATGTATTCTCTTTAAGCTTGAAACCATTTCTTCTTATTCCATTACAACAGATCCTGCTAAAAAGTCTGCCCCATTCTTTCCTGTAGCTCCCCTCTGGATAACTGAAAGGGTGTTATGAGGTCACCTCAGTTCCTTCTCCAGGTTGAACAGTACCAGCTCTTTTGAACAGCCCCAGCTCTTTCTTTGTTCATAGTTGAACGATAGCTTCTGATCACCTTTCACTTTCATAAACAGACCACAAGTTTTCATATGTGTGTGTGTCTGTACTGTAGTAGGAAGATATTTCGCTGTTTAGTAAATGAGATAATAAGCCAGAGTTGATCTATAATGAGGACAGATGTTAAACAATTCACAGGAAATCACAGGCAGCAGTATGAGTGAACAAAGCTGAAGTGCAGATGTAAAAAGTAAAAATGTGTGTGTGCATGTGTGTGTCTAAATTTCAATTGCAAGAGAATGCTACTGACGTCGGGTAGTCATTTAAGTTGTTGGACCAGAAGAGCTTTAGCAGGCTTAGCAAACATGAGTATTGAAGCGTGTTGTGTAAGCTGATGCCACTAACACACACACTAAAATTAACCCTTTGCATTTTTATATGTACTTTACAAACATAAACCAGCCTGAATGATGTCTCAGCAGCTGCTGCTCTGCAGCACAGGGACACAAAGTCTAACAAGGGTATTAGTATTGACAAAATGACTTAATGATTAAATATTTGTTACCTGTGTCCAAAAACTGTGCACATCTATAATTTCTTTCTATCTATATTTATCTGTCCATATCTATAAAATCCATTCATGCTTTTTTTTTTTTTTTTTTTTTTTTTTTTTTTTTTTGGATAATAACATACTGAACTTCCATCTGTCAATGCATGATAAATTTGACACAAAGCTGTAAAATTCATTGTACTTTTTGAGGAACCATTTGATCAAATAGCAGACTAAAATTGAAATTAAAACCTAATTATTAGGCCTTCATTTTGTATTAAATATATACTATTGATGGCAGATACACCACTTAAAAAATACGTCAAGGACATAAACTGAGTCTTTCTGCTGTGTAATGAATGATTTCTGTGTTCTGTTCTTGAACAGAGTTGGTCACCAAAAAAATCCTCTAAGCCATGAAACTGTCCTCCTCCTTCACAGAGCAGTTCTAAGCACAATATATTCCAATAGCATATGCTTTGAAGTGCTCTGGGCAATGTTACTATTAAGGTATAGGAAATAAATACCTCAACCAGTCATCTCTGTTTTGTGTAGTAGCACTTGGGAGTAATGAAAAACAAGAAGCAAAGAGAATTAGATCTAGTAAAACTAATTCTGTGCTGTAAGTGCCTGTTAAATATGTATTCCATTAGGTACTAATACGTTTGTGAGTGTGCTTATCTTATCCATTACACTGAAATGCAAATTGAGGAGTAAAATATGGAAATAGTTTGGTGGTGGTTATAAAATGCAATTCACTGATTTGGAGAAGAAAATAGCAAAGTTTTCTGTTTTCTCAATTGTGATTTATTTATTAGAACATTGCACACAAAATGCAGTACAACAGATAATTCTATTCACAAATTAAATTAATTGCAAAATTTTCCCAGTTGCCATATTTGAAAGAATACAGTACAATCTAATTAGATACAATTGTTATGTAATTGTTGGGATCATTAATAACATGAGTTAATGGTTCAATTTTCCATCAGAAAAGATGGGTGTGGGGAATACTGACAATGTATATAAGCAATTAATATGTTTAATAATTTGTATGTTGTTAATTATTTTTGCATTAGTTATATAGTTGTTATATACGTTATAGTAATATGTAAGTAAGACATCTGCTAGTGGTACAAATAAAGAAGGAAGTTGAAACTGTGTGTGCTTAAAAAAAAAAAAATTCCAGCTCAGAGTTTTTATCTGAATGTTTGTGCACAGTTTCAGCAAAGACCAGTTTTTGGATGTGATCTTGCTCAGGACCTCTTAAATGCAGTGGCATTAAGCTCTTCTTCCTAGAGGAGGAGACTAGAAGAAAGTACTGCTTGCACGCACACACAGAAGAAGTTGGAGAACGAAACAGAAAGCTATAGTTTGATTCTGGTTTATGGATCGTTTTAGTCTGTTAGAGGAGTGACTTATATGTCACCCTAACTAATGCAGTAGGCTTTAAATTAAGTGCCAGTAGAGATAAGTATGTGTATTTTAGGTTTGACAAAGTCAGTGATATTTTATGTGCTCTGCAAATGATGTCTTCTGGTTGCTAATTATGGATTTCCTTGTAATACCTGTATTACATGATCTGTATGTATGTGGTGGATTCTCACATATTATACAATTTGTATTGTCATTATCTTTATCACTGGTAATAGAAATGCTCTTCTGCTTACTGGAACTCTTAGTTGGTGACTTCTAATTGTATTGGCAGAGGTAAACATGTCAAAGTATCTTTGAATAGATCTGAGTGTGAGTGCAGACTTTTCTGCAAAAATCATTCTCTTCCACATAGGTCTAAATGAATGATGAAGTGCTAAAGCAGCATGTTTGTGTATGGATGCATGTGTGATTGTGACCACAGTGTCTGGAAGAATATGTATGGAATTTATGTGCTTCCCCGTGATGATGCAAGAAATGAACTTGTTATTCAGCTCCAGTTAAAGCTGACAAGAACATTTGCATTCAATAGAGAGGTCAGAAAAGCCAAATTCTGTTCTATTGGGAACATCTGTTTAGTGAGAAAACCAGGTGTTATTATGGTGAAGACAAACAGAAGCTGTATTTTAATACCAAAAGTACAATCCAATGAAGTCAATCCCAAACTGTAGCTTTAAGAGAAATGAGATGTGCTTTCAGGGTGCAGAATAAAGGTCTTTTCCTGGGAAATCTAAATACAGCAGTTCTTCAGCCTCTACTGTATCTTTTTATCATTCTGCTGCATTATTGATTAGAGGAGGAAAAAAAAGACTTGAAATATTTTTGTCGGTTTAATTGTTAGTTTGTGAATTAAGTAGCTAAACCTAAGGATGCAAAAAATTCGAACACTGATATATGTTCTTATATCATTAGAAATCATAAGAAATTTAAGAATGCAGTCAAATACTTAAGTCTTGTTATGAAAGACTTTGTTATCTTGGGATCCCAAGTCACAAGTCTTTAATGACATAATGTATAAATAAATAAATAGCATTTAAACTTTTTATTGACTTTATGAAAAGCTTGTAGAAGCTTAAAGCTTAAAAAGAAAGTTCCAGGTTGCTGTATGTCTATTTATGCAAAATTCAGAGTCTTTGAACAGTGAGTCCTGTAGGCAGATCAATGAGTGGACCACTCAATGGATAAGAAATTGGTTAAAAGGCTGCAGACAGAGGGTGGTCATCAATGTTTCTATGTCCAGGTGGAGGCCAGTAACGAAAGGCATCCCCCAGAAGTCTGTCTTGGACCAGTGCTCCTTAATATCTTTATCAATGACATCGATGACGGAATTGAATGCACCCTCAGCAAGTTTGCTAACAACACCAAGCTGAGTGGTGTGGTTTACGTGGTGGAAGGAAGGGATGCCATTCAAAGGGACCTCAACAGGCTTAAAAGGTGGGCCTGGGTGAACGTAATGAGGTTCAACACAGCAAAGTGCAAGATTTTGCACTTGTACCAGAGGAATCCCAGTCATCCATACAGACTGGAAGGAGCAGTCCTTGAGAGCAGCCCTGTAGAGAAGGACCTGGGGGTCCTGATGGATGAAAAGCTTAACATGAGCCAGCAGTGTGCCCTTGCAGCTCGGAAAGCAAATGGTATCCTGGGCTCCATCAGAAGAGGCATGGCCAGCAGGGACAGAGAGGTGGTTGTCCCCCCTCTACTTTGCTCTTGTGAGGCCCCATCTGGAGTACTGTGTCCAGTATGGAGCCCCCAGTACAAGAAAGACAGAGAGATGTTGGAGAGGGTCCAGAGGAGAGCCACAAAGATGATCTGGGGACTGGAGCATCTCCCCTATGAAGACAGGCTAAGGGAGCTGGGCTTGTTCAGCCTGGAGAAGAGAAGGCTGCAGGGTGACCCCATCGCAGTATTTCGGTACCTAAAGAGAGCCTACAAACAGGAGGGGAGTCAACTGTTTGAAAGGTAGATAGCAGCAGGACAAGGGGAAATGGTTTTAAGTAGAAGGATGAAAGATATAGATTGGATGTCAGGGGGAAGTTCTTTACAGAGAGAGTGGTGAGGTGCTGGAACAGGCTGCCCAGAGAGATTGTGGATACCCCTTCCCTAGAGGTGTTCAAGGCCAGATTGGATGGGGCCCTGGGTAGCCTGGTCTACTATTCAATGAGAAGGTTGGTGGCCCTACATGTGGCAGTGGGGGTTGGAGATTCACAGTCATTGAGGTCCCTTCCAACCCTCACCATTCTGTGACTCTGATTCTGTGATCAATACTCTTCTTGCATGTATGATCACCTAGATAGCTCTGAAATAGCCTTGCTGCTTTGGAGGTGACAGTTGCCTTCAGTTTTATACATGAGCCAATGCTTTGCTAGAGGAACTTGGGTACAGTTTATATTTCAGTGAGGGAATTACCTGGGAGTGTTGTTTTCTCTTACCATCATCATGTCAGACAGCTTCCATTTAGGAAAAAAAATGGAAATTTTCTGTAACCAAAGAGTCTGCATGTATATTTAGCATATGTGAGTACAGTTTACGAATGTAACTGGTATATGTGTATGTATTCTGTACGCCATACACTGATCTATGAATGTATTCAGGCAGCGTTTCCTTCTGAATAAAAAGAACATATAACATACAAACAGTTCTGTTCCTGACAGATTTGGGTACATCCATTACTGACAGACAAGAAATGAAACCTTTCCCTCCTTTAGGAGTGTAGATAGTCTAAGTGCAGACATATAAACCAGTATAAATCATCACCCAGCTGTCCTCATATTTGAAATTGATTGACTTCTTTATCTTCCCTCACCATGATTTTTTGTTGGCCCAATTTATTATATGACTAGATATAATTAGGCACATGAATGTGACTGGCCACTCAACAAAGTTTTGTTTAAATTCCAAGTTAAACTAACTCATGCATCTAGTTCATGTTAAAATTCTATTTCAGATGAAATCTCTGTAGTTCTAATGCATGCTAGAGTAAAACTATGTTGCCTTGACTAAAACACGACTTGAAACTAAATCTACCTTATCCTCCCCAGGACTGCACCACTAGGTAATTTAGATTATTTTTCATTACTTCCCCCCAGCCTTTATTTTAGCAGTTGCAGTATTTTTGGGGTGATGGTAGGTGGTGAGTTTCATCATGGTGTTCTGGTTTGATGGAATTAGTTCAGTTGAAAACAAATTTCCATGTATAGCTAAGGCAAAGCCCAGAGGATTAGCTTAGGGTCAGTTGAATTGGCTGGTATGTATGAATTGGTGCCTGAAGTCTGAAAAAAAATGTTTGGGAATGTTCATTTGTCTCTTTTACAGTGGTGCCAAATAATTTAATTGGAAAGCATTAATAAATGTTTATAAGTAGCATTGTATTTACACTACAGAGTTTGACACCATACTTACAGATTATAGCAGTATCATTGATGTGCTTGATAAGTCATTGTTTGTCATGATTCAGGATAAACTGTCTCAGTCACAAAGCATAACAATTTTGTGTTTGTGTGTTTCAGTTCGGATGAAAGACTTATAAAAGAAAATCTTTTTTTCCTTTTTTCTGATCTTCTAAGAAATAATACATTCAAAAAAATAATATATGCAAAAAAATCACAGAAAATGAATCCAATAATGAAAGTAAACTGATCTTTAAAAAATTTTAAACACCCACTCAGAACAGAAATATTTCTCTCCAGGTTAGACAGTGTTATTTGCTATTCTTGTTTGCTGTTGTTCTAGCTGCTGGAAAACTGTCACTCATAGCAGTCTTTTATTATTTATACAAAATCAGAAAAGAAATCATTGTACTCTAGTACCATTGCAGGAGGAATTTCTATTACCTAGTCATAGATGGTCTTTTTTTCAGTATGTTTAAAAAAGAGAAGTACTTTTTCCTGTATTAGAATTATTATTTAAAATGCTATGCATTTCCCACATTTGGCAGGAAATATATGTGTGTTTTTTCTTTTCAATATTCTCTGTCTCCTTTCCTCCCCATTCTACTCTTCTTCCATTATACAGATCCATTTATTATACAAGTTGCCAAAAGAATTTCAAGAAAGTTTATCTAACTTGTGCAGAGTTAGTGGAATTCTGTGCGTGTACGTGAGTATGTGCAAATTTCATGATCCTTGAAGGATGTATTGAAAAAGTTCAGACCTGTTAGTCCCTATGGAAGTTTCAGACAATAAGTGCTTGACATTTTAGTTGTTTTCTTAATTCATTCTGTACAGGGGACCACAGAGCCATTATAAAATAAGATAGCATGGATACGTGGTTTTGTTCAAGTAGTTCCTCTTTAGAATACATTTATTAAAATTTTTATATATGCCAGCTAAAACTAAAAAGATAAAAAAAAAAAAAAAAAAAAATCACTGAGCTTACAGAAGCTAAAAATAATAAAAGCATGCTGAGGGAGATAGCTTTTTGCATGCCTTCTCCCTGGGTGCTTCAGATTACTACAAATAATTATTTTGCATTTTCCTTATTTTTGTTGGTGCATGCTTAAAAGACGTATAGTCAAAGAATTTACCATTTTATAGGAAACAAATTATGAGTTATTAACAGAAAGACTCTGGCTTTTCCATATTAAACATTAATATTTCCTTTTCATCTTTTATTGAATGTCTCTTTTCTTCCTCTGAGGATCAGTGTAGAATTTTCTACTTCTTCTATTGGATGTAATATGTCTGCCAGTCTGTAAGCTACAGTTGACTGAGCTAGCCTTCATTATGAAAAAAGATATTGAACAATGTGAAATAAATAACAATATCAAAAAAACGTCTTTGACACTGGAATCAGAATTTTCTGTTGTGAAAATAATCAAATATTAGGATTATTTTCTCAATGAACGCATGAGAAAAGAATTAGACATTAATTATGCTTTTGCTTCCAGTTAAAAATAATATAAATTACATCACTGTCTTGTTTGCATTTACAGTATGCTGATTCTGTGAGCAATCAACCTACATTTTTCCAGGCTGATACCTCTGCTCTTGACCTATTGTGAAAGGAAAGGTTTGAGGTAATATCTAGGTTTTATATATTTCTTTTCCTGCCAGATGTGCCAGCTCACAGAGGACTGTCTGGAGCTGCTGCAGACAATGGGTCACCTGTTTCTCTTTGCCTAAGGCTCACACAAGAACCCAGCCAAAGCAGCCTGCAGATATTTATGCTGTCAAGATGTGGCTGTGGCAGCTGCAACAAGCTCAACAGTGACAACATCAAATTCAAGGAACACTTCTGTGTAGGATAGAGCTCTACAGATTTGCACAAAATTTCCACTCTGCTGCCCCTCACCCGCTGATTTGGGTTTTGAGTTTTAACTACTGTAACTCTGTGTTAACTATATAAAACTTTTTCTGGAGGAAGGCATAATATAGTGGGTAATTTGGTGGTCCCAAGCCAGGTTTACAAGCAATGAATTATTGCTGCATTAACATCCTAAAAAATAAAGGCAATTACTACAAAGATATTACCATATCATTGGTGAGACACTATTATATCCTCTAAGGAACTGCTAGTGTCTGATATAGCTGTGCACCTGTAATGCTTTATATCACGTTTCTATCAGTCTATGGCAGCAGAGATGCTGCTGACTGCAGCCGCTCAAGGGAGCAATGTCTATTCCGAGGCCACATAGCACAGTGCTTCTTAAATTCCCACTTCTCGGATATCATCATCTCTAAAGCATGCTCTATCCATTCAGTGTTGCAAGTCAAACGGAAGCCAAGTTTTGCTTTTGCTTTTTTCTTTTCAAAATATATGAAGTAATATGAAGAATATGTTGCATCTCATCAGAATACTGCTTTAAATGCGGAACTGCAGCATGAGGGCATGTGTAAGCAACTGAAATTGTAAATCCTGATCAGAGAGTTTTGGAGGATTGTGTATGGTCCAGAGTGCCAAATCTGAAGCAGACACCTCATGGGGTCCTTTTGACAGTTCCCAGATTGAGGAATCTGGGAGACATGCTCGGATTTTGCTTAAAAGTTGATATAGGCTGGTTTAGCAATAGGGATCAATATATTAGTGTAAGGACCAAAAGCAAAAAGGAATCAATGTGTGCTAAGTTCTAAAACTTCCCAGTTTAGCATTTACTTGGTAAGGGAACAGTCTTGCTTTTGAACAATCCTTGCCTCACTAAAGCCACAATAGACTACTTTTATCTTTGCGTCCTCTAGGCTTAAGGATTTTTTCTTGGGTTTCATATAAACTGTTTTGAGTTATAGAGTACCAAGATGCATTTTAATATGGAAGCAGTAAATCAGAATGAATAAGCCTTGCCTTTCTAGTTGTATTCTCCAATTGCAAATTTGACAAAATTATTTATATTTAGCTTAAATGATTAAGTGATCCTTAGCATTTACAGTTCCATGATCCTTACCTTACATCAGGATATGTTTCATGCAATCTGGCTTCCAGATGATAAGCTTCTGCTGTAGATATGGGCCACACCTACACTGTAATGACATTGCATTCCACTTCATAGACTACTATAGGAGTTTTGATTTAGGAAATTCCAACAGTATTATTGAAGTAAATACTCAATATTGAAGAAAAATTTTATTCTGCTGTTAAGACATATTATTTCTTCCAAAAATACAGCTACTTGGAAAAGAACCAGAGATTTTAAATACTGCCCTAGAAACTCAGCCATATCAACAGGGATCTTTCCATTATTCTCAGTTTGTCTGATTGCTAGCAGTGTTGTCATGGTGGAATTTCCTAGTGCAGTTAATCGCAAAAGATCATTAAAAGTTATTATTTTGAAATGATGTATTGCTTTGAAAATAATAACATTGGCCAATGTTTTGGATTTGTTTGTTTTTTGAAACTGTTGCCATTTTTCAAAATTTCAGTGGCATCAATTCCATTGCCAGATTGCTGCTCAGAGACTTGCCAAAATGAAAGATTTCAAAAGAAAAGGTCTGGAACTGATAAGAGTCCTTGAGATATAGAACCCAGCCATTGGAAAGGCTTTTCGTAGTCATTCTGTCTGTCAGACTTTTAAAGAGGATTAACCCATGATTATAAATGAGGTTCACTAGCTGGAAAGAGAAACAGGAATTTTGCATTGTAGCATCTAAGAAAGAATCTGTGCTGCTTATTTAACTCAAGTACTAACAGAGGATGTTTCCTTCTGCTCTTAGTTGAGGAAAGATGGTTTTACGTGTCCTTTTCCTGTCTTACTTTTATTCTGACCTATTGTAAAAGGAAAGGTTTGAGGAGCACTGGGAAAAATTATGGATAAATATTTCCAACAGCTATGTATGTCATAAATTCATATATATACATAAATAGTTGAAATCTACAGTGGACATTTTCTTCTATTCTTCAAAGTTTTGGCTTTTCTAAGCAGTATGGAAAATTTCTTATTTGTAATTAAAACTTTGAAATCTATATATTTTTTCCTAAACGATATAATTATGACTGATATAATGTACTGAAATTCATTTATAGAAAAACATAAAAAAAATGAAATTTTTATCAGCTATTTTTTCCCAAAGACTAAAAAAATCAGCAAAAATATTGCAATGCATTTTTTTCCAGAATCTAAAGATAAAAAAGTAGCCAAGAGAAGCATAGCAGATTTCATTAGAACTCTTTGCAGAAATCAATTAGTGATGCTCTAAAAAAAAAAAAAAGGAAAAAACGCTAAGTAATATTCTTAAACATTAGTATTTTATCATGAAGAATTTACAGTCAGCTGACTTTCCAATGGCACTTCTTGGAGCGTTATATGAGGGATAGAATTGGTGAGATAGTATGGTAGTACATCCAAATTTGTAAGTAGGAGCATTTTCTTCTTTCTGGACAATTATTTACATTTAATATGCTTGGCTGCATGAATGTGATCTCATATTTAGAGTGCTGATGTACAAAGATCATGAGGAAATATTAGTATATTTTTAGGTGAATACTGTTTCCTAATACTGCTCTTCTTCCTGTCTTTTCAAGAGAACATGTCAATTTTCTCCACTCTTTATCAAGCTAAATTCCTCCTGACATACCATCGTTTGCCTCAGCATTACTTAAAATGTCTTATCATTTTCATAGCTGCTATTTCTGTAACCAAAAACGATGCCTACTTTATCTTCCACACTTCTCACACTCACATTTGAGACTGAGCTTATATTTCACCAACTCAGTGACGCTCTAAACGGGTAAAGAAGCAGGGAATCACAAAACTACTGTAATCGTGGTGATAGATACTTCAGGCTGTACTGCTCTGTAGTTTCATGTGACCTTCGGTGTCATTTAGATGCCTGAGGGTGGTACATTTCTTGTTACAGATACAGCCCACATGCTCCCAGCAGCCTTTTAGGCCAGCATTCCTAGATGGCTATTTTAACTCCAGTTTTCTAGCAGAAGAGGCTTTGCGTGGT
Organism: Centrocercus urophasianus; assembly: GCF_019232065.1. Taxonomy (NCBI): domain Eukaryota; kingdom Metazoa; phylum Chordata; class Aves; order Galliformes; family Phasianidae; genus Centrocercus; species Centrocercus urophasianus. The sequence goes on from NW_024884364.1 coordinate 18,978,423, forward strand.
TGGGTCTGGGGTTTACATATATATTGTTCTTAGAAATGCAAAGTGTAAACCACCCAACAAATTGTTACTTCTTTCTCCCAGACCTTTAAGTTCTGAACAGGCAAACACATGTATCATAGCTACTGTTGTTTACCCTTTGTGTGTTTGACAAGTGGAACATCTGTCTATAGATAACACAGGTGTGACTTGGAGGCACCACATTGGATATACTTTACCTACCTGTCTTGGTATGGAGATCAAAGTACAGTGAAGATCACCATATGATGGTAAACTATTAATACCCAAACTCTTTATAAACAGACATAAACAGCAGGTCAGTGATTCTCTAGCATGGATCAAGCTCATCAGTGCCTGTGTCCCTGCGTGTGTGCCTCTACTTGAGGCTTCAGGAATTCCCAAGCTGGTGAGATAACAAAAATAAATTTATAATTTGAGTTTCAACTGTGTATTTGTGATTGTTCCTAATGCTTGCCTGTGTTGACTGACACAACTTGCTCCCCTTTGGGAGACAATTTCACAATATCATTCTTCATTTTGTAAATGATTTGCTTTCTTTTTTTTTTTTTTTTTTTTTTTTGTTTAATAATTGTTTTCAATTAGAAAAATGTGTTTTGAATCTATTTATTCAATGTTTTTTAAACTCAAAACCTTTAATTGCAGTATTATTTCCCATCTGACTAATAATTTCTTGTGGTGTCCCATAGCTGTGATTAGATAGGAACAGTTGTATTAGGCAGGAATAACTTGCACGTTATTGATGGGTTTAGTAAAAACATTTCACAGCTGGAAAGAAACCTTTAACTCCAAACTTTAGCTAACCTAATTAAAACATCAAAGTTTAGACAAAGTATCTTGCTTGTTCTAGAAGTCTCATGGGAACATGTTTTCTCTAAGGAGATTCCTAGTTCTTTCAGAAATGTGACACACATATTTCTCATCTCTAGACTTTCTACTGCACAAGGAGCAGTTATGAAGGATAACAATGGAAATGAGGAAGCAGCGATGTTCTGAGACAAAGTTGGCTTGAATTCTGACTCAAAACATCAGCTACTTTCCCTGTAATCATAATGGTCTGGTAGCAATCCATAACTAAAAAAGTTATTTAATTCTTGCAGATTTATGTTAAAAAGAAAAAGATATTTAAGTGTTGTTGAAATAGTTTTATCTAAGACTGATGATATTTTTCTTAGTATTTTGAGTTGCTTCAGGAAGACTGGGCTTAAGTTTCCTTTAAATGCTGTGATTTGTTTTTGCAGGAGCAAAATCCAAACAAATATTGGTAAAGTGTCCTAAATTACTTGCATTGCTCTTTAGCTAATCATGACTACTCTCATATGATGAGCGCAAAATTATATTAACACATCATAACTATAGGGGAGGGGATTTTCCCACTCTGCTCTGCATTGCACAGCCTCACCTCGAGCACCAGTTGCAGCTTTGGGCACCACAATGCAAAGAGGACAAAGCTGTGAGTGCATATCCAAAGGAGAAGTAAGAAGATGGTGAACTGTCAGGAAGGCAAGACTTATGAGATCCCCTGGTTGGTTCAGCGCAAGGCAGAGGAGCTGAGGGGAGGCATCATGACGATTGCAGCTCCTCACAGGGAGCAGAGGGGCAGCGCTGAGCTCTGCTCTCTGTGACAGCGGCATGTCCCGAGGGAACGGCATGGAACGATGTCAGGGGAGGGCAGCTGGGAGTTAGGAAACAGTTCTTAGCTGAGGGTGGTGGGCATGGCCCCAGTGCTGGAGCTCAAGAAACACTCTTAGACATATGGTTTGGTTTCAAGTAGTTTTTAAATACCATAGAGTCAGGAGTTGGATTCTTGTGGATTCCTTCCAAACTGGGATGTTGTATGATTCTATCATATATGTTATAGGAACTACAGATTTTTATTTTATTTTAAGTTCCCTAGCAATCTTGAGGGTTTTGCTTTGTTTTGTTTTCAGAAAAAAAGGGCCAATTTCTTTCTTATTCTGTTTCTGTACACAGAAGTTATGTTCTTCCATGTAACTTATTCTGCAACTGTTTCCATCAACACCATTTGGAATGCTCCTAAATATTATTATTTTTCATAAACATGGGCTTTTTAAAAATGGTTTCATAGGTAGTCCTACTGCTTTCATTTATGAGTATGCCATAAGAATGATTCAAAATAAATTGCTTTATTATAGTTTAGCATAGATTATGGCTGCTACTTCAATTTGAACAAAAAATTGACCATGAAATTATTATTTCACCTGTGGTCAAATTATTTCAGAATATAATATAGGGTCTAGATTTTAGTGAGTGTTTGAACCAGGTTCTCTGTTTACTGGTTTTAATTGGTAAACAGATAAACTAATGCAGTTTCTACAGTAGAGGACAAAATTCTTACGCCTATTGCTTCTTTCTTTAAAGAAATGTTTTATGTTTGATATTACCTTTCAGATATGTGACCTCTAGGTCTTCAATTTCTCCCTACTTAAAATAAATCCAGCCACAATAGTTAGAACAGTATTTGGTTTCTTATCCCTACTGTTGAATTAGACTTACTGAATTGATATTTCAGCTCGCACAGATAATATATAAATAGATTAAGCTTAAATAAAGTTAAAAAAAATCATCTCTGATGCTAGCTAATTCAGTGTCTGATCTTTTATTCTGTTGCAAATTCATGATTTATTTTTTTAGTCATAAACTTTAAACTAGTCTTGTTACACAATGCTTTTTCTACCATGAGCTTGCAAACTGCTTCTGAAGCTGACTACATTACTCACAATTGCTTTCTTTCAATTTCCAGATTCTTTCTTCTGTTAAATGAACAATAAAAGATAATGCACTCCACTTATCTTTTACACCTGTGTAGTATGTTATGGTGTAAATTAAATCACCACTTTCTACTTCCACTTTCTTCTTCTTTTGTATTTTTCCCCTCTGTCAGTTTTCATTCCATGTACAAAATATTCCCATTCTTCTCCAAAATCAATTCTGTGGATTTTGCATGTTAATGCAGAACATCATAAATTACGTGTAACGATGATATAAGTAAGACCAATGTCCGTTTCTTTCTTCTTTTCAACTATAGCTGTAACATCACTAGTAATTTCCAGTAAGGGGGGTGGGGAGCATAAATGGATGTTAGTCATTTCTTGGAAATTTTGCATATTACAGTTTTAATACAGTAGTCAATTATCCAGCTCTTTATGTCGAACATAACTTAGGTCATTAGACCAGTATTTTTTGTTAGCTGCACAGGATATAGCCCATTAAGATGTCATCCACAGTATTAAGAGACTCGGGTCCTTAATTGTCTGCATAATCAAAAGTATTATAGACATTTGGGCTGCTCACAGTGCCTAGAAACATGTGCTTCAGTTTTTCAAGCTAAATGATTCCGGTTTTATTTCATAAAAGAGATAGCTGGTTCTAATGAAGGAGAGCAGCATCAACAGCAACAACAACAGCAAAAAAAGAATAATAAATAAATAAATCAAAAAAAATGAAATTGTTTGACATATTTATCCAGCAAAAATGATTAAATCGGAAGTGTTCCTCCAAAGACTTTAAATGTAATTAGCCAGTTCCTCTCTCTAGATCATTTTTCACAGTTCTGGTTCCATATCATTCAAAGTCTTCCTTCACCAAACCTTCACCTTCCCCTTCATGGAGAAAACAGACCAAGTAGGGAAAGAGCAGAAAAGCAAGGTAACTACATTTTCTCCAACAAATTGTGACTTTCTAAATAATATAATTCTTTTACAAGAAATATTTGTATTATTTTCAGGATAAAAACAAAGACCGCTTGTAAATTTTCATCTAAATTTGATATGTTCTCATGATTAGCCCAACAATTTATATCTGTAATCCATCAGCTCCAATTAGTATAAAAGTTTCTGAGACTTCTACTGTATCTTGAAGTTGTTCCCTCATGTTTGATTGGTGCTAATTTGAAATACGTATTTTACCTATCCCAAAATTTTAGAAGTTGAGGCATGAATGGAGGAAACTCTATTGATCTGGGAGCACATCAACACATCAAATGGACGATGTGCCTGGAAGACTCACAGTTTCAAGAACTCTTTCGACTGTCCATAGAATACAGCTCTGTAACTGATGATGACGTTATCAGTCACCACATCCTAACTCACCTTCTCCCGTTCTTCCACTGCTGCTTAGCAATTGACACTCAAAGTACTTATTAATATAGAATTAGAGCAATGATAATACTCATTAAAGACCAACAGATGAAGAATGATAACAAGTGGATCATGGAAGCATACAATTGGAACCCTGCTCTGTCAGGATATAATGGCCCTATGAACTAAAGACAGTAACATAGACCTCTGAGCTACTCAGATGTACCATTAAGACTACGAGAGAGCACAGACTGCAGCCAAAAGGACACTGTATTTACAGTTGGAGAAAAATGAAGGTGCAGTGTGTTCCTGTGTTGAGGGATGTTATGACAAACCGTGAAAAAAAGAAGTGAAAAGGAAAGGAACACAATGAAATGTGTTTCCATGAGAAAGTTGTGTCTGCAGCATCTTTGTCATAAAATTTGCCTGTAACTGACCAAGCACTGTGGTGTACCTATACCAAAATAAATATGAATCTAAAGGAAAAATCAAAACCATAATGATACTACTCTCCAGACTAGCAAACCAGATTAGCTGTCTGCAACACCTGCAGTTCTAGCACTTTTCAGGGAAACTTCTGTCTGAAAAATTTCCTGTGACCTTAAGTGTGTCATTCCTATGTAGAATGTTAGTGCTGGTCCAACAGTTTGGATAAATATATAGGTATTTCAGTTTCTGGAAAGTGAGGCCTTCAGAAAAGACCGGTTCCATCCAAACTGAGCAGTCGGATCATAACAAGAATTTTTAATGGCATGAAAGGCAAATCTCTGAACAATAAAATTTGAAAAATGAAAAATGTGTGTTCACATTTCCATGACAGGAAGCACCTCTTTGTTGGCACTGATCCTAGCTTCCATCTGTGCTGTACAGCTTTAATATTAATACTCAAAATATGAAGTTATGTGAAGTGCCAGATTTTAATTTCTCCTTTTGAAAGTAGTTGCTCATATTTTAGTTGTCATTACAATAGTGTATGTTCTTACTCCTATATATTTCTTTCAAAGCAAAAATTCTATCCATTTATTACTCTCCTGACTTCCTCCCTATTTCTAGTGTGTAAGCATAGCAGGTAAAATCTATTCCTCATAAATATATATATACATATAGTAATAATAGTAATTATTTTAAAAAGAATAGAAAAAGTTCATAATCCTTTCATTATCAGTGTTGTTTGCATTTCTCCTCACAGATAACTTGCAAAACCAGTGCTAGATTCCTTGCTGTTGAGCTACAAAATTGTTCCTGACAGAGCAGTGCAAAAATATTATAGAAAGAATTTGAGTGGTATTACCTACATCAGTCTCTGCCTGCAAGTGTTCTCCCCTATCTGATTAATCCAAATCAAGTTGCTCAAACCTTCTGGCTTCTCTGTGAGATGCAAAAATTTCTTATGCTGCTTTCCTTTCATCAGATATCTGTAATACTATACTATATACTGTATATCTGTAATATTCTGCAGGAATATCTGGCCTCATCAGTTAAGTTTATCACCTTTGTGTGATTGCAAAGCCAGTAGCACTCTGTAAAATTTTCCATGGGGTCCAGACACCCCTTTTGTTACAACATCTTGACTGCAGGGCAAAATGGACAACAGTATCTATATTAGCCCCCATTTCTGAAGGTTCAGTAGCATGATTTTAATGATAAATCAGTATTAATTTTTTACAGCAAGTCTCATCTGTAATAGTAATGAGACATGATTTACACAGATGCAGTCTTTGTATTCCAATAATGTGAAGTTGGCCTCATTTGCCTTACAGTCATTTATACATATTTATAGCCTTATCAAGAATGTTTTTTTCAGATATTCTGTTAACTAGGTTTGGGAAGGAATAATATTTTTGGAGTTGAAGATCAAGCAGGATAATATACAGCAATTAAAAACAAAAACAACAAGAACAAACATTTAAAAAATAGAAAGGTAAATACCTGAGGTACTACTTCAAAAGTATCAGTTTATTCTAAAGCACAGGAAAACCCAAGCATAATGGTGATTAGAGCCTTAATGGATTATTTTGATTGCTTATTTGTGAAAGCTCTCTATTTTACATTAAATTCTCCAAAACTATTTAAATGTTGATTGAAATTTCTCAGATGGATGCACGGTAATCCCATTCTTTATTGTCTTCATTGGCTTATAATGACACATTGTTTACAAAATCAAAAAGCCCAGGTTTAGTTCTATTCATTCCTTACATCTCTCTGCTAAATATGTGCTGTTAACTTGTTTTTTGTTGCTGTCTCAAGTTGCAAGTCAGTGCTTTAAGGATTGGGCTTTAAAACGAAAAATATCCCATTGAAATTTCATTGCCTCAGAACATATGTTCAGACATTTCTAACAGCCTTCAAACCAAAGAAGAAAACGTCCTTAAAGGAAGCACATCTCTTTAAAGTGATCATCCTGCAGCTAAAACTTGCTTATGTTTTAGAGCAGGATGTTTATTTTACGCTCTTGTGGTCTCTCTGTAACTGATTGTGACCTCTGAAATGGTAATATAGGAATCATTTACTATTGTATTTTTAGCTGTTACTACACCCACAAGACTTTTTATTATCAGCAGGAGTGGAGGTATTAAAGAGATTTGTGGGCCTCAGAAGGCTGAAAGCACAGTAGGGATGAAATTACAAAATTATATTGTTATAAAATATATTTCTAAAACTGTGTACAAAGGCTCAGTGTTAATGAAAGTAATTGATAGCAAATACTGATTTCTTTTTACATCACCAACAAAGCTTTTTTTTCTGAGTAATAATGAGCCTCTTTTTAGTAACAATAGGAAAAAAAAATGAGTCTCATGAATCATTTATGTGTCCTCATTCATTGCTATTATTACTTCTGCCATCAAATATTTTGGGAATTCAGCCCCTTTTTCTCTCTGTCTTTACATCTCACAAAATGGTCTTTCTTGTGCTTTTCAGAAGGAAAATTGAACTTTCTTCTTTTTTAATGTACAGAAAAGTAGCAGATCTTCTATTCTGATTCTGAATAAATGTTCCTGTTGCTGGAGCTTTTAGCTGAAAGAGGCCATAAAAGATGAATAATTGCTAAAGGAGAAACAAGATAGAGGAAGTAAAAACCCAATGTGCTGAAGGAATCCATTTTCAAAAGGTCAACACCTTCAATATAGGATTTTGCCTAAATTGCCTAATTCCATACAAATTCCATTAAATACTATTTTAGCTATCAGTAATTCCACAATACTGAAAAGACTGAAAAAGTGCACTGAAAGTGTCAGGTTTGCCTAGTTGGTTTAATTTCAAGTAGCATTGCCTCATGCTTACAGCAGGACAATGAGTATCAGGAGGCTCTGGCTCTTTTGGACTTTGTTTAAACTCATTGAGACAAGTAATTTAACCTTCACTACTGAAAAATAATCATCCGTGTATTTGTCATCTCTGGATTGATCCACATGTTCTCCAGGCAGCTGCATACAGAGGCAATTTAGAAAATACCTACAAGTATCTCAACTTCTTTTCCACTGATTCTAAGAAATTAGGATTTTTCAGCACCATGTCCTATTCCATGCCAATTTTTCCAGTGATGATCCTCTTCTTCATTATTTTCCAGTTACAAATGGAACAGTTGTTCTCACATTCCGGTTTTCTCACTGAGTTTGTGTATTTCTACAGCCATTTTTTTTAATCTTTATTTTACATATTCAGTACTGCTAAAACCATTTATTTTCTTATGATCTGGAATCAGAAGAGGTGTTTCTTTTATTGACAAGTGCTGTTGAAATATAAAGTGGCTGGAGCCTCAGTCTGTTACCTCCGAAAGTATAGAACCCATCCAAAAAATAATCTCTGTCCTCCATATTTTTCTAAAATGATGACATATGTGGTTGGTTTAGTGTTAAGTTGCTTTTGGTGAGGGTACATACTTACAACTTTTTCAATTTTCTTAAATATAGAGTATGTAGTTTGAGAAAAGATTATATGAATTGAAAAATACTTTTTTTTTTTTTTTTTTTTTTTTTTTTAATTTTTTAGATTCAAAAAAACCAGATTCTGGTTCTTCTCGTGGAAAAATGTGTCATCTTTTAGAAGTGCACTTTAATATGAGTTTTCTGTAGTTTTCATCAACATTTTATATTTAAATAATGGTTTTAAACATTAAAAAGTGGAGCCGCTTCTGATGTAAGAATAGCAAAAAGAAACATCATGCATGAAATATGACAGCAATATCACAGTCTTGTCTATTGTAAGAAAACACATTGTAAACTGCTTTTAAGGTGCAACTTCATTACAAGGAAATAATGTTGATGCAAATTGTTGTTAGACATCTCAATCTAGTCTGATGTCTATATCCTTGTTGCACCAAATAAGATTTTTTCCTGTTTATTTACGCAAATTTTTCAACAGTGTTAATAAAACATCACTGGAGCAGGCTCATTGCTGTAAGTCCACACTGTCAGATCCTTCCCATTATGCTGGTTTGCCACAAGAGCCACTGTTGGTCATAAAGCCATGACCATTAGGTTAAAACTAATCCAGCTGCAAAAATTTCAAGTGAAATATTCTCAGGTGGATCAATATTACAATCTGATTTCTGAAGCAACTGCATGAATGCTGGTGGGAGCTGGAGATGTGAAGGATGGACAGGACTTGCCCCTTTGTGCAGTCATATTGATTCTTTTGAAGAGATTGTGAGACAATGCCTATAAAAGGGAGTGATAGCAACAGACTGCTGGAGGCTGCTTCTTATACCTGTGGTAATTGTGCAGGAAAAGAGAGGTCTGTACACCAGGAAGAAGTGAGCACAGTGCCCCAGATCTAACAGAAATTTTCTCTTGAGATCTTGAGATCATATTTGCTTCTTTTTTTCCCCCCTTTTTTTCTTCCTGTCTGTTTCAGAGCTTGTTTATTCCATTAGAAATGTGTTAAGCACAAAATTACAATAACTGAAAACACTAAGGGAAATCTCTTTTCAGATAAAGAAGTATCTCTACTTCATAGTTTTTCACTGATTGTTTTTCTTAGATTAAAAGTGCATATTTTGTGGTAGTTTCTATGCTCTATTACTGAAGTGCTTTCTTAGTCAACCAATCTAAAGAATTTAATATCTGTGCAATAAATTATAGGGTTCTTTTTTCATATCACAGAATCACAAAATCACAGAACAGCCAGGATTGGAAGGGATCTCAGGGATCATGAATTCCAACCCCCCTGCCACATGCAGGGCCACCAACCTCCACATTTAATACTAGGCCAGGCTGCCCAGGGCCCCATCCAATCTGGCCTTGAACACCTCCAGAGATGGGGCATCCACAACCTCTCTGGACCGCTGTTCCAGAACCTCACCACTCTCTCTGTAAAGAAATTCCCCTGAACCCAACCTAAATCTTCCCTCCTTCAACTTAAAACCATTTCCCCTTGTCCTGCTGCTATCTACCTTTTCAAAGAATTGATTCCCCTCCTGTTTGTAGGCTCTCTTTAGGTACTGAAATGCTGCAATGACGTCCCCCCGTAGCCTTCTTTTCTCCAGGCTGAACAAGCCCAGCTCCCTCAGCCTGTCTTCATAGGGGAGATGCTCCAGTCCCTAGATCATCTTTGTGGCTCTCCTCTGGACGAATGAAAATAATATGTTTATAAAAATTCAGAAATGGTACAATTGTTATTTCTTTCCTTTACCTGTAAAAAGAAAGGCCTGCTATCCTCCTAACTCCAATAGCTGTGCCCAGCTCAGGAAACTTTCAATATAGTTCACATATCTATGTTCCCATTCCCCCCCTACTTCTTCCCACTCATTTCTTCAGCTGTTTCAGGCTGGAGAAAATATTTGAAGATGTTGATTTTTTGTTCTCTGGAAAGCTGTCTTCCATCTCCACTGTAAAACATGATTCCTGTCTCTGAGAAAGAGGCAAACACAGAAAAAGATTACTTTTGCAACTGCCATTTTGAAAAACCTCTCCAAAGCTTGTTAAGAGAGAATCCAGAAACCTGGGATAGCAAAATAGAAGAGAATGAAATCCTTTAGTGCTGCAGGGAGAAGTGTTTTGGCAAAAGATGGTAGTTCTATTCAGGCTGCGTGGGCTCTCCATGCAGGAGAAGCAGTAGCAACATAGGTCCTGCTGAGGTTGCCTGCATTGCTGAATGAGTCATTGGAGAGACTATCAGTGATTTTAAGACAACAGTTTCCAATATCTTTATCCTCTCACCAGTCTCTCACAGACTCTTGTTGCCCTCAGCCTGTGCTGTGGGGCTCTGATCCCTGTTCCAAAATAGGCACTCCTAAAAACACAGCAGGAAATTTTTAGGAATTTAGAGAATGGGTGATACTTGGGATAGATATGCCACCAGACAGGTGGTCTATAGGTGTCAAGGACAGAATGTACCTGGACAGACAGGTGCCCCTGCCAACCTGCAGCACCCTGCGTATCATCCAGCTGAATACTGTGGGACAGTAAATTCACCCCCAGGCTGGGCGAAAACCAAGGCTAGGGAAGGAAGAAAAGTCTTCTACAAATAGATATTCTCAAACTGCTGGCACTAAAAATAGCAACTCTAGAAACCTGAGCAAGGGCAATCCCATTTTGTTAAGGTCAGATGGGAAAGCAAAAGTGCCTATTAGAAGTGATAAGAGACAACCAAAGTATAGGAAAGATAACAGAAGCAAACAACAAATATCCAAGTCATCTAGACTTCGCCAGCACAGACTGGAGCTGAACATGATAGTAGTTAACTTTAGGTTCAATGTACTTCTTCCTGGAAGTTTTTCTGCAACAAAATAACAGATGCCCATGCAGAGCTCAGGGCTCTTAAAGCTTTCTTACAGTTACAGCCAGGTGATCTTGCAGTACTCACTATTCTCTAAAGAGAATAGCTGCTGCCTCAGCTAGAAAGTGCAAGGAAGTGAGACCCTACAGCAGCTTCTCCTTTCATGTGTGAAGAATCACAAGAATTAATTCTGGTTACAGTGGCCAGCCTACCTGGGGATGCTATTGTTATTCAAAACATATGGTCTGTGCTGTTCTTGAGTCACAAAATACAAATTTGCATTTCATTGATATCAGGATTTGTTTTCTGTAGCTTTGAGGTAGCTCGGACTCTTCCTCACAGGATAGAGGGCTCCAGGACAGCAGAAGGGACATTCCCAACGGGTTTTGGGTAGATCAACGCATTTCTCTTTGATGTAAAAGTACTTGAACTGAAGAAGTTGAAAACAGAACTGGAAAGTATAAACACCTAACATTTCTGCCAAACACTGTTTTACACACAAATAGCAACATACAAAGTAATTTCACAAAACAAACAAACAAACAAACAAACAAACAACAAAAAACCTCAAAACAGGATTTCAAAATGACTGCCAATTACTGTTAAGCCATCCAAACACCTAAGTACTTACATGACTGTTCTTTGTTGTCATTATGGTTTGTCCAACACTTTACACAAGCATTTGAGTGTGCACCAGAAAAAACAACAACAACAACAACAAAAACAACAAAAAAACCCAAACATCTAGCTGCAAAGAAAAACCTGAGTCACACTGAGCAAATGTGTGTATATACATATATACATATATATGTATATGATAAATTTATTCATATTACAATAATACAGACCTGTTCACGGAGTTCGCAGGCAACCATTTAGAAGAGCTCAGTAACTTTTGGCTAAGTCTGAAAGTATCTCAGGGGGATTCATTTTACAATTCAATGTCTAAACGTGGTATTCAGCCATGAGTTTCCATTAAATGTAGGAATTTCAATGAGATCTCTAATGTTTGCAAGAAGTCAGTGACACAGATTTATTCTTGACCCTACCTCAAAAGATGTGAGCTTACTTCAGGTTATGATATTCTTCTGGATCTTGGAAATGGGGAGCATCTGCAGAATGAGCCCTTCCTTAAAGCTCACTAGAGATTTCACTCTTGTGGACTGAGCAGCCATTACTCTATTTCGTCCAGAGAGTTTGAAGCCACAGGGAGTAGTTTCTCCGAAAGAGGCAACTGTAATTTTTCTGGACAGTCTTGACAGCTCCGGGTCCTATTCCTCCAGCTCTACCACTCTGCACAATTTAGAAAGTATATGTGAATGCAGAATGGCACACCTTGCAAAAATTTCAGGGCAACTGAGCCTCCACTGAAGTGGGTACTTTATGTTACAGCCAAGGAAGGAAGTATAAAAGCAAAAGGTGCAATTACAAGCATGACTAAGCAGTCAGATTTATACTGAAGACAAACCTCAGGAAAAAGGAAAAGGTGGAGGGGGGGATGTTAGAAAAATTAAGGAACAGCTGAGTGCTAAAAAAATACAGTATTAATAATGTCTAGCCGCAGTAGCAGCATTCATGTGCCAGAAACTCAGCTTCCTGTTATAGGACAAGGTTGCTATAGAAACTTACAACTGGGAGCTAAATAAAGTAATTTCTATGCTAGTGTTGGTGTCGGTAACTTCAGCACCTGATGCTAACCAAATTGTGCTCAATAAACAAATTTAAACTCTAAAAGCCTGCAATGAGTTTACAATGGTTTCTATACAACTGATTAATCTCAATTGATCTTGGCTTGGAACACAAGAGCATGAGAAATCATAGAAACAGAGAAACTGCTCAAAACACTGCTGAAGATACCTGCCACTTTTTTATTCTTATCTAATTTCCTTCTTCATCTGTGTATCTCTTTATTCTGTCTTTCTTTTTTATTTAGAAAGTATCTTTTTCACTACTGATATCTCTGATCCTCTCTATATGAGGGCTGCTCCAGAGGTAATACCTCCTATTTTATTATGTTTGCTCATGATATCAGAGACAGATGTTGGTAGTATGGAAGTAGAGGCTGAACTTTCCCACTAATATTCCTTTACATTTTGTTGTGTGACAGATGGCAGCAGAGGGCCAGTCTGACAGAATATTGCCTGACGTGGAAGTGCATATGAAGCAAAGGTGTGTCATTAAATTCCTCCATGCAGAAAAAAAATGGCCCCCACTGATATTCATTGATGCTTCCTGAATGTTTATGGAGACCAAACAGTGAATATTAGCATGATATTATACAACAGCAGTGCATCACCTCCACTGATCCAGATTCATGGCATGCAGGCTCTTGTTGATCACTAGCTGAAATGCACAGCTAGTGGTAATGTGTATGGGAACTGCTGAGTCACAGCCTGAACCTCTGATTGATCACCTGAGGTGAGCCATGAGTCAGCCAGAGGAGCACAGGTGAAGGCAATTCATCTGTACTGCCGGAAGGGGTGGAGCCAGGCTCCACCCGTCCTAGACTTATTTAAGAGCTGGCTACCAGTGGGGAAGGATCTCTTTTGGAGATCCCCTTTTATTGAGTTTTTTGTGGGTGAGTCTAGCGTACAGGTAAGCCTTCCATTTATTCTCTTGTTATCGTAGTCTACTTTGCCTAACTCTCTTGTTCTTTTTTGTGATTATAACATCTTAATATTTATTGATTATACGTGATGACTATCCTGAAAAATAGTATTTTGTAGGTGAGAATTTGCTCTATCGAATAGTGTTATTTTGCAGTTTGTATCTGTTTTAGTTTCCATGGAAGTAAATAGGAAGCATTACTTTCAGTAACCTACGTATGTATGTTTATCTATATATGCTTGTTTGTATTCTGTTAAGCACAGCAGGACAGTGGCTGCTCAGAACTGAACAGTCGTGCCAAGACCAGAGGTTAAGGAGATCATGCTGAAGTAAATGTAGCCCAGCCCAGCCCTTGGTGCTTGCATAACATGAAAGGTGTGTTTGCAACCTGTTGACTTGAGGAGAACTTAGCTGCAAGCTGAAGTTTTCACATATGCTTAAATGCTGTGTTGAATAAGAATGAACTGAAATCCACACATGAATTTTAAGAACAGATTTGCTGCTTCACTTCAGAGTTGCTTCCAAGTCTTTGGGCGACAAAGGATTCCATAAGGAAAGGATGAGGAGGTATTATAAACTGATTGCTTCACATATGGAAGGTCTTAAATTGGGGAAATCCAAGAAAGGAAGGTCGGGATATTAAAATGGAGAAGCCAGGGAACCTGGGCACTTAGTGTTGCTGGTGACAAGATGAAGGCTTCTCTAGGGAGATGTTCATAGCAAGGAAGTAACTGGAAGGGTACTAGCAACATCACAGTCTCTCACTGGGGCCAGGGGAGCTCAGTAATTTTAGTTCCATAAGTTGGACAGGCAAAGATACAAACCTACTGTCATCCTTGCTGTAACAGGCAATTATTCACTACCTGTAAAGAGTAAGTAAGCTGAAAATTGAAAAAATGATGTTCTTTCCTTATTAGAGAATAAGGAAGACATATTTAGGTCTTCAAGGACACTTTGAGGGTCTTGCTTTTAATGAACTCTAATTTGTACAAATCATTTCAAGACTTGGCACTCTGTTAGACTTCACAATGTAAGTCTGTTTGCAGAAGTTCACAAGAGACTTCAGTGGATACTTAAGTACAGTAGTATTCATTGCAAAGTTAAACACAACAGTTCCTACAAGTGGTACATTTTGCCTTGCTGCTATAATTAGAAAGATTAGCGTGGATGGGATGGTGCTACAATCAGAAAGACTGGTGCAGATAAGATGATACTACACAAAGAAAGGTGCTCACTCATCTCCCGAGATCTAGATTCACAGGAATAATTCCACGAGGGAGGGATCTCAACAGTTCTCATACAGTTCCCGTACATTTGCTATTTCAAAAAAGAGTCCTCGTGTAATCCATCTACATAGTAAGTGGCACATACTTTGTTTTGTCATTTCTATATGCTCTGCAAGTAAGTATAGGAAAACCAAAAGAGCCACACTTCAGTGCCCTGCAAGACTGGAAAGCAATGTTTGTAACCCACATCCATTGCTTGTTTTCCCACCTTTCTTGTCCTTCATATAATTTCCTCATTCATTCTCCGCCTGCTGCAATGTTCCTGAGTAAGTGGGAAACAATACAGCTTATTTCTTCTTTAAGAAAAAAAAAAAATCTCTGGGAAATTTAGCTTTTATTTTCTCTTTTTCTTTCTTTTTTTTTTTGTTTGTTTCTTCTCAACAACACTGTTTCATGTTACCTAAGAGCAGCTGCAGATAATATGTATTTTAATTTCTGTTCCTGACATATTAGTTCTTCCACTTGAAACGCCTGTGCTACAGAGCATCATATACTTCCCTGAGATGGTTCTCCCTCTGGCAGGATCTGAGATTCCAAATACTTAAAAAAAAAAAAAAAAAAAAAAAAAAACCCACAAACCAAAGAGCTGCAAACTGATCTCTTCCCTGACATCCATCTCAGGACCTCTGCCAAGCCTTCAGGACTTTGTTCCAAACTTGAAGCCTTTTTTTTCTAGTGAAATTACAAGGAAAGACAAAAGTGTTTCAGTTCCAAATGTTCTGCTCAGGCTGTAGTGATTTCCACAAAAGCAGATCCCTGTACTCAGAGTCTGACAGTCCGGTGACCTCTGACTGAAACACGGAGGGATTTTTCTTGGACGAATCTTTTGATGAAGGGATGTCCATAGGCACTTCATACTGCATAATTTTAGTCATGTTTTTGGTGTTTTTTTTTTTTTAAGAAATAGACAAATTTTAACAGTTAATATTTGTCCATATGTAAAAAAGATTTTTGTTCCTAATCTAAAGTGAATAAAAAAAAGAATGTGATAATACAAACTATGGACTGGAGCTTGCTAGGGCATACACACCTGCTTAATTTCATATGCACCAAGGGTCACTGCAATGATTACTTACAGCACATTATATTTAGCATGTATGTAACTATTTCCAGGATAAGTGTGTAACAGGTCAACATTCAATACACAGCAAACTTATCCTGAGGGGTAAGTATTATTTGAAGGATCAAAACTTTAAATCCTAGATCTGAACGACTCTGGCATATGGAACTTCAAAACATAAATGTAGGGGTCTGTAAGTTGCCAATAATATTCCCTCTCTAAACTTCAACAGAAAAATTTAGCTAAATGTTTTCGTAGGCTGGTATTTTCAATGTTGTTTTTCACAGTTATACCTACGCATATTTCACTTTAAAGAAGCTATCAATTTTTAAAATAAGGAAATGGTATTTGGTGGACAAACTTTTGTTTATAAAATAAATTTGGATTTTTAGTGGGAAGATGGTAGGAAGCTGTCAGCTGTTTGTGGGAACAGTTCCTTGTGTTATGTGATATTTTTGTTTTTGTTTTTTAGCTCCACTTCAAGGAAAAAAATAGAAAGAGAGATAGTTACAGTAACTGTTTATGAAAGAAATATCTCTCTTCTTTAGTGCTTATGCATGTTTGACCAAGCATAATATTTCTTCTTAATAAGTCTTAAGCATTATTTAATTTGGAAGAAACTTATAACATTTTTGAAAAATAATGATGGGAAAATTACTTCAGGACTTTGTAAACACTTTACAACTTTAAGATGCAAACTGGGCTGATTATTTCCATCTCTCACATGCCTGTGATGAGGTAATTGTCAGAAGATGTTGAAGTGGGAAGGATGTAGAGGCAAAGGTGCAGCTAGTTTGGGTTGATGCTGGAACTCTGGGAATCAGGGCAGGCTGGGTGCTGGCTGGGTCAGGAGCAGTGCAAGTGAATGAAGTTGAGCCTGTCTGGGCTTCTCGAGTCATATAATTAGTGAGCTTTTTTTTTTTTTTCCTTTTTCTTTCCTCTGTGATTATCTGCACAAAAGGGCATTTGTAACACGACTTTTTTTTTGAGAGAGGTTTATTAATATCTTTATGATAGAAAGAGGATTCTCTCTTGTTGCACTATTCTTAAGACAGATATTTGTATTTTTTTTTTTCCTAGAAGAGTAATGTATCTGCTCAACTATCATCTTGGCTTCTGTTCTGACTGACTTCTAAATCTTTCCCCACACACCTATTCCCTTTTTATTCTGCATTTCGATGGCACTGGGTGCTTGGGGATTCTGGGGAGGAGAGAGAAGAAAAAAGAAATAGATCACGTTAACTGTGGAAATGCCTTAATACTGGAAAATGATGGCTGGTGCTTTAAAACATGTAATTCTTCCAGTATAAAAATGCAATAACTGCCTTACAAAGAAATAAACAGATAACCATTGGAATTTGAATTTGTATTCATGAGTACCAAACCAGAAACCATTCTGACTTAGCTTTAAAAATAAGGCATACCTTGTTGAAAGTCAGTGTTCTCTTTCTCTATTGATGCAGGCTATCCAGTACTGCAAGGAGTTAATGCAATTGAGTATGACTCCAGGAATTGAAACCTGATCAAGGCCTCTTTATCTACACTTTCATGCAGATCCATAGTGTCTGTCACGTGGGTGCATAAGTCTATTTTCACAAAAACAAGTGTCTGGGGTTTCAATATATTTGTATGTAAATGTCATAGGTAAACCACAAATAAAATAAGTAAACAGTAGTAAGATCTATCTCGGAAAAGGCCTTCATATAAAGCTAATCTGAAGACTACTGAACCTGGAAATAAATTTAAAAAAAATCAAGATGTAAAAGTAATGGATGACAAAATATGAGAGTGGAGAGATCTTTAAGGTAATCATCATACAGGAGTAAATTCTGCTGAGAAAACTCATCTGAGGTGGATGAATGAGCAACTGGGAGAAAGGAGGTAGTTGTCCTAGCATGTGACTACAAGATCAGATACACCTAAGAAAAGGAGTGGATGGGTTGCTTAAAGGATTTAGAAGGCAACTGTCTACAAGACTGTTCAGGAGGCATATACCTGAATAAGACCAGAAGGATATAACCAGAAATAAGAAGTTGTGGTACTATGTGATGTTAATCATGATATAAAGAACATTTTCTTGTAGTTGATTCAGTGAGCTAAGAATCATAGAATACAGTAACTCAAATTCAGATGCATTTATATGGAGGGCTGGTAGAGGGATATGTAAGGTAGAGAACAAAAACGGTACAAGAAGGATTTAAGTGACTACCTGAACTGCTACTTGTTACAGTTGGGAAAAATTAGCACAGTGGAATGCTGACACAGGAGTGAGATAGACAAGAATTCCTTTCCTGTTTGTCACTTTTGCTGTCTCCAAGGATCTAGGCTCATGGGGGGGGGGGGGGGGGGGGGGG
>NW_024884364.1:18996661-19160117 GCF_019232065.1 Centrocercus urophasianus
GGGGGGGAGAACTCCACAAGGGAGGGATCTCCAATCAGAAAGCCTTCAAGAGTGGAAGCCAGCCTTTAAAGGAGAGGTACAGCCAGGCTCCACCCCTTCCAGTCACACAGCTGAATTGCCTTCACCTGTGCTCCCACAGCTGACCGGGCTTTCTCCGTATGATCAATCAGTGGTTTAGGCTGTGACTCAACAGTTCCCATACAGTACTAATGCAGTCGACAAGTCTCAACATGGATCTGTTGGGAAAATCTGTGTTTCTTGAAGGATCTAGATGTGCTGAGAATGACCAAGGTCCTGTCTTTACCAACTCAGTTGCCCCATGTATTGTCTAATGTGTCTGGTACTGAACTTGTGGATACTTAGTATGAATGAACCAGTGCTGATCATACCTGATGATCAAAGCATTTGAATGCTCATAGCTCTCAGTAAGCATACAAAAATGTCATAAGCCTGTAAAGGATACCTTTTAATACAGTGAATAAAACTGGCAGAAGGTGGAATTACAAATTCAGCAACCTTTGCAAGTATTTCCTAAAATGCTCACTTAAAAATAAGAATGAAAAACAGGTTGTAAAATCTCAAAGCTGAAGACTTATGTTTACAGTCAGATACAATAGTTTTCCTGAATACATAAAAGCCTGATACATAATGGTCTGTATTTTACACAGTGCAATAATTCTACTATGACCATCCGTGGTTTCCATTCATGTGTAGAAGATACATGATATTGAAAAGTGTATTACCTTAGAAAGTCCTATGGATAGCCCAGCTGATATGTTCATTTCCATTCCAGGAGCCCAAGTTTGTCAATGACATTAAGGGAGTACTGGAGTGCAACAGCAAACATTCAGACAGGTTGCTGAAATGATTACCTTTGCTAACCAAAATATAAAAGGACATTATATTTTGTGTTATTATGAAACAAAAGAAGAGTGACAGATGCATGCTGTTTCTTACAAAATACAAGGTGTGAAACAGTGTGCTTGTGGAATTTGAAATCAGTTGTTGTGTTGTGGCTCCTCTAGCTGGTACCTTGAACAGGGAACAGGAATGCGAAGCATGTTAAGTGCTCAAAAATACACCAAGTAAGGTCTCACAGTTCCGGTGCACTGTGGATGCTGACAGGGAGCATAAGACACTAAATGTCATGCTCAAAAAGTGACTTTCTTCTAAACGGATGTTAGATTTTTGACAGCTGGGAATGTTCTACCTCTTCTTACACACTTATAAGCCTTGTATGGCTTGTTAAGCTAACAAAGTCTCATTGAACTGAAACTGCTTTCTAATTATGTTGTGTGGCAACACCTGTGGAAACTCTTTGCCTTCAATAGAATTGCTGAGTGGAACTGATGGGGTGTTAGTGAGGGACCTGATAAACAATGCTCAAGGAGAGATAGGATTCAGCACTCTCACTCCTGCATCAGCCATTTGCACAGAATGTAATAAGAACAAAATCCAGTAGAGCACTCAATGCGATATGAATGGCTATGCAACCCTGTTGAATATAAAGATTCTGTTGTACAGACATCACTCAGCACAGAAGTACATATTTGTATAGTCAAGTAAACTTAACACTTCTCCAAGAACATTAATAGCTTTGTCATCCAAAATCTGGGAAGAAAACTCTCTGACTACAGTGCAGTGTTAGAAAGTGGCATTCCTTTATGCCTCACAGTAGATACCAGGCGACTTGGCAAAACAAGTGCTTGCTTTCAGAGTTCAGGTTCTACATTTAAACAGTTAAGACATATATATGAAATATATTGGCATACATATTCATAATTTTCCAAGAACTCATTAGTATATGCTGATGTCCCTAATGTCTATGGGCATTCACAGTTGGATTTAGGGTGGTTGTAAGCCCATTTATTTTATCCCTGTTTTTCCCCCATCAGCTTAAACACAGACTTTTGGCTAACCTTTAGCTGTTTTTCCCCAATTTGGCAAATTCCAATGCTTGTTAGGCCATAGTGAGGAACTTACAAAACAATATATATGAAATCTGAGGATGGTGTCTTTGCACCTGGTGGGTGCAAAAGATAAAAGTAGCCAATTATGACTCTAGCGTTTCTCATGAAGCAGAATTAAAAGAAAACAAAGCTGTTCACACACCAAGTGAAGTTGAACTGAAAAGTTATAGAATTAGCACTTTTTTTTCTCTTTTTTTTTTTTTTCTGAATTAGGATATTGGTCCTTGAACTAATATAATGAACATAACACTAAGCAAACCAGCCTATATCACTTTCTCCCACTCACTTTTAAACGTAGCTTTTATATCAAGGATTATCTGTGATTCTGTGATTATTCTCCTGTGATACTGCTTTAACAGCATAGACTGCAGAGATGAGCTCTGGGGAGAGGGACCTAAGTGTTCAGACTGCTGTGTCCAGTTCTAGGCTCCCCAGTTCAAAAAAGTTGGGGATCTCCTTAAAGTCCAGCAGAGGGCCACAGAGATGATTAAGGGCCTGGACCATCTCCCATATAACATGGGCTGAGTAACCTGGGTCTGTTCAGCCTGGGAAAATGAAGACTGAGACGAGATCTGATAAATGTTTCTAAATATCTAAAAGGAGGTGGAAGGCAAATAGGTGAAGCTCTTCTCAGTGGTGTGTAGTGACAGGGCAAGGAGTAATGGCCTAAAACTTTAACATAGGAAGTTCCATACTAACATGCGGGTGAAATTCTTTACAGTAAGCATGATTGAGCCCTGTAACAGGTTGCCCAGAGGTCGTGGAGGCTCCTTCTATGGAGATGTCTGTCTGGATGTCTACCTGTGCGACCTATTGTAGGGTACCTGCTTTAGCAGAGGGTTGGACTCAATGATCTCTTGAGGTCCTTTCTGACCCCTGTGATTCTGTGATTGTGGTGGTTTCCCCCTAATGGGCAACTCCACCATAACTCTCAAAGTAAGAAGAAAATACGATGAAAAAGGGCTTAAGGATTAAGACAAAGAGGAAGATTGCCCATTAATTACTATCATGAGCAAAACATACTCAGTATAGGAGGATAAATGTAATTTATTGCTGATGAGAGCAGTCTCTCATCTAACTAAAAACAAGCAGAAAACACCTTCCCCCACCATCCACCCTCTTCTGTCTCTCCATCTGAGCAGCAGAAGGGAACGGTTGCCGTCAGTAAGTAACGCTTTGTCCCTGCCGCTCCTCCACGGTCACTCTCTGCCCGTGCTCCACGTGGGGTCCCTCTCACAGGATGCTGTCCTTCCTGACCTGGTCTCACATACGCTTACTACAGGCTGCAGCTCTCCCAGCCCTCCTATTCCACCGCAGCCTCATCCCAAGCTGCAGCTCCAGGCTGCTCTTGTGGGTTATCCATGGGCCCCATCTCCCACGCCACGCAGCGAGCTCTGCTCCGTGTGATGGCTGCAGGGGGACAATCCGCTCCTCCGTGGGCCTCTACTAGTGGAGTTACAGGGAGCTGCTGCTGTATACCTCCTGCTACTCTGACCTCGGTGCCTGCAGGGCCGTTCCTCCCACATTTCTCACCCCTCTTTCCCAGCTGCGGCTGCACAGTAGTTTCCATTCAGTAACTCCACTCTCCTAGGGTCGCTCACTGTTCATCTGCTGGGTGCTGCTGGCACAGCCCTCCCCAGCTATGAAAATCTTGCCACATAAGTCCAATACTTCATGACAGGTGAGTTTTCTGTCCAAGAAAGATGGAAGTTATTACATATTGCCTCATTTGCATTTTCATTTGACTTATTTCCCGTTTTTCTTTTTTTTTCCTTTAACATCATCTTATTGTCAGTCCCAGATGAATGCACTACCTTCTTCTACTAAAGGTGCGGCATGTTTGATGGCAGGTTCTCAGCATGTTGTGTTTTCTTGCAGAGTAATAGATAACAGCATATCAACAGATTTATCAAGTTTATCTGAATGCATATTTTAAAAAAATGCCAAATGCTTTCAACTTGGTTTTGGCGAGTCTTTTGAATCTCATTAAAATGCAACCTTGAGGGAGTTTAGAGATCTGAAGCAGATGTAATTAGCTCTTTCTTTAAAGGAAATTTGCCCTTGCTGACAAAGTATGAGCCAAGATGATTATGATTCTTGCGGGGTTTTGTATATATAAACTCTTAAAACTGTAAGAGTAAGTCTCCCTGCAGGTACACTTGAAAACAATAAAAAAAAATGATTGAGGATTTGCTCCTGATGTAATGATGTAACTCTGACATCAGAACAAAGAGTGAATGTTTCTCATTACAAGTAAAATCACAGGTATGCATACTGGCATTTCCATCCTAGCAAATTGCTTGACCCACACACGATTTAAATCACAGTAGAGGGTGTGGAAATAGCACTTGTCTGCATACATGACACAGGATTGGAAATTGAAGTGTTTGCAAGCTTTTCCCTTACTAGCATTTTTCTGGTGTGAGATTAACATAAACTGTAGTTGCCACTTGATATTCATGTCAAGTTAGCATACTCATGAGGGAAAGCTGGATTTTGCCATCAGCTATAGGCAACGAACTCCTTTTTCTTTTTTCTTGAGATTCACCTCTAACTAGATGCTGAACTGGAACCAGGGAGTAGTGCGAGACGTTCTGGGTACTTTATTCTAAACAGTTATTGCCAAGCTGGAATGTGCCAGCTGCAAGAAGCTGTTTCCAGGACTTTGCAAACCTCCCCCAGCCTGCTATTTCTGATAGCTCAGGCTGCAGCTTCCCACAGAAGCTGCAAATTCTCAGCCCAGTAAATATGGTGTCACACCATAGGTGTTGACTGAAGCGTGCTGTCATAACAGAGAAACTGTGTTTGGCACAATCTGATAAAGAAAAGAAAATTTGGGAGTATTTTGGGGAGACCTTTTTTTCTTTAAAAAAAACAAAGCAAAAAAAAAAACAAAACACAAAACTTATGCAGTCTGCATACATATTTTCTCTATCATTTGCTTGAGTAGATCCACTGTTAGTATTTTGCTCTTTAAATACTAAGTATTTGTTTTGTTTTTAGAGACCTTTTTGAAGCAATGCAGTACATGTGTGCATACTACCTCAAATGTTTAATGTTGTCCAAAATCACATAAATCTGCTTCTGATCAAATGACAAAATGAAGCTCATTTTGGACCAACTGAAAATAAGGATTGCATAGATTTTTGCCATACCAGCTTTCAAGTGGTGCAACTGTTGTGTGCTTTTATCCTCCTGTGGCTCTGCTGATTGTCCAATGCTTCTGGGAAGGGTCTGGAATGCCAGTGTGGACAAAGTAAAGCTGTGTTATCAGTATATCAGTAATGTTATCCCCTATTCTTGACCAATGACTGGTGCAACTTGTTGCTTCAGGCAGTTATAAGCTTGCCACTTGCTTTAGAAGAGCATTCAGCTAAAACAGAACAAGAGTTTAAAAACTTAATATAATCAAAGCTGAAATATATTTAATAATAGTGAGATATTGCAGTGATAATATGCATCCCGAATGGCACGTCTGTGGGGCAAAAGAGTGATTTTCCTGCAGTTCTCATCTTAAACGTGTGTATCTTGCCTTTTTTTTTTTCTCATGAAGCTGGTTATTTGCACCTCTCTGGAGTTAGTAAAATGATTCCAGCAGTGACTGGTTGTCATGGTTTTATGATTTTTTTGCATGATTTGCAAAATCCCTCCGGCCCACTGGTCATGGGAACCAGGCTGAACCAGCCTGTAAACCATTGACACTGGTCAGAGTGGAATAAGCAGATTTTCAAAGTGTAAGAGATTGCCTTCCACAAATCTAATACTCTCTTATTCACTGTGTTCAGAGTTCTTTATAATTTTGCCTCTCCCTCTTCTCTACTTGCAGTTATCATCTGCTGCTGAATATTATCTTACTGAAAGCCTCACTCTGAGTGATGTTAACATAGAAGCCCTGTGTCTTCCATTGGTGTTGTTTTTGCAACTTCATAAATCTAGGATAAGTCTAGAGTGACCTCAGCCTTTAGAGGTGTTGTCTGCCTACGATTTGAATCCTCGCTCGCTGGTTAGAGGAATGCTGATATCAACATAGTTAACACTACCTAATTCAAATGAATTTGAGTCACCTACCACTTTTTTTCTCCCTGTCAATCATTTCCTAAAACAACAGTGCATTATTTCATAATATTTTCATTTATTCAAGCTATATGTCATGAAGTCTGATATTTTGCTTTGATTGACTTGTGTTTAAATATCAAAAGGTAACAAGAAATACATGTTTTCTGAAAAAGCTGATGGTGTATTTTTTTTTCATTGTGTACTAAAGACCTGTAGAAGAAGCCTTGAACTAGTTCTAAGGGTTCAGTGCGTGCATATATATATATGCATACCTTTATATGCACATGTCTGTACTGTCACAGCAGTATGTGGCAGTACCTGCTTCAGCAGAGGAAGTACAGTAACAATGTTCTCATGGCATTGCACCTAGCCCAATAAGGTCTGCCTCCCAGCAGGGCTTTCTGCTTTTGGACCCAAAAGTATTTCAGCCATAGACAATTTTATCAGCACGCTGTATTGTACGGGCACCCAAATGCATGCAATCTGTGTGCTATGGCACAGTTGTGCCTTGAGCTCTGAGGATCCCATGTCTGAACTGCCAGGCTGCTGTTGGATTTGTGCTGTGCTGGAAGTTGTGATTCTAGAAGGATGCAGGCAGTCACTGTTTTGGTAGCCAAAGAAGCCTAGGAGAAAAATTACCAGAGAATGTTATCTCTCTGTAGGCAATCATAGAACAACATAGGCAAAAAGGTTCTCTTTCACAAGGAGGAAAGCAGTGTGACCAGCCTATTTTAAGCCTGTTTGTCTCCAAGTTATAATCGTTCTTTCACAAAATCATGAGGACAAGTTGTATTGATAGAAATAAGAGCAATCAGAAAATCTGCAGTTTACGGAAGTCTGACACATACTGTAATCTTCTCTTTGTGACCGCAAAGCCCTTTGAAGTCATTGCTGTCCATATCAGGAAGAAGTGCTGTTTCTATCTTCATTTCATTATTTTTTTTTACATTGGAAACTCAGGATTCAAGTATTTTTAAAAATGTTTATTTAAAAAAAAATGTAATTATTCCTTTTCCCATTTTGAGTTTTTGGAGGCAAATATACTGTAACTATAGTTATAACTAACTGTATATATTATCAAATATATATTTGATAATATAATTGTCAAGGTATTTATACTAGTAGAGGATGCATGTGTAGCTTGCTTAATTCTGTGTCATAGAAGAAGGAAGGCTTGATGCTCTGTCTCCTTTGTGTTGTTAGGCAAAGCATATATAGGTAATACATAGACTAACATAGGCTGGAAGGGTATTCTGATCAATTCCACAGCCAAAGCAAAGCCATGAGGATCTGCTCCATGATCTTCCCAGGCACAGAGGTGAGGCTCACTGGTCTGTAGTTCCTGGGTCTTTCTTTCTTCTGTTCTTGAATATGAGTCATGCTTCCTTTTTTGCAGTTACTGGAGACTTCACCTGACAGCCACAACCCACAGCTTTTCAAATATGATGTAGAGCAGCTTGGGTACTGTGTCAGCCAGTTCCTTCAGGACCCTTGGATGCACATTATCCAGCCCCATAGACTTGTACGCATTCAGCCTCATGGGTGGTCCTGGATTTGTTCTGCTCTTACAGTGGGGGGGATTTTGCTGCCTTAACTCTCACCTAGAGGGTCAGAGATGTGAGAGGAATGGGAAACCTGACTGCCAGTGTAGACTGAGGCAGTGAATTCATTGAAGTACCTCAGCTTTCTCCATGTCTGCTGAAGCCAGTTCTCCCTTGTCATTTCTCAGAGAGGATACACTCTGTTTTGCCTATCTCTTCTGACAAATATACCTATGGAATCCCACATTTTCCACATCCCTTGCCAAGTTCGGTTCCATCTGCACCTTGGTTTTCCTGATCCCATCTCTGCATGTCTGAGTGGTATCCCTGTTTTCTTCCCAGGCCACCTATCCCTGCTTCAACTCTCTGTACTTTCTCCTTCTTTTCCCTCAGTTTTACCAGCAGATCATTGCTCAGCCATGCCACTTTCCTGCCTTCTCTGTTTGATTTCTTATGCTGGGGGATGGAGAATTCTTGTGCTTTCAGGAAAGTGTCCTAAAAGAGCTTCCAGCTCTATTCCATTCCTGTGTACCTGTGCTTTACTGTCCAGGTGAAGAAAAAAAATACTTAAGGGCTTAATTTAAGAAGGTCAAAATAGTAAACAAATTTAAAAGGGTCAGTGTACTTCCAAGTGTAAAACAGTGTCAGACAGTGGAAAGATTGCTTTGATCCTAATTCTCTGCATCACATGAAGATGTCGATCCTCCTTAGGCTTCCCTGACACTAACAAAACAAGACAAGAGCTGACTTGCGAGATCTTGTTTTGCTGGTGTAGACTTTGTCCTCTTCCGGCAGAGTATTTCAGTGTATCAGTGTATAAATAGCCCTTAGAGACCTATGGCTCAGAGTTGTGCTATTTGCTATATGCAAGCAGAAACAATCAGAAGTGATGAATCTATTTAATTGATTTGATTTGTCACAATGTGGCTTTTTTTTGGATGGTTTTATTCTTCCACAACTGTACTTTGTAGTACACAGCTTCTCTGCACACAAATAAAATCAGAAATCTATTGTTCATAGTATGCAGTAATATATATGTATTTAGATACAATTTTGAGACCCAGTTGTACAGATTCATTGAATACAGTTGCAAATCCATTAAAAAAAAAAAAAAGTTGGCTTGTAAGAGAGGACTGTGTTGGTCGAGGAGCTTTTTGTTTGCTTGTTTTGTTGGTTGGTTATGTTTATTTTCTTCAAGGAAACTGCTCTTATTTATTAAAACAAACAAGCAACAACAACAAAAAATCATACAAAAAAACAGCTCCCAGATTTGTACGCTTAGCTCTGTAATCACAAGCATTGTTGAAATGTTTTTGGCCAACAAGCAAATCCCATGCTGATTTCAAGGCAGGGTCAATTAAAACAAGTAAATGTTTTTTTCTCTTTCTAGGGAAGCTTTTGCAACAGAAATGAAACAAATTATGTTCTACTCCAAAACATAAACAAATACCAACTACTGAAAATTTTCATTTGGGAACAAATAACTTACGGCATAGCATGGAAATGAATGGTTTATGTGTGTTTATGTGTAATTCTTTTATTATAGCATTCTACAACTAGTTCTAATAGTCCCATTAGCTTAATCACTCTTGATTTCAGATCTTCTCATTTGTAGCAGTCCCTATTAGGGTACAGCAGGCCTGTGGCAATGAACACAAACATGGATTAAGAGTCATAACACATAACTGTGGTTGATTTATTTATTTTTCAATGACTATTTTACAGCCTAATATACAATAGTGACAAACTTTGCAGCGTGTTTTCCTAACAATGCTCCTTTGCTGCATAGCCATTTTTTATTTTGGACCATTTTGCTTCCCTGGGACAGCGGAAAGCTCACTTAAGCGGCACTGTTCCTATATCTTCAGCAAAGATGGGAGTAACTAATTTACCATGAATGTGTACCAGCAAACTGATGACAGTGATGGCAATGGGAGACTATTTGAACTTCTTCTGAGGCAATATACCTTCAAGTAGTGCTCTTACTTGGGACTCCATAGCTTGTCTGCTGGCAGGACAGAGAAGTGGGTGGCTAGGCACTTTGGCCCACTCTCAAACTGTTTTCCTTCCAAGATGGAAGGCTTTTTTTTGTTTTGTTTGCTTGTTTTTTTATTTTTTCCCCTTCTGTTTTTCCTTCTCCTGTTAACTCAAATGTTAGTAAGCATGTTGTATAACCAAGATGTTATAATTTTGTATAACCAAGATGTTACAATCGCAATACAATCAATGAGAGTAAGGCAAAGCAGACAACGATCACAAAAGAGAATAAGTGGAAGAGCTTACCCTTGGGTTGAGCTCACCAGAAGATACCAAAGAGGGGATCTCCAGAAGAGATCCTTCCCATCTGGTAGCCAGCTCTTAAATAGGTCCAGGAGGGGTGGAGCCTGGCTCCACCCCTTCCGGCAGCACAGTGAATTGCCTTCACCTGTGCTCCTCTGGCTGACTCAAGGCTCACCTCAGGTGATTAATCAGAGGTTCAGGCCGTGACTCAGCAGTTCCCATACACATGTAAAGTATCATAAAACTAATGTATCTTGATGATGACTGCTAAACCTCTGATGGGATGTGCTACTTCCTAAAAAGACGGACTGGAGAGGAAGGGGAGAAATAAATAATACTTCCAATACCACCCCAAAAACGTGGAAGGAGAAATAGTTAAATGTGTCTCTGGAATAAATAGCAGAAAGCTCTATCGATATTGACAAATACAGCAAATGTATCAGTGATAAGATTATTATATGAAAATAAATATTCAATGTATTACTCATGAATGTTTGTATTGCTGAGGTTATTTTTGTCATTTTTTTGTTCTATAGTTGTTTCTGTAGTTATAATCAATTTTGAGGGATAGTATTATAGATTTTCTCCTAGTATCCAGATAATCAGTGCATAATATAGCATGATTGGGTGTTTTGTAACATGATGATACTTTTGAGGCTGTGAAGCGAGAGCTGCTAGTCATCCTATCATGTTTCCCTTCATATTGTTTTCCTGAATTATGGTAACCATCTCCAGTTGTCTTGACATCCCCTTGCAAGACTGCAAATTTGTGCCCTTTTTCATGACCTAATCTAAGAAACACGAGAGTTCACAAGAAGCTTCCAGTCCCAAAAGTAAGCAGCTTTGCTTTGGGTCAACTGTCATTTGAAAACAAAAGTCTGTATAACGTTGAGAGGAGAGGAGCCGATCGCATATCTGTGGATCACAAACTGCAGTTGAGGTCCAGAAATGTTTACAAGAATGCCATCTTGAACTCAGCCTTTAGAAAAAATCACGTACACCCAGTCATTTGAGACATGAAGCTTAGACAGCAATTCAACTTGAAAATCTTTCTTTCCTTTTTGAGCCTGAAATGACAATCACAAGTGTACGTTGTGGGCTGCCACATATGCACAGCAAAATGAGACCATTTCTTCAGTTTATGTAGGTCAGAGATCATTAGATACTCATTCGTTTGTACTCTTATTTTGGTTGCTATCTGGTTAATATAAACCCACTGCCTACCCAAGAATAACAAAAAGGCTGGCTTAGCTTCCTTTATCCACACTCTTCTGTAAACCTAACAAGGAGAAGGGTATGTTAGATTGCACTGTCTCATATGCAGCTACAGTGACATATCTGTTGGTGTACAAGCAAGCTAGCCAGTACAGTCCTTGGCTAGCTCTTGGTGTGTAACAGTGCTATCTCTGGTGATAGAATGACATATTCTGGTGGTTTTACTTCTGTTCTTACTACAAGAGTTGAAAAAATTGGTTATCTTCTGGGGAAGAGAAGGAAGAGGGAAAAAACTAGTCTGATAAGAATGGATGCTTACTAGTTGTCTGTGATATCTATTACTGGTTCAAGCTTCTAGGATAATGAAATCAGTATATTATTACCAAACTGACAATTGGCTTTAGAAAAGTAGAACGTGTAACTGTAAAATAAAATCACATCACATCATAAAACTGAGGATGTCAACTGGAGGAAATAAAAGTTAAACCAGGATGTTTAGATTTGTCCTTAATTTATAGGAAGAGAAAATCCATATATAAAATATTTGAGAGGTAACAGTTGTAAAGAAACATTTCATAATGCTTTGAGGAGCCCCAGAGCACAGATCTTTGTAATGGTCCATCTTGTGCACAAAGTGAACAAAGACCAAATCAGCCAAAGGCAAGGGGAACTTTGGAGGGATTATAAGACACTTAGGGTTTGCATGGCATCATCAGTACAATTACATGGAATGCTGCAGATGTTTAAACAGCATGTTTCATTGTTGTTATTCCTCTCCTAAAAGAGAAGAGGTCGTTTAAGGTCTTAATACAGAAAAATTTTTAAACCGGCTACGAACAGGGGTCGTATTTTCAGAAACACCTTTAACAATAACAAAGGAAGTCTCAAGATGATGCATGATCAGTGCATTTAGAGCAAAAGACAGTAATAAAGGAATTCATAGCACAGTAATTTTGGGGAAAAAGACTATGGCATCAGTTTAATTATGAGTTACTTTACTAGTTTACTTCACCTTAAGGGAATGTAAAGAAATAAAAGGTTCTCTTTTTTTTTTATTTAAATTGTAATAATATTTGTCTATGGATGCACTGGTTCAGCCAGCAGAAACCACTGTAGACTAGTTGCTGTTTGTTTTGCAGGACTCTACTGTGAAACAGTGTACCTTTTCTGTATTCTTATAATGTTCTTCTAATATTCTGTGTCCATGAAACTTCTGAAAGGAAAACTTCAGTTTGGAACTGGTCAGCTGAAATATGCAGAACTCCTTTTGCAATTAATCTCCAAACATTCAGGGAAACCTCTGTTCTTGCTCTTCCCATTCCTTCTCCATGTTCTGACCCCACATCCCTTTTGTATACAACTCCTTTCCAACTGCTATTTCCATCACATAGCTCATACCTTCTCTTTCTGCTTTTAATGTCTTCAATATTTTTTTCTTGTCCCTGCAAAATAATTAGTACTGTCCAACTCAATTTCTTTTAAACTTCCTTTGTCAGCAAATGCCTGTACATCACTAAAAAAAAGTTACCTATAATAAATGAGTGTAACTAATCAATGTAAACACATAATAATGAGTTCTAATTAGTTATATAATCTGAATAAACACAATGAGCCCTCTCTTCCAGTCTACCTTTTCTTTTGCCACTTAGCTTGTTGCTGACTCTGAAATTGTTGGTATATTTCAGAGCTAAAAGACAAACCTGTGTTGGATGTTCACATGCTTTATATCTTATGATTTTTCATATAGTAAGGATGACTATATGATATTCTGTTCTGAAAATGCTTGGCAACTGTTTTGCACAAGAGTATCTAGGTGGAGAGGGTAGCTAAAAACTATAACATTTGTCCTTCAAACTCCAGGCAGAGGTATGGCAGTACATGTACATAGTTAAGTAGTCAAGATGTGCACATCGTAGAATAATAGTCAAATTGTAAATAATGTTTTATGCCTCCAAGTGATGTAGTAGGATTAAAAAAAAAATTAATGAAAACTTTTTCACCCCATTTTATGCTAGATTTTTACCAGCACAAGATGAAAACTCAGTCAAACTGAGAAGTTCCCATGCAAGTTCTGTGATCTGTATTAATCAGTTGACTTCCTAATCATTACTGAAATAAACAATAAGACTACAATAATACATTTTTACTATTGTAATTTAAGTGTTATTCTAGTGTAATTTCAGGCATAAATCCATGGCATGCTTTATTTGAAACCTAGCTAGCTCCTTTAGCACCTGCAGTCCTTTCCAGGAGAATGTAAATGAGGATATTGGTAATTGAAACAATTTTTGTGCTGTTATGCAAAAAAAAAACCAAAAAAAAAACAAAAAAAACCCACCAAAACAAAACAAAAATACCCAAAACACAAAGCACTAGTGCCACTGACTTTGTTCTATGCTTCAAAACATAAAGGACATACACTGTCTGTAGATGCACAAATGCAAAGTGTTGCAATGTGGCAGATCAGTGAATCAATGATTGAATCTTTTCCCTAAAGAGGCTGTTTACAGGAGATAATTAACATTATTGTGAGAAACACTTAAAAAAAAAAAAAGTTAAATGAATATTTATGAAATTAAACATATATTTTGTACAGTTCATGTTAAGATTTTGTTTGTTTGTTTCTTTAGAAAACCTTTTAAGAAACATCTACTCAATTGCATGTTTGGGATGCTTTCGAAAATGTTATTTTTCAGGTCTTTCTGCAAGTAGATTATATTAGCGCCAAGGGAGCAGTTGAAACCAATTGCTTGAGGCAATGTAAAAATATAAAATAAATGTCTGTCTTGATCCCAATGAGTGTTTAACTTATGTAAGAGTGGAATGTTAAAGAGAAAGGCAATGAAAGAGAAAAGAAATGATTCTCAGACTCATTTCTTCTGTTTTTTGTGTTTGTTGGTTTGTTTGTTTGTTTTTAAGTGGATTCATGTCAGTATGGTGTACTTTTAATTGAAAGATGGAAAGAATGTATGTTGGAAGAAAGAATGCTAAAGTAAACGACCAGGAATGTAAATCTAACTAGTAAAAACTTGCCTAATCTTTGTATTTTGCTGATACATAAAGCAAATCATGAGGCAATGCTGTAGAAAAACACCTTTATTAGGTAATGCTTCAGTCTAAGGTCCAAATGATGTATGACTCGAGCCAAGAAGGAAATAACCCACCAGCACTTCCTTTTTTCTCCATTTAAAACAAATTTGGAAAAAAATATATGCTGGTTAAAAAAAAAAAAAAAAATCTTGTCCTTTGATGCTCATTCTGTGTTTGTAATCCCCTGAAATATGATCTGTCTCTGACATTTTTAGTTAAAATTTGCAGTCTCAGCCCTCTGTAGTAGTTACTCTTCTCCTTAATTTCCAGGTGGCTGCTAACTTTGCTTCTTACTGAGCCTTGCTGTGCAGCATCTGTTGAAACTAGTATAGGCTCCAATTCACTAGATTTGCTGTCAGAGTGCAAAGGGGTTGAAGTTCCATAGGCACAAAAATGAACTTTAGAGAACAAAATCCTTTAATGCACTCTTCTAATGATGGCAGAAGAAGCAGACTTTGGGCAGCCTAAGTCCCTCTCAAGCTGATTTGGAACATGAAAACCAGAACCTCAAATTCGCAGAAAGATCTATTTTGCTTAGTGAGAGGTAGACTGTTTCCACCCCCCACTCCTCTGCCTTCTCTTCTTAAGGCAGAATACTTGCATTTGAAATAGATTATTTCTCTAGTGCTGCTATATCAAACAGACGTTAAATCTTGATAAAAGACTACAGAGAGGCCTCCCTGTGTGCCCAGTGGGTATGTCTCAAGTACTTCGGTACTGCACTTCAGCAGAGCTATTCCGATGGGTTTCGAATCGACGTTGCCAGGTTCTGCATACTTGCATAGTCTGGATAGAGGATGCCTGAATTAAATATCAGTAGCATGCAGTCCAGTTACCATACAATACAAAGATTTGCGATGGGCATGAACATGTTTGCAAATATATGTTACAAATGCTGTTTGTGCCCAAATGTACGTAGTTCTTGTTTCATCTGCATTTTCAAGATGATACTGACTCCCAATGAATAGAAATAACAGAGTTTATTTACGGTTAATTAACTGAAGAACAGACTGAAATTCAGTATGCTGATAAATTTTTAGTTTTAAGGAGCAACTTTTTTAAGAAATCCAAACATAGAATGTAAAAACGTCAAATGATTTGCATGGCTACCCAGAGTTCAAGGTTTTGTGCATTTTACATGAGAAGATACAGAAATATAAGGAAGACTAAAAAATGTGATAGACTTGTGGAGTGTTGCCAACTATGAAGATAAATTATTGTGTTTCAGAGCATTGCTCTAGCTCAGTGAGCATATACACAGGTGTTCCAGGAGGGTTTGTATTCATTTTGCCTCTGTAGAAGTACAGAATTTGTTTCTTTCTTTTAAGCGTATTAACAGTGTGGATATAGGACACAGGCTTACATCTGAACCTGACCCAAGTCGATGAATTGACTAAATAAATGAAGTCATGTTTGGAAGATCCAAGCAAACATTTACGGAGAATAAGGGCTGTGTTGGCTCAGCAGTCACACAGATGAGAAATTAAGTCAATTCTCTGGAACTACTCAGGATTTGTTGTTGTTCTCCCATTATTAAGTACTTAAATTCAAAATACAAATTAGGTACTAAATACAAAGATTCTTCCTTGTCTTCTGGTTGGATGGGAAAAGGCCACAACATTTATTGGTGATTAGCTTTGTTTTCTTTAGACCTTTTGTGACATGGAGAGAAATTGGGATAGACTAAAGACCACTACTCTTTTAGCATCCTATAAAGCATGAAAATAATTAATAGGTGATTGCTGCTACTAATATGGGCATTCCAGTACGACTAAACTGGTTCCTCTGTCTCTCCATATGCTTTCAGAAATACGTGTTTTTGCAGACAAAATCATATGATCCATTCTCGTACCTTCTGGAGGAATCCATCCCTGTCCTGAAAATGTCCTCCAGTACTCCAACTTGCAAAAGATAACTTCAAGCTGAGCCTTTTTCTTCTGTTCTGCTTCCACCTGTATTTGAGAAACCAGCCTGAATATATTGTACATGATGAGAAATTAAGGCTGGGGGAAAGGGGGCGCCAGTTGATTAGTCAGAATAACACTTGTTATGCCCACAGTTTGAGACAAATGGTGAACATGCATGTACCGGTTTCTTTAAAAATAATGTTTCTGTGGAATAAGCTTTTAACCTAAATGATACTTATAGATCTGTATTTGTTCCTGTAACACATATTATTGGACATCCTTACAGGTAAGAGCATGTTGATAAAGTAAAAATCAGTGGGATGTGAATCTGAAAAATGTACTCTTTCCTTCTTTTTTGAAGTCTTATGTAAACAAATTCTTTAATTCTGTTTTGTTCTCCCCCCTCCCCACCCCTCCCCCGACCCCCCCATGAGAAGGTGAACAATCTTAGTCTCTGGGTGTCACAATCTAGAATTACAGTCTAGTGTTATTGATTAGATCAGAGCAAGTTCTTCTTGGGCATAATGAAAGCCATGTAGGTATAAATGACTCATCAGGTATTTTAGACTATTTGGGAAACAGACAAGCTTGCAGATGCTTTGAATTTTGCCAATTTCTTCACAGTCAGTAACACTGCAGAAAGCTCAGACTTCAGGAGCAGTAATCCAAATAGGAATATAAACAAAGCAGTGACCACTAAACTTCTTCATCCTCAAATTTAATGTATGAGGCAAAGGACTTTGTCTTGGGAATCATACTGTTGGGAAGGAGAAAAATGTGTTTTGTTTAAAAACAACCAAAAATAGTATGACAAAGAAGAATATTCAGAAGAGCTTGCTTGGAATTATGAATGTTTAAGTTATCCCAAATAATAATATTATGATAATTAAAAAACAAGCCATGTTTTTCTGAGAGGAGTGATACTGTTTGAGTATTGAGTGACCTACAGAAGAGCTCTAACACTAATAACAGTGTACTTTAGGATGCTTATGTCATAAGTGGTTTGCTTATAATGCAGATTCTAGCTTTAAAAAGGCTACTGAATGCATAATACTCTCATCTCCAGTACTGTCCACTCTCTCTGGCATTGTTGATGACACTTTTTACTCAGTCCAAGTGTTTCTTGGAAGTATCTTTAAGTGCCAATAATGAAGCATCTTAGAGGCTCTATGTCTCAGCATAGTTGTTTGTATTTTTTCAAGCCTGAAATGTAATGTGCTCAAATTCAGTTTTTCTTTCTTCTTTTTTTTTTTTTTTTAATCAAAAACAATTATTTTCTTTGTCTAGAATTATTGGCTTTTCCTTTCTCTTCTGTAAAATCTATGTGTTTTTTTTTGTTTTGTTTTTTTGGTTGGTTTTTTTTGTTTGTTTGTTTGTTTTTTGTTTTTGTTTTTTTTTAATGTGAAGAAATAGATGTTTTCTATGCATTATGTTATCTTAGGAAAGGTCCAGGAGTCTCAGAAGCTTTTATTATCGTTATGGTGTAGAGGAAGGGACTAGGAAATAATAAATCCTTTAGTGAAGAGGCATAGAAGATTTTCATATCAAGATGCACTGGAGTGTCTTTTAATTGGCAAACAGTTGTACTGACAGATCTTTCTGATGCAATTTGGTCCTGAATGCTGAAGGAGAGTTAGCGAGTGATAAGATTTTCTGTCCTAAGAGCTCATGGACTGGATACATCAAGTAGCAAGAATGAT
This sequence comes from Centrocercus urophasianus, assembly GCF_019232065.1. NCBI lineage: Eukaryota > Metazoa > Chordata > Aves > Galliformes > Phasianidae > Centrocercus > Centrocercus urophasianus. The sequence goes on from NW_024884364.1 coordinate 19,014,421, forward strand.
GCAAGAATAATTTTTTTATTTTTGAAATGTTATGCATATGCTGTATTGCACTTCTGCCTGCACATGCATGCTGCAGTAATGCCTGAGAGCCACATGAAGGTGGAGCACAGGCCTGCTGAGGTGCAGGCACTGGTTGCTCCCATTGCTTACATGGTGTTGGGAAAATCGAACAACACATACCTGTTTTGCAATTCAGCCTGCGTGGGGTGGAAGTTGACCAAGTAGCTTGAATGCGGATTGCATTCCTCAGGTAGAGTGGGGCTTTCTGGGAACAGAAAGCACTGTAAAAGTGAATGCAAACCCTCAGGAAATACTGAGTCATGGCTTGAACCAAGGATTGAGCATGGTAGGAAGGCAGAGCCAAGTGAGGAGAGCTCAGGCACAAACAATGCAGCTGAGTGGTTGGAAGGGAGCGGAGCCAGGATCCACCCCTTCCCAGATTTCATTTAAGGGTTGGCAGTGGGGGTTGAGGATATCTTATCTAGTGATCTCTGTTTACCTGAAGACTTTGCAGTCCTTCTGAAGATGAGCAGATTATTTCTGTGCCCATTACTATTGTAGTAGTGGGTCTAGTCTAGGCAGATCCTCATTTGTTGCAGCCTGGGATCTGGCTGCTCTGCTGTCTTGTTGTTCTTTCCATGTTATACCCCACAAACAGAGTTTGTACCAATGCTGGTAGTTATGCAACAGATCGCAATTGTTACAGTTGGAAAGATTAGTGCAGTGGAAAAGTGACACAACATTGAAATGGCAAAAGGGACAAACAGGCAAAGAATGCTCACCCATCTCCCAAGATCTAGGCTCACAGGGAAAACTCCCCAAGGCAGGGATCTCCCACCAGAAATCCCTTCCTGCGTCAGTCAGCCCTTAAATGGAGTCTAAGAGAGGTGTAGCCATACTCCACTCCCAGACTCCAGTCACACAGCTGAATTTCCTCACCTGTGCTCCCAGGGCTGACCCGATCCTTTCCCCAGGTGATCAATCAGTGACTCAACAGTTCCCATACAGCAACTAACACAGGTCTTTTTGAAATTAATTAGTTAAAGGCTTCCCAATTATAAGCCCTGATGAATGGGCAAGGAGACAATTTCTTCAACAAAACTGAAAAAGTTAAGGACTAACTGTGTCCTCAAACAGCAACCCCCAAGCTTACATTCTGTCTTCATATTAATCTTTCCCCTATCTTATCCAGAAAGTTCTTTACAAATAGCAGCTGTAAAATAAATTCATGCACACCAGTTATGAGTGAATGTGCCACATAACATATTCCCTGGATGCCTACAGACTGCCCGAATGTTTCAGCTTGTACCTACTCTAGTTCTTAGTGGACTTCAGAAAGAGACATACAAATGCACTTTCTGCTTCTGAGAGGTGGCAGAGTTGGAGATGACAAGAGCATGGCACAGAGCTGAGAAAGGTGATTGGCTGCTGTATTGTGTGAAGATGGGGGAAGCATGGTCCATGAAAACCACATGCTCCTCACGTCAAGCTCTGTAATGAGAGCAGGTTCTGCTGGGGGACACAGGGCAGCATCTCACATCAGCCGCATGCATGCACGGATGGGCCCGACCTTATGCCCTCATCTAGAATTAGGTCCTGATTTAGCTGTTTTTTCTAATTAACTGGACAAATGGTAACCAACTTTCGAAGTGATTTGCTTGAGTAAAGAAAGCATTAGTATGTCATTTGGGATTTATTCATATTTTATGAAGCATTTAAGAATTTTTCAGAATGAATTGTGTTACGCACGTATAATATCATTTACATACAAGGCTGCTTGATTCAACAATGAACAGCTAAAAAGGGCAATTTTGTCCTTTATTGCCCTGTTTTTTCCCAGTTTCACTTTGTCTGGAGTGAAATTAATAATAATAGTGTTTCCAGCATGTCTGAACTTCTATTGAAATAATAAATCAAGCTTCCAAGGCACACGTGTGATTTTAAAAATACATAAACATTAATGAGCTTCTTTTTTCTCAACTTTGTCTTTTTTGTTTCTCACTTTGATAGCATATCAAACCATTCTTAATAAATCAGATCTCAAAGTTAAATTGTGTACTACGTGTACAACAGTTTCTGCTGTGCAGACACATAAATGGCTTTGGCAACCACTTGGAAATATAAAGAGATTCATAAACAAAATATTCATCCAAAAATCTACAGTTCAAAGCATACCCAATTAGAATTCAGAAAGCAGATGAGTTTTAAATGCAGTCTTAAACTTGGAAAGAGAATCTATCAAGAGATAATTGATTCCACCAAACAGAACCAATCATTGAAAATGTTCTGCCACCAGAGGATTCTAGGGGCTATACAAATGATAATAACTCTATACTTTTCCTTATGATATTTCTGACAGATTTCTACAAGCCATTGTCCCATCTCGCTGAGCAGACTCCCCCTCATCTGTCACGCTACGTTGCCCTGCTGTTGTCCTATTTCTTTCCCGGATGATGAGGGCAGCTCTGTGCTTGCCTCCCTTTCTCTTCCAGCAGAGGCTGGGGAGAAGTCTGCTTCTGAGGGGCTGTACTGGCTGTCTTGCCACCGTGAGAAAGGTGCCATTTGTGCAGGCAAATGTGCTTCTGTGACTTCTGGTGTTGAGGAAGGGACCTGCCATATGGATGGAAGAGCTGAGGCCTGTTATCCTTTTTACCCCAATTTAGCTCCACTGATGGCAGGAGAATAGAGACTCATCCTTACAAGACTTTAGGCTGTTCATTGGCTTCTTTCTGCTATTTTTCTCTAAATCTTTCCTTTTTGTGGTAGGATAGATTTGTCCCAAACCAAAACTACTCCCCCCATGCATGCACACACCAGTCAGCAACAGAAATCACTTTTGTCTGTATATCTACAAGCTCTGATCCAGCTTGCTTTCTATCAGCCCTTTGAGGGTGGGGAAGGAACCATTGTTGCTTTTATTTCAAATGCATAGTTTTAACGTGAATCATTCAATATCTGAATCAAACTGAACAGATCTCTGTCTGCTTTATATTTCCTAACCTACCTTATTTCCAAAACTGCCATGAAAGGCATGGATTTTTCTACATGGACTTGAGCAGGGAAGTGTAATAGAAAAGTCCATGTGGGTGACAGATCAATTTTACTAGGCTTATGCAGCGGGACAAACCTAATCAGACTTACACCACCGCCCCACAACAGGGTTAGTGGTGTGTGCTTTGATTTAGTATTCTGCTGTTCTTTTGCTGTACCTGTTCAAAGAATGTGCTTAGACAAACCTAAAAGGAGCCTACAAAATAATTATTCTGGCCCATATATAAATAAGTAATTTTATCTCTTGCTGCTACTCAGCAATTTTACTGCTTTTTTATTTTTCCTCTGACCCCTTTTTCATCAATGGTTTTATTCATATAGAGTGCTTTTAATGGAAAATGTTTGCCTTGTCGAAGAGGTTTGTAGTGGTGTGTGCGTATATGTATTTAAAACTTCTGTTTCTCTTTTAGTAAGCATTTTTGTTAATTTATAATTGTGCTGATGTGTTTTGTACAGTAATTTACTTAGAAGTGTACTGGTTGCACAAGAGCAAAATTCTCCTTTAAAATAATGAAAAACTATGCAGCCAGTGTTTGTATATTCTTAACACTTCCATGACAAAAAATTGAGCTTGGATTTTATTATTATTTTTTTAAATTTTATTTCTACAAGTAGTCATCGATGAAAACAATGCACTGCTATCCAGAAGTAATAGGAAAGATTGCCATGACATGACAGCAAAGGATGTGGAAACCTCTCAGGCATACTATGCAAAGTGGGGTTTGCTGCTATTTTAAAATAAGTTATTCTGTGAATAGGGAAACCAAAGAGTCTTCTTTTTTGTGTGTGTATTCATGTCTTATGTACTATCTCTGACAACTGTAATCTCAGCCCCTGCCTGCGTCTCCTGTACTGTTCTCTCTCTAATCCCTGACTTTTGCATCCCTAAATCCCTGGAATATCTTGTGCTCCCTTCTGTGTTTTCTAACCACAGGCTGGGCAAAAAGCAGCATGTGTTGCAGATGGCACTGAGCTGCACATTTGCTGAGTGGCAGCCGATAGACCAAACAGAGCAGATGAGCACTGAATGGATACGGCAGCCTTGTATCCTAATTTACATTTCTGATCTGGAGAACAAGGGAACTTTCTAGTCTTCTGCCCATTTGGCTGATATGGACTGATAGGATTTTCTTTTGTTATTATTTTAAGGACTGACAAATAGGCTGAGAGATGTCAAGATCACACATACCTTGTTTTCTTACGTTATGAGAGTGAAAAGCATCTTGGTTATCTTCCTTTTCAGTTAGACTCAACCTGAACATAAATCCTTACAGACCGTTAATAAACTCTTGCTTTGAAAAATAAAATAGCTGCCAAGACTTGGATATGTAGGCTGTGGTCTTAGTTTCACAGAAAATAAAGACTTTGGCATTTTGGTATTAAGGCGCTGAAGTCCGACTGATCGTTAGATGGATGGGAAGGGCAGCAAATTTCCAAAAGTAAGTGTTGTCCAGAGGAACTACAGCTAATTTAAGACCCAGAGGCGCTCCTGCTTTGAGGTGCACTAAATATAAAATGTCTTTTTCTTTCCTTCTTATAAGCCATATTTGAAACAGCACTGCAATTAACTTCCTATAGGTTGTATTTCTCTTCTTTTGTGTCTGGTGCCCTTTTTGCTCTCTTTAGTTCTTCTGAGCAGCCTTATGTTGGGATCATTTAAATATTGATAATTAAGCTGTTTCTGTATCCATCTTCTCCCAAATGAAAGGAATATTGCTTCCAACTCATCTGGCTCAGTTAAGAGATTCTGGATGATTTATGTCTTCTTTAAAAGATAAAACGCTGAAGTAATAGTTATAAATAGATGTGTAAAATCATACTGGTGAATCTCAGAAGCACCACACTCAAGGAGAGCAATGCAGTTGACAAGCAATTTAAGCTATAGTGTGGAAGGATGCAGAAAAAACAAGATTTGCATGAAAAATATTGAGATCATGAGAACATCAAATTTAAACGGAAAACTCATGTGCCTCATGATTAAATCATGAGAGCTGACATTACTGTTATTACATTCAATATCCTTGGCTTTTGAAAATAGTTTTCTAATGAGGGTGGAGTGTATCCATCTGTACAGAAGATGAGCATTGTTTGTATCTAGCTATCTCATTATGATGAGAATCAGGAATACAAGACTCTCAAATCTTAATACAGGTCAGAAGAACTCAGATACCTCCAGCGACGGCTGAGCCCCTCTTGTCACAAAGATTACCCAAAGCAAAGACAGAGACTGACCCTGCTTTTGAATCGTACAGTCAACCAGTCAATCAATCAGTGATTAAACAGTACCAGGAAGTGGGGGGAGGGTGGAAAGCAGAATGAATTTCAATCAGGTAGTTGATAGTCTATTTATTCCATCTTATCTGTGACAATCATTTATCTTAGGACAGAATACTGCTACTCGCATCAGTCATAGAGGCAGTAAGTCTAAAGAAGGGTCATTGCAAATAGAGTATTTCACATCCATCAGGCTCTACACTTGCATGACCTACAACAACCATGGCAGACTTCTTTCTCTTTCTTTTGATGCTGTGCTTTCTGGTATACTGTGTGGTCAGGAAAATCTGATACACTTGTTACCTGTGTGGAAATATGGACTTTTAAAATCAGTTTGTGCTTTCGTGATGTACTATAGCAGAATAAATCTGGATTATACTTCTGTGGGCACCGTGTTTAATTCTAAGAATGAGAAGCTAGTTGTAAATGGAAGTGCTTCAAGTCTATTCATATTTTCTGAAATTTTTCCAGCAGTTGAAGAGTTCAGAAAAGGAAAAAAAGAGAAGAAAAAATAAGTTATCTTTGGAATTGATTTACATTTTTCTCTCTGTTTTAGTGATACTCACTGAGCTGTCTTTAATACTTAGCTTTGAATATTTTAGCTAAATCTGTAGGATGTGTGTTTTCTGTTTGTTTTTAAAGTAGCTATCATCTTCATGATAAGAAGCAGCAGCATATATATACAGCATTATTTAAAGAAAAAAAAAAAAAAACAAAAACAGGGGAAGATAAAAATAACTAGAATCTGTTGTCTGGAAGTTGCTAGGCTCAGATGCTTTATAGCACTCTCCTGAATAAGAAATGTACCTCTGGGAAATATTCAGACTGTTTCCCTAAAGAAGTAACTAACTTTTTTTTTTTTAAATCCCCGTAGAGCTTATGATTTCATGGTCATGTCAGATGAACTTATTTCTGATTATAAGCAGCTGAGTCAAACAGGACACTCCTTGCTGTGCCATAATCCCCAGCAGCCATGTCACTTTTGCCATATCACATTTCTTCATAAAATATCTTATAGCTGACACTGTCAGAGGAATGCTTTTGCCTTGAAAAACTGAAAAAATATAATTAACTATTCCAAAGACTGCAGAATTTGTAAAAATTTATTGCTGATGTAGTGATGTCTTCACACTGTAAAGCAAAAATCTTTTTTTTTTTTTGTGAGCATAGCAAAAAAAAGAAAAACAACAAACAAATATAACCAAACGAATATCTTCTTAAAAAGCTCTTATTTTTTATAGTATACTGTTTTTATATTTTTTAATTTGTATCTTGGAACTAAACATCTCTTTTGGTTTTGATGTCAATGGGTCTTTTGTATGTTTAATACAGGCTTAAATTATTGTGACAACCATGTATCCAGTATTAAAAGAATTATACCAATGAAACTGCAGCACAGTAACATTGGAATAAAACCTATAGAAGGAAAAGTGGATTTTAAAGGGCAATTTACACTGTTTATTGTGACTCCTCAATTTGCAGTAGGAATAATATTATTTTACATGGAAGAGGAATCTCTTGTGCAAACAGTGCATTCTATTTATATCATCCATGTTACAAAATATCAGGTGAATACAATATTCAAATTAGAACCAATAATACGAGACTTAGATTGATTTTCTTGCTAGAAATCTTCTCTTTGGATGTGAGGAAGGAAAGAGAAGCAAGCCATTCTCAGTTTGTACTCTCCTGCTCCTACCCCCGCTGCGTTCATTTAAACATTCACTGACAGAGTCACTCAACCCTGGTGCTGGCATCCTGCCCCGGAACAAGGGAGCAGTCCCCTTGGTCTCGAACACACCCTCCCTTGCAAAAAAAATCCTTGCCTCTCCTCTGATCAGTTCAGCATTATGTGAGGCAATAACATTTATTTCCTATGTAGTCTGCCAAGCACAGAAGGGATTAGGAGTCTGGAATGATTAAGCCCTGAAAGAGAGCAAAATTTGCCAGCTGGCGTTGAGTGTCTCAGAAGAGGATGATCCAGAGGGACAGAGCCAGGGGACCCAACCAACCACTCTGAGCTGGGAGTGTCCCCACTGGCTGCCAGGTGGAGGGTAGCCCGAGGGCACTGCCAGTACTGATGCCCGATAAGGAGGATGTGAGTTAGAGAAGACAACTATTCCTTAGATGTGCTGCAGGGATGCTGTGGAGTATTTCATGTACACACTGAAAATTTGAAATTTAGGTTGCATGTATGTTTTCCACACAGGAAATTTGAATATTTACTGAGGAATAGGTAGACTAAAAACCAAATTTTGGCCAAAAATTCAGCTGTCAATTAAAAGTCATCTATATTGGAAGCTTTCAATGTTAAATGTTAGTCATTGATGAGGACATAAATCTACATCTGTAATGCAGATTCCAGCAATAAGAAAAAAAGCAGTTTGTTGGATGCCCTGCCCAATTTTAGTGCATTTCAGAAATGTACTAGTGACATTCTGCTTTCGGATCAGTTCAGTGCCCTGAAGAGAACAGTTCTCTTGCCTGTTCTTTTCTTTGCAATTAATATTGCAAAGAAATCTTTTAAATACAGTTGTCTGGAACTGGCTATTTTTTCTTGAATATTAGATTAGGAGTTAGGTGGAAGTACAAAAACTTTCTGAGCAAATATTGTTTTGTCTCTGACTTTTTGTACATCAGGAATAGAGTGAACTTAAATTGTAGTTTTGGGATAAATCTACTTTCAGGGGAACAAAAGCTACTTAATTCTTGCCTGATTTTCTCAAAAACTGGAAGAGAATAAGTGTTCAAGTTTTAAAGTATTTCAGCTCTGAAATTTTCTTTAAAGCAAATTTATGAAGTGTACTTGGGAGGATGTTTTGGTTCTCCTTTTGTATTTGCACAACACCTTCTTTATTAAAATGATCCCTAAAGGAAAATTTATGACTTTTGAAGATATTTAATCTTCAGTGAAGGTCAAAGTGCACTGTTATTTTTTTACTTCTTTTAAGATTAATCTAGTTTCTGACACTTCACTACTGGCAGTTACTTTCCTTCTCCTAACCCTTTCCCCTTTCATCATCACTATTGCTGCACTCTGATTGCTGGACTTTACACATTAAGAAAAGTGACTAAGTATCTGTCAGATGCTGTTTATTCTCCCTTTGTCTCCTCAGAAGAAATAGTATGGACAGTGAAGTGTTATGTCTTGATGGAGATTTGGGTTTCTAAATTGCATGTGTTGCCCTGAATTTATGTTAGAGTGTGCAAGGAAAAAAGAATATAAATAAATAAATAAAGTGCTTTGTCCTTCAAGGGGAAAGTAGTTCCTTCTTTTAACAGTCTCTTCTTCTAACAGTCCCCTTCTTCTAACAGTCCCTTCTAACATCTCAGAGCTTAAAGAAATGCTGTCTTTAGTACTGGTCAGGCTTCCTCTTCCAGCAGAACTAGACAGCCATAGTTTGCATCTTTGAACCGAAGGTAATTTTTTCACTCATTAGGCCATTAAATGTTCAAAGAATTTATCCATCTCCTAACTTTAGTCAGCTCTCCTGTGGGAAGCAGAAGAGCAACTGTAGCATATGTATTCATTAGTCTGTGATACTGGGAAGATGAACTTCTCTGTTCAGTGTAGAGTAACCCAAGAGGTGACTATTTTTTCTAATAAGCTCACTTCTTGTAATGTAACCAAAACATTTTGAAGACATAAAGAAGAGGACAAATACTTCTTAATTTTTTTTTCTTTTTTCTTTTCTTTCTTTTCTTTTGTCAAAGTGGAATCAAGACTACTGCACAGAAAGAAATTGTAGTTAAAATATCAGTGTTGGAGAACTTAGTTTCAGTTAGAAATCCAAACTAATTCTTTTAATGTGTCATGCCTAGCACCCATCACACATGCATGCACCTTGCTGCAAGCTTTTCAGAGCTCTCCACTTGCCAAAAATGTTGTCTCTTCCTTCTGAGATTTGGTGCCAGATCCAGCCAGCTGCCTGAGCTTTATCTTTCAGCCTCTGCCACCCTAATCCCTAGCATTGCCTGTAGCTGTTGGAAAAAATTATGTCCAATTAGGATTACTCATGAACTTTTGAATGACAAAGAATTCAGTGTTTTACAGCAGACATTCAATTTTTCACTCAGTGCACTTTGCCTGAATCCTCTGGGAAGAATTCAGACTATGTACCTATGTTGATGTCAACAATCCCTGTTTTCTGTTGTTCTGGCAGTACTGTATGGAAGAGATTTGGGTGTCTAGGTTTGAAAAGTTTAGAAAAATGTTTGGATTTCTTCCCAAACTGTGACAGATACAACCACTAAGCTGCAATTGCTGTACTCTCAGGGCTTAGTGAAATGACTTTCTTTTCAGTTGCTTGAAATATAGTAGTTAATTCTGTTAGTAAGCTGTCTTGATTGCCTATTTGGATTCTAGAGAGAAGCAGACTGTGATTAGTCTGATTTATTTTAGATGTCTACTCTAAGTCAAGGTCAATTGCATCCCTCATTCTCACAGCTGCCTTTGAAGATCTTACAAATGTATAGCTCAAATACAGGTACCTGAAGACTGGGCAAAATGAAACTTTTATTCATATGTTAAAAAAAGCTGTTGAGTATCTTACTGTCATTACAGGGCTGTCATTACATTTGCATTTGTCATCATAGGGCATATCACTTGATTTAGATTTCTACTGTTCAGAAAAGTTCTTCCAATGGGAAAGTGAATAAATCCAGTCTGAGAGGCTGTCATTGATCTCTAAGAAAGGGGAAAACTGTCTGAATTCCTACCTATGTTCTTAAAGAAAAAAAAACACTTTTAATAGAAATGATTTTTCCTTCTTTTAAAGTCTTAAATCAAATTCAAGTGCAATGAGAATATGGAAAAGCCTTGGGAACTCAGACTTATTTTGGTATTTTTCTCACTAGGTAGACATCTTGATACTCTTCACTTATCATTTTGCCTAATCTTGATTCACTGGGAAAAATGTACCATTTCTTTAAATTGGATGTCAGATAAGTGTGTTTCTACTGTTCAGTGAAAGATGATTATGGTGATGCAACTGATGTGAGTGCACAATTATATATATAAAATAAAACCAACCACAGTCAAAAGGCAGGATTTTTAGAGTCAGGAAAAATCATTCTTTTCTAGAATGTAAGAATTACTGTGAATAGTAGGTGTTTGCCTGATCACAATAAAATTTTTTTTTTTTCTTTTTAAAAAGAGACAGTAAAGCATGTGAACAACCCTGGTGTCACAAATATAATTAAAGCACTTCTGTTAGGAGTCCTGTTTCTGCTAACATTAAATTATTAATGTTAATCAGAATGTAAGCAGCAGAACTTGGTATCATATAAATTTAGCAATGTGTATTATATCTGTGATGTACTTCTGTCAAGAAATCTATACAAGACATTTTGTTTTGCAGCAGATTATCACAGACATTACACTTTCACAACTTATCATCATCCCTGCTAACAACAAGAGGGAAAAGATCAGGTTTGTGCTGAAAATGACCTTGAAGCTTTTCTAACTCCATCCATTGCAAAGGAAATGTCACAAACCTCTTAGCAGCTGTAAGGGTGTCAGGCTTTTGTTATGAAGAGTTATCTAATGTAGAAAGAAGATAGAGAAACAAGGATGAAAAGGACAAATAGCAAGACACAGATTTCTTCAGCCAAAGTTTCATGAAACCTTCAATAGTAGCTTACAACTCTGATTAGAAACAGATACTTTTCAGTTCATGGCTCTACTCTTACCTGTGACTGGAAAAAGGGCACTTCTGATAGCTATTTGGGATGATATTAATCCATATCCTCATTAAAGTTGATGGAAGTTTTGGTAGTGATTTCAGCAGAGCTGGTGTTTCACTTTGCCTCTCTCCCAGTATCCTCAACTGGCTGGCAGTCACAGGCAAGAGGAGTCCAAGAAGAAATTCCATTCAAAGTCAGAAAATAAGCTAATTTAGATATTTTTGCAAGTGTGGAATGTTAAAGTAATGTGCACAAAATATTTTATTTCTTTTCAGTAGAAGAGTTTAATATTAAAAGAATAGGCATAGCAATCAAAACAATCATAAATTCAGATTCTGATTTTGAAATAGTTGATTTTTCTAACAATGGAAATAAGATATCAGTGCTAAAAGAATTCTGTTTAGACAGGAGAAAATATCTTCAGCCGTGCCTACAGTGAAGAATGTATTATAAAGCAGTCAACCTTTCCTAAGCTTGTTTAAAAGAGAAAAAAGGGAAAAGGGGGAGAATATACTTTCAAAAATCATTCATGCCAAAACACAAAAATTATCATTTAAAAGTCTTAGATACTTTTTACACTGGTGAAACATCCTCAAGTTGCTCATTTCCCTTTTGTTAAGCAATCTTTTCTATATTGTGTCAAGATATATTTGATGCAAATAAAATGTTTAAGATTCTCTGTGTTATCCATTGCAAAAAGTGTTGGAAATGCATCGCATGTGTTTGCTCCCATCCCACTTATTCTATGAACAAGTGAGAAAGAGGATAACCAGGATAAAAATGATGCAGAAAGGAAATATGACTTGATTCTTTGCGTAGCTGCTGGAAACAAATACTTGAGAGCAACTGCAGCAGTAAATGCCTGTGTTTCCAAGAATTATCTGCAATATGCAGAGATACGGTTCCAAACCCATTCTGATGCACACGTATGTATGTGAAATGCTGACCAAAATTTGAAAAGGTAGCCTTAATCTTTCCAAGACTAGATGCTATCCTTCAATTTCTTTGTTCAAAGTCATTCTGATAGTATGAAGAACTGCAAATGGCTGAAAAGTGTACCGTGTTAATTTCAGGACTTCTGGATCTCAGGAAAAGGAATATCCTAGTGCCTGATGATCTCATGAAATTATAACTATGTAGTGAGATTTTTCCAAAATAAATTAAAGTGCAGGTCAAAAATGTGGAAATCTAAAATAATTTTGCAGGTTTATTATGTGGAAAACTTTTTAATGAGTATGTGCCAAAAGAATGTTCTACCAAATATAAGCCGTCCTCATGTAGTCCCTGTGGCTGTTCTGCTGTTGTGTGTAGAATATGCAGGGTTTGGAAGCAATTTGTACGTGACTTGAGAAACAGATCCTAGGTGGTGGTCTACAGAGCTGAACCTGCTTCTCAAGATTCATTGACCAATTAACAGTATGTGTTATTTTCATATTTCAGAGTGTCTCAAAACTCCATAGTAATATATCAAAGGCACTAATGCTAGTGTTAGTTTATCTATCAAGTTAATCTGAGATGACTGTTGCTGATCAAATAGGTAAGAATTATTTCTAGGTGAAGTTGAAGATATCAAACTGTAGTCATTTTCCACATTTCTACATAAATGTAAAATGTTAGTATTTTCAGTGCTTCACAAGGAAGGTACTTTCTTTTATCCTTACTCCTGATATTTGAAACCACCAGAAGGATATTCCTAGAATGCCTTTGATTCTTCACTGAGATGGAAGAGGTGTGCATTGGAAAGGTGATAAAGCAGTCTGAGCCAATTGAAGTGTGTATGAATAAATATCAACTGCTGCTCTTTGGTTTCTTCTGTAGTGCCTTCTTGTCATAGAAGGACGTTCCTACAGATGATTGGTGCAAGAGGGCCAAGGACAAGGTATGTGTAACTATGTCTGGAGCCTAGAAGGAGTGTGAGGCACTAGCAAGGAGTCAAAACAAAAAATAGCTGAGAGTAGGTGAGTGAGCTCAGAGGAGATGCAGGTTGTGCAGGTGCTGTGCTCCTCCAAGGCACTCTGTGTTCTGCAGGTTTGCCGGCCCCTACCTGTTGTGCCTGTGTAGCCACAGCTGCTTTCTCTGACCACTCTCATCAGGCATTTTGCATGCTCTCATTTCTTTTAATAGAGATATCTGAAGTGTGGTTTGACCAGAGGAGTAAGGTTGAGTCAGTTCTCACAGTTGTCAGAAAATTATTTCAAAACTACAGTAGTTATTTTAAATAAATAAATAAATAAATAAATAAAATAAAACAGGTTGCTTTTCCAGAACACTCTGGTGTAGCATTTGTAACTCTCAATATTATTGTTATCAGATCTAAAAATATTTTTTCCTTTTTTCTCACTTGTCACATTGCATGAATGCAAGTAACCCATGTGATCATTTAATGAGTTTAGTTTGGGTTCTCATTATTTGTTCAGAATCTTTGAAATGATCCAAAAGTTCTAAAATCTCAAAATAAAATTGCCTCTCTTTTTAATCTTCCAGTTTGCTAATTTTTAAATTACTGTTATTGATTGCTGAGGGACTGTCATAAAGAGATGTGAAGAAAGCTGCTAACCTGTGACATTTTAAAATACATGTGTATTAAAGTGAGATAATTTCTACCTTAAGTTTATTGTGTGCTTAGCAAAGAATGTGTTGCTCTTTACTGTTTCTCAAAGGCTTCTACGGAAGGCAGTGAGTATTGATATAACACACTGTCCACATTTACTAGTATATAAACACAGAAGAGTACTGGGCTACACACACACATATATATATACATATAAATATATATGCATACAGTGCTTGTAAAATACATTTAATCGCAAGATGAAGTGCAAATATTAACACATTAATGTGTTTAGGATGGGAGGAAGATGGATTACTCCCAGCTAGCTGCAGTGTATGATGTTTTTGTGGATTCCATGTTTGGCGATTGCATTTGGATGAGGTAGAGTTCCTGGATTCTTATCCAGAACTTTTACAAAGTCTCTTTCTGATATGTTCCGTTATCTAAAAAACGTTAGTTTTACCAAGTAACTGCAGTTTTGATGTTTGTATAGGACGCTGAGATTGTGGCTTGAGTGCAAATTGCTACATATTTACAAGACTCTGATTTAATTTCAGGAAGTGTCTCTGAAGAACCTGAGTACAAATTTCATGACCTCACAGAGATGTATCAGACTAAGGGAAGACAGAATCTGGTCTGAGAATGTTAGCTGCTATTTTAATTGCATTAGTGACCTACTGAGGACATCAATTAAGTTCTCATTCTACACACTTCATAGCAAACGTTTTTGGTGATACGTTATTAAGATTTTCTGGGATTTAGTTATAGTAGTTCTGAAAATCCGAAGAGTATTTAATAGTAACTGGTGTTAGAAAACTACCATTACTAAAAGCTCTTTCAGAAACAATTTATGATCTGTTTTACAGATTCTACCACACTCATGGATCTAGGCTTAATTCTTGATGAAATTGATTAAGTCTAATAAAGACAGTAAAAAGGCAGAGGAAGGGGATAGGTTTTTTTTGTTTTTTTTTGTTTGTTTGTTTGTTTGTTTGTTTTTTGTTTTTTTGTTTTTTTGTTTTTTTATAAGAAGAATGTGTTCTTTAAGCAAGCAAGAAAGCTAGGAGAAAAACAACATAATACTGGCATTAGTAAACTGAGCCAATCAATATCCTTATTATTAGAGAAAGCTGAAACTTCCCAATCCAGAAGTTTTTTATGCAATTTCAAGAGGCCAAGAGTAAAAGTGGGATATTGTGGTATGCATAAGAAAAATAGACACAGAGTTTGGGGAAATATAATGGTTGTAGAGAAATTTCAATCTGATCTTTCCTTACGAAGCACTTGTGGTTGGCAACATTAATTACTTGATTCCTGAAGAAAGAGGAGGTATTTTGTTTTTACATTTTAGGAGGAAAAAAACCCTCTATCATCTAGTATTGCTTATACTTTTACCAGAATATGGTCTTTGACAATTGGCCTTCTTGTTTTATTTATTAAAAAAATAAAAAAATAATTAAAAAAAATCATTACATGTTGATGAAGCAATAATTATGGTGAATAATATGTGTTGGGGTGTGTTGGATAAGAAGCATACAAAATCTCTGCTGGTGCCATGGTTGTTATTGTGAGGAGCTGAGAGAACCCATGATGAGCACATGTGTGCCCCACAGTGAGGACAAGAGCTGAGCAGGTCTCTACTGAGGCTCACAAGAATAAAAAAGGTGTGTGTATGGAAGGGGTGATGGTGGTGTAGAGAAGGAATGTATTGCAGTTGTTTGACAGCCACTAGTAAATTATGCCTTTTACCTATAAACTCTCTAAATCCCCTTTCAGCATCTCACAAAGAACAATAATTGTTTATTGATCTAGACGTTAACAATGTATCGCTTGTTCTTCAATAAGGTCTAGAAATGTAACTCAAGGGCAATAACTGCTTTGGATAAGCAACATACTTGATGGATGTGTGATCTTTTTTCTTTTTATAAAATATGAGCATAATACCTAAGCATTTTGTTATTGTGATGCAATCTGTGTATATAGGCAGACATTTATGAGCTTGTACCTTTTTTTTTTTCTCCCAAACTGTCCTTTTTCTCAAGTGTTTAATACTTCCGTATAAATAACTGTTTAAAATTAATAGCAAAACACAGAATTCTTTTTTCAAATCATTCTTCCTGCCTTTCTGTAACATTTTGTTTGACACTCAAATGTTGTATGCAAAAAATGAAAAGAAAGATGATGCAAGACAAAATACTTTGTGGCATAAACACCAGTAAATAAATTTTCCCTACACTACTAATATTGTGTGTGCTAGGTGGGCATATTTAAATAGAATCTGAATATATTGCCTTACATTCCATCCAGTAGCACTTTAAGAGGAAAGTCATAATAAAAAGGTATATGTTCATTTATTTTCATATTTAGTGCATTTTTAAAGGAGTCTATTCTGTTTTGCTTCAAGATAGAAGTGATACACTTAAAATTAAAGTTGTTGTCACCTAGCAAAACAGCATCATTGTGGTGTTAGATAACAATGCTGACATTGCCATAGCAGTTGTAATATAAAGTTAATATAAAGTTAGCTTTCATATAGAATGAGTACAGCAAAGTTTTCAAGTGTAAGGTTTCTTCCAGCCTGGTAGATTTGAAAAGCTGATACACCCTCAGATATCACAGTGACAATTAGTTACTTATCTTTCAGTTCTAAAAACAGAGGTTGAAAGTTAAGTGGCAACATAAAGCTAAACACCTCCGGGACAAGGCCCAGGCCCAAGCTAGGCAGAAATGACAGAAAATCACTGCGAACAGAAGACATTAAAAGGTCAGAAATAAATTGTGATCAAGCCCTGTTTGACCATTTTATCAGTTGGTATTTTCTATCCTTTTAAGAATGAATCGACATTTTCTCTTCTCTGAAGCTGTTTGTGCTGGCAGTAAGGATTTACCTACCGTCTAAATACATCATCTTATTTAGATGTGTTTTGTAGAGTAAAAGGGTCATGTTATTAGAGGAAACTTTGATTCAAGAAAACTTACAGTGAAAACTTCAGAGATAATATAAGAAATGAGAGGTGGGGTTGGGAAAATACAGCTGCCCAATTTAGATGTCTTAGAGTGACTGGTGGAAATTCTTCCTTTTGCTTTCTATGAGTGAAATTCTGGCTGGAAATGAATTGAAGGTAAAGCTCTCTTTGATTTCAGTGGCATCCAAGGACTTTATCCCATATAATTTATACCCCTCTAAACAGAAACTTTTTATCATGCAAGGACTTCAAACAATGAATATATTTGGGGGGGAGAAGAAGGAAGTGTATGCATGTATGTGTATATTTCTGGATGTATCTTTTGACTAGCACATGTGTCTCTCTCAGATTTTGATCCTTCTGGAAAAATTCATTCATAAAAATGACTTCCTCTATCCTCATTGATTATACATGTTTATTCTATTTCTCAGAATTCAGTTGTGGAAATGTGGGATTTTCCTAGAAGTTTCCCTAGAAAGTTCACACCAGGACTATCATATCTCAGATTGAATGTTTCCCTGTTGCTTTAACTGTCATTGCAGATGAACTGTTGCTACCCGATATATGAGAGAATTTTACCAGAAATTTCAGTCTATCCTTGCAAGCAAAACTTTTTTGTAGCCTTAGTCACTTCATGTAGCCAAATATGGAGAAAGCAGCTGAATATACTGGGAAGTGAAAAGGATTTTTTTAAATATTTTTATTATGTTTTATTTCTTATATTTTGCTGCTTAATGCATTTTTCTTCAGGAGGCTGGAAACTGCTTTCTACTGTTGTTATGTCTCAATTCAGATTTGTTCTTTGTATTGTAAAACCTTGAAAGAGTTCTTAGCAAGAAACTTCCTTATACATTAAGTCATTAAAGATTATGTTGCTCTGGAAATTTTTGAACTGCAAGTGAAAGAAAGTAGAGAATAGCTTCATTAGAAAATCTGTGCGCCTTCATTCCATGTGAACAGTCATCTAATCTGTGACAGCTGGAATCATTAATTATGACCGATTGGCAAAATAATTAATAGGAAGATCAAGATGAAGAAGATGAAAACAACTAAATAAATGGAAAGAAAATAAATTCATATATTTGATTCTTATTGATTTTAATTATTGCAGTATATATTTCTTAAAAACCTTAACACTAGTATTTAAATATGTTGTTTCTTCTCTACTGAATAATATTTTTTATGTGATAACTTCTGATTTGTTTGCTTTGGTAGGTTAATGGATAATTGTAAAGATTAAGTCATAAGCCATAATTTCTCCAGAGTTTTATAAGAAATTCAGTCAGGGTACTGGTTGGATCACTCCCCTCTCTTTCTCTCAACACTACCCACTTTGCCGTGTCCCTGCAATATGTGTTGTGGTCTCTTTCAAACCCTCTTCAGGAAAAATACTGAGATATATTAACTACACTGTGTCATGTGTCATGTGGAATGTAAAGCCAGTCATTTTAAGTAGTGAGCAAAGTCTACATTTTAGGAAGAATCTTATAATTTGTACTCACTAACAGGTATGTGTGATAATGGGGATTTCAACATGCAGATAATTGATTACTACTTGCTTTTCTTTTAGTTGCATATCCTGGAACTTGTGGATGTTTTATTTTATTTTTACTTTAACACTGTCAGTACTGAAAGTGCAGACTTATACACGTCCAGCTATAATTCTCACTCATCTGTTCTGTTGCCTCATAATGTAAAACAAGTGAACTTGTTTTTTACAAGGGAAAAAATACTGAATTTGCTGTTGTTCTGTGCATCCTCCCAGCTCTTCAGTAGAATCAACTTCTGAACTGGAATCCATTGCTATCTTTGGTATATTAAGAAATTCAGTGCCAGCCAAACCCAGCGTGGGCCAAAATCTTACATGCTTGGGGGTGAAACATCTTTAGGGGTAAATGTTTTGTAGAAGATGATGATTATTTTTTTTTCCATCTCTGAGAATTTCTATGAATATTTGCTTGTTTTATTTACATGTTCAATCATCAGTATTTGATGTTTCTGTTTTGTGTGTCTGGATATCTTTGCACCTGATGTTAATATGAGATTTTCTTTTTCCTGTCATGGACCTCACTCTGTAGAATTAGGGCTCAATTGAAATTTTTGATTTATTCCAGGATACAGTTCAGTGTCCAGAGTTTCAAAGTGATTGTCTACAGATGACAGAAGATTTGCTTACTTATGACATTAAATGGAGATGGCTTTTAAAGTTTGCTTGATAGTGTTAAGGGATGACATCTAGGGAAGAATTATGTTTGAATATCTTACTTTCCTTTGTTATATGCTAATAAATGGTGTAATTCTCTTTTCTGCATAGTCATTGTCTGTGCTCTTGCTTTTGGACTGCAGGAAAGGATACATCATATCTGAAAGGCTTAATTTCATGGAAAATCTGAGTGGTCTCCACAGTTGGAAATGGTTTGAATTCTAACAGTTTGCTGCTCTGTCCATGTGAACTGGGGTTCGTGGAAACTTTTGGTGGAGTACGAGTATATTCAGTTGGAGAACAATGTGTATACCATCATGTTAGGATGATTCCTTTAACAAAATTACATTATTTCATGTAGTAAGCATAAAAATGTAAATTGAGAGGGGAAAAAAACCTTAAACTCAGGACAATAGCTTAAATAACATATAGCAGTAGTGAACTTAAAAGAGGATCCTGCCATGGTCTCATGTCTCTACAATATGCAATGCTTTTATGGTGTAATAATGCATAGAATTTTCCAACAAAAGCTTGGTTTGTACAAGTGAACATTTCATTTGTGTAAAGTACTTTATAAAACCAGAGGATACTACCAGGATGAGATTTGCAAGAAAAAGCAGAATTTCAGGCGTGTAATCTGCAATTTCTTTGACATGTGGACAGCTATCTGTTAGAAGTTTGCTTGCTGAAAGAAGAATATGCTATGATATATATATTATTACTGTTTTGGAGTACCATTAGCAATTTATACATGTTGCCATCCTGCATTCCATAATAACATCCTACATTCCATAATAACCAGGATTCCAGTGTAAGTTTATATAAATACATACGTAACTATAGATATATACTTACGCATTTAAAGATATATATGTGTGTGTATATATTTAAATAAGATAATCCATATTAGTCTGGGATTCAAGAATCGAAAATGTAGGCTACTGAGATGTCTTGTTTAGCTGATAAAAGCCAGATATCCTAGTGCACTGAAGTCATAGAATTAAAATACATCATTTCTTTGAAGACATTTTATGCCTATGGTCACATAGCATGGAAAGCATAGAATGCATGGATCTGTCCAAAGGCAGAAGTGGGAAAAATTTCTGTTAAACCATATTTACTCACAGAAGAAAAGATCTTTAAGAAGGAGTAGATTATTTTACTGAATGATGTAGTTTTTAAAATTTGCATTAAAAACTAGCTCATTTATTTCTAGTTACTGATGATTCTGTTCAAAACAGGAGAGGGGAAATATCCTGTTTTTATGAGAGATCAAATTATGCTGCTAGCATTGCAGTTACTTAAATCTATGTTTTATATTAAGGTAGCTGTGGAAAACCTGGATTAAACACTAAAGCATGTATTTTTTCTTGTTGTATCATCTTTTCATAAGAATTCACCCTGCAAATGCTTTACTAATTTCCTTAATTTACTTACAGAAATAATATCTGGAGCAAAGTATGAAAAGCATGAAGGATAAGTTGAGATTTCATCTGAGATCTGAGATTTAATGGCAAAAAGGACAAGAATGCAATGGAATAGTTAAGAACAAGAGAGGCAGAATAGCTGTCCTTGTTTCTGCTTAAGAAGATAAAATAAGTAGGCTTTTTCTCCTTTGTATAAGGACGGCACAATGTGATAAAGGCTTGTGGTAGTGAGAAAATATATTTTGTCTCTTTTTTTTTGGTCCATAATATATGTATTTGCCATTGTAATGAAGAAAGAATTTCTGTAAATAGTTACAAATTCATGAGTTCAAATTAAGGAAATGTTAACACATTTCTGGAACAACTTATTCCACATCTTTTAATACATTTGCAATTCTAATTCAGTAGATCTCTAATACTTTCTACAATTACATCACTACTCTGTATTTTAATGGCAGTCATATCCAAGGGTATGTTAATATGCAATATGTTCTTCAACCACTACATACCCTGTATGCTTGGTAGTTTATCAGAAACTATAGTTTACACTTAACAAGGAAGAGAAAATTAGTTTTCATTGTACACTATTTTCCTGAGGAAGTTTCATCTGTTTAAAACAGGCCATATTAAATGAACTATATCTGTTTGTTGTTAATGCTTTTGTTCTTCAATATTTATCAGTGGGCCATTGCAGTGATCAACACTGAGCTGTGAGTGTGTCTATGTCTGTATACACAGATATAAAAGAATTGCCAATGATGATAACTGTAAACTTAGGAGATAAAATGTAATGCAGGCTTCCCTGGAGTTCTTTGAGGTATCCATGTTCAGCTGAGCAAATCAAATTAGTGGACTGTGGTAATATAATGTGATGACACAGTTATGACTTTAGATAAAACAAAAAAATAATTGTAATTAAAAAAGCACAGCTGTATAGTTTTGGTCTCTTATTAAATGTATGACAACTACAGATTTTCATGTTGCATTTGAAGTTCCATTAATGTCTTTCCAGTGTTTTGCTCACGTATACTGTTTCATTCATTTCATTCTTGCCCTTTCTTGAAGTGACCACATGGATGAGCTAGCTACATAAGCAGCACTCATTATTTGCTTATTCAAGTATAGCAGGATATTCAATTTCTGGTTGGTTGGTTGTTTTTATTTTTTAATTAAAAATAAGAAAGATGCCTTCCAGTTCTCCACGTAATGTTTAAAAGAGCTCAGAATTTTATAGTTCACTAGTTAAGATATCTTTTGGAGGTTAACTATCTGACACTAATACAAAAATGTTAGACTTTTTTTTTAAGCTAACTAATATAATCACATAGAAAATCACAATACTGAAAGCCCCAAGCAGAACTACAGAGCCACAGTACAAGTCTGAGTTTAATGTATTATGCAAAGGTAGAATATTTATGACCCACAGTTCCTATAATCTTCTTTCACTCTACGTAGTTTTTTCTTCACCCGTCCTCCACAGTTTTTGTATTATAAATGGGTTAAAAAGCAGGATATGCTTTTCTGGGCATAGTTCCTTGTTCTCAGCAAGAAAATCAAATATGCAGAGGGAAAAAAAAAAATGCCTAAAAAATTACAACATCACTTAAAAACCAACAATTTTTCTGTGATCAGTGGAACGTTAAGGCACAGTGGAATAAGTGATCCATTTTGTGCCTTGCAGGATCCACCTGTGTTGTTTTACTCTGATTCTTCTCCATTCCCTGAACACAAGTTCCATGTGTTGCAGATATGCCTTTTCTCTTTGCTATGGATGGCTATCTTCTAGTAGAACCTAAGGATTCAAGCATTAAGGCTGATTCATCTTCTGTACAAATACCACACAAGTATAGAAAGAAAATAACTGTTCTTCCAATCTAGTTGTAATGTGACACAATTTGTCAAAGGTGAACTAATTCTTAAAAATGTTCTAGTCCACGGAGACAACACAAAAACTGCCCTACAACTGTGAGGTTTTCATAGGTGTAATAAGGCAAAAGAGGGTAAAACAGCTGAGTTATGCTGCCTTATTAGGATCTGCATCTTCACTCTGAGCAAAACAAATTCTGAATGGAGTTGTAAGCATTGCAAAATTATACCCCGCTTCTTCCCGATGCTATTCAATATTCATTTCTACCATTCTATCTTCAGCACCATTGGTGCTGGTGATAGTGGGTATTAAATGGCTAAGCCACAAATTACGTCTCATACTTGGGGAGGAATTTGTAGAAATAAATGAGGAGGATGGTGCCAGAAATCTATGAGCCAGAACAATAATTTTGGCAGAAAAACTTGGATGGATAGAAGTGAGGACATATGGTATTCAGGCCAGAGGGGTGGAAACTGCAGTAGCTGAGACATGACAGAATGAAAACTTGGATGAAAACCTGTTTCCCCTCTCATTCCAGACAGCTCAACTTCTTAAATACCATGTGCTTGAGGAACTTTCAAG
The DNA here is from genome assembly GCF_019232065.1 of Centrocercus urophasianus. Taxonomy (NCBI): domain Eukaryota; kingdom Metazoa; phylum Chordata; class Aves; order Galliformes; family Phasianidae; genus Centrocercus; species Centrocercus urophasianus. The sequence continues at coordinate 19,037,027 of NW_024884364.1, forward strand.
ATCTTAATGTTGTTGTGTGGGATTACGTGAAGGGACCGCTCAAAAATGATTACAAGTTGTGTAACTATGTGGGAGGACAGTTAAGGTTGTCCTGAACCTGAGACCAAAGTAAAGAAAGTATATTTGGGGAAGGAAAAGAGAGAGGGCTGTATTTTAATTGTTCTGTAATTTAACTGGACTATAACTGGGCACTCAGAAGAAAATGTTAGAAAATAAGCCAAGCTACACACAGAAGAAAAAAAAAATGGAATTCAGTCATCTAGACTTTCCTTTAGGAGATATCCTATCAATAATATATGAAGTGTGCATCTACTCCATAGTCAAAAGATTTTCCTGAGTGTCCCTGGTTGCCATAGCAATGAGAATCTACAGACTGAAAAACTTGTTTAAATTTGAGGTTCTACTCCAGAAAACTAACCGTGATTCTTGCCTTCTGTATGGAGACTCTTTGGGTCAGAGCTGTCAGAAAGTTTGGTGGTATCGGGGAAAGTTTAGTCGTGGGTATTAGCAAACAGCTGAATTGAGTGGGTGCTGTTTTTACTTCTTTCCTAGAGGGGAAACCATTTGAAATAGCAGTTGAATTGATGAGGCTCACCTTTTCTCAGACTGAAATGCTCTGACATGAGGAGCAGTGCAAACTAAGCAGGCTTAAGTATTCTTCCATCTAATGACTAAAGCAAAATGCTTTACTACTGATATAGTAAGGTGATATAGATGTATTCACTCTGTTCAAACAGTGCAATTCTGCTCATTATATGACTATAAGGGATAGAATAATTATTCCTGTTGAGTGATTACAAAACGTAGGCACCAAATTTATATGACTAATGAAGTGAGAAAATCTGTTTCTAAGCTGTGAGCATAAAACCTCTTGTTTTCTATGACATGCCCGGAAAACTTATTGTTTTGAAAGCTGAGTATTCAGGAAATTTCAAAAGGGAAGGGGAAATATGTTGTTGTGTTTCTTATTACTCTTCTGTTTCCTTCGTCTGATCAATATATTACTGAAAATTGAAGACAAGCTTACAATATGTACATGAAAAGAAAACTTTTCCTATGACGAATGGTAGGAAGACAAGGTCAATAGCAAAAGTGATTTAAGCTTTTACTGACATCTGTTGTATTATTCGTCTGCACAGTTCACAAAGCAAGAACACACTGAGACTAATAAATACTAAGCCAGATTCTTCTACTTGTGTTTCTCTGTTTATTAAAAAAAAAAAAAATTAAAAAATCTCAAAGTTCTAAGTTTAAGTTTCCCACCATCATGTCAGTTGGCTATGATTTTCTGTTTGCTTGAAAGATGCTCAGGATGTTCTCACAGTTCTCTAAGAACCTTTGCAAGAATGCTTTGAAAATGATTAAAACGTTGATTATTAGAGTTCTGAAAAATAACACAACAGTTGCTGATAATTTCAGAATGATTTTACCTTAATGCCTAATAAGGAAAAAATGGATTATTTTTCCTCGTTGTGATCAAACAGATTATCCTTGAGTTGTATAAAAGGATTTGACACTAAATTATGGGCTGAAAATATTGATAGCAATAGCATACAAACACTGGGAAAACATGTTTCTTTCAGAAGGAGCATGTATTTTTATATCGTTATTATAATAGAGATATAAAAATACATTTGGGAGGAAGGAAACAGGGAAGGAAAAAAGAAAATGATATATAAAATAAAAAACACATTTGAAAATTACAGCTGCTTCCTTAAATAAAATAATGAGTGAGAGGTGGTATGAACAAAATTTTCTTGACGAAAGATTATTGCCATGAATCTTCATGTAGCACAAGCTCCCTGCAGTGTACATTTCTTTATTCTACAGTCTTTTTACTGTAGCACTGTGTTCATAATAATTGGATCAGTCAATTTTTGTTACCTAGAGTGACCAAAATATCTTGGCAGGAATCAGGCAGATGGCACTGCCTGCGATGCTTACAGGACATAGCCCTTCACCTGTGTGGGGCAGCTATTGCTTTTGTGGGTCTGTGCAGCTGGAGAGACTCCCCACAGACTGGTAACTCTCTACAGTCAAACTTGCCAGTTGAGGACTCCTTAGACTTATGTTGCAGGAATTCAAAGATGATTGTGCCACTGTGAAACTATTTTAATAAAGACTTTATCTATATTTAATGCATATTAGGTCTTAAATAGAAAATATTTATAAGGAATAAATGGCATTAAATTAAGAATTGTAATTTCCAGTAACTTCTCTTTTTTATTAATACGTAGAGAATTTCTTCTCTAATCCTTTTAACAGATCATTCTGCTCGGGGCTTCTGTTTCAATAGTGCTCCATTCTTGGCCTCGTCATTTAAGTTCCTCTTTTAATTTATATATAAAAATTCAACAGGTTTAATGTTCCAGTTTCTCATTCTTTTAATTAAAATGGAAAATATGTCCCTTTATATCCCACTTCAGATCATGAAGATCTGAGCCATTTCATAGTGTTGTAAAGAAATATTTTTGTTGCATTTTGTGTTTCTGCGTTGCTCCTTAAGATACAGTGGATGAGAGAAATGATGATAAGCTTTCTTGAACTGGATGTTGAATTTATTAGAAGACTAATGATCAATAATAAATTTTGTTTTAACAATGAAAACTATGTTTTTCTGTAAATTAACTTAGCAATTTCAGTAGATTTTGGATCAGATTTCCAAATTTCCTTGTATATTTTATGGCACAGATTGCTATAGGGTAGTTTATGAAGTTCAAACATCAAGTCTTTGCATTCTATAGTTGTTGCTAATTGCTGCTTATTATGTGAAATGCTCAGATTCTGGCAGTGTGAGTACTGTGTCCACAACACCTGCTGCCTCCAAGTGGGAAGCCCTGATTTAAGTAATTAAAACCCAGGAAAGGGGTGTATTAATTACCTGGAGACTGGGGTCAGAACACGTGATACCAGAAAATGTCTGCAGAGTGCTCAGAAACTCCTGTCAGAGGCTAGTTCTTAATTTATTTCCATTCAAATCCTTAACAAACCAAATCTGGAAGGCAGTACCTATTTTCCCTTCAAAGAAGTACTAAAATGATCAACTTCAGTCAGATAACCTAGCGCTAGATCAAAATCCCTCTGGGAAATATTTACATTTTGCCAGTTTACTCAGAGGAACAGCTCTAGGGATCTGGAGATATCTTTGGCATTTTTTTTTCAGCTGAAGGAAACACTAATGCCAGAGCTGAAGCTAGTGATTTAATCATTGGATTGCTAGAGGCTGCAGTACCCTGTCTGCTCAGAAATCGATACCTACACTCTCAGTTATATTAGAGAGATGTTTACTTCTTCACCTGACCAAGATATTAATTTGCATATGCTGTGTTTTTTTTTAAAGATAATGATTTGTGAGGAGAGTAAACTAATCTGTTTTGAAATCTTTTCATGCTGCATGATTTTCCTGTTACTGACTGATCATTTTGCATGTATATATAACACCATTCACATGCATCAAGATGCTCTACAAAGAATTTGATATGCTGTATATGTAGGAAGCAGTGTACTGCTTTGCTGAAACAGCCTTCAGCAGTGTGCAGTAGCAATCTTTGTGTTGCTGGTGATTTGGGCTTAGGAAGTCAACAGGAGAATTCAGATAGTTCACAGGGGGGATTTAAGTAGGTATGATACAATTTTCCGCATTGGAATGTTATCAGGATGACAGCTTTAGTCTCTAGCTTTATGAAGGGAACTGTGGGATATTTAATGGCCACAGGATGGATGATGTTTCATTTCCCATCCTGAGGAAGGGAATCTCTCTTAACAGAGTGCCTCCCACTGCTGGCTGTGGTGTCGGTATAACAGACCCACGGGAAAGGACATGATCTCCTGTGATGAACCCCTGCTGCTACCCCTGCTGCCTGCCTAGCAGAGGGAGGGCAAGCCTGACTAACTGACTTGTCCAGTCTGTGGCAAGACGTGGTGCAGGGTGGGATAGTAGAGGTACTGCCATGCAGTTTCCTTAGTGACTTAACATGCTTCCACATGGAAACACTACAGCTGTCCCCAGAGACCTCCTGTCCACACACTGACCCACCTGCACTTCATTTGTTTAACGAGAACCGACGAGATCATGGCTTAAGGTGGTTGGCTACAAAGAGCACATTAAACATGTCAGAGTAGGTGATTCTCCTGCTATATAAATTGACAGCCTAGGATTAGCTGGTATTGCGTTGGAAATCTATTAACATTTGGAGCAGTTTGCTTGAATTAGAAGTCTTGATAGAATTACAATTACTTTCCTTCTCCGTGAGCTTTGTTGCTATCTTTGTGTACCTTGTAATGAGAAGGCTTATGACTCAAATATGAGATTTCCCAAAATCTTATGTGGAGCCACATTCCTATTTCAGATTTATAAGCCTATATAGGTAAGGGAGAAGAAGCAAACGGAGGAAAGAAAGATAAGCAGAAGCCCATTGGCTTTTCAAGCTTGACAGCACATGCTAAAGAATAGAGGTGGGGAAGTGTGGAGACATAAAGGTTATGACCTAGGAACTGGAGTGCATTGGCAGTTTCCAGGATTGCATAGTATATGGGCAAGAGCATTTTTCTCTGTATACACCCAGTGCAGGATGATGCAGGTAGAATAACAAGTTAAGGCATCATCACAGTCACAGAGCTGGATGCATCCCTGTTCTGTCTGGGATTCTTGGTCTTTCTAGGTGCCAGCTGGCAGATAGAAAAGGGCAACTTCTACTAGTGGAATAGGTGGAGGATATTCAACTTTCTTCATAACTGCATCTACAAAGTTAGGAGCCTTCAGTCTTCTACTAAGTAGCTCCTAGATAGATTTATAGTAGCAGAGTACAAATTACTACTGGCAATTGTAACATGATGTGTATGGAATGGTACTAGAATTAGTACATTAGCATAAGAGGAGATGAAGAACAGGAGGGGAAGTCAGCTGGATATGGTGAGTTTAGGGCAAGAACCTGGGGAAATAGCATGAAGAGAATAGCAGTTAGTAGGGATTTCTGAGCAGCCAGAGAAAGACAAAATGGGAGGGAAAAGATAGTGACTAACATAATCTGAGATAAAAGGGAGTTGTCTATAAGAAAAATAACTCTAGGGCCTCACAGTCCCATCGCCTGGGAGAAGGAAACAGTCTGCTGGTCTGCAGACCAAGGGGAAGCAAGGAGGGACTGAGAAATAGTCTCAGAAGTCTAGCCCAGAAGCAGTGAAGTGAGTACATAAAAAAATCTTGCCTGCTATACAAAAGCAAATGTCATTATGTATTTTTTCCCAAATAAGAGGATGCTTCAAATTGGGTAATTTAGATGACAAAAAAAAAACCATGCTGAAGAGGATGTTTCCCAAATAAGAGGATGCTTCATAAATCTATCTAGGATGCTTCAGATGATGTCAGAAGACAGTTGACCATCAAGTGTGAGCTGTAAGAATAAGATGGAGCATCAAGTGATTGTGGATTTATATTTGAAACAGCAACAACAAAAACAATTAAAAATAATAGCAATAATAATAATAAAAAAAACCCTTCTACCATATTTCAGTTTTCTTATAGGAACTCAGAAAAATCCTAGATTTCATTTTCATCAGTCCTACTGTTTATTTTTAATCTGAATGCCTCAGCTCATGCCACATTGCTACTTATATAAGAACTTGACCTGTACATGCTACAAACTGTTCTGACTTGTTTTGAAACTCCCGTTCCTTATACCAGTACAATACAATTGCACTCAAATGAATCCATCCTTTGAACAATTCTTTTTCTGTGCATGTCTTCTGTCCCAGATATTCTAAATTATTTCTGTCTTGTATGCCTTGATCATCCTCTAGGAATGTTAAACTACGATTGAATATTGCATACCCACCATAATGTATCCATCACCTGACACAGCCATCTTTGAGTCATGCCAGAAAAAAAATCATACTTTATCTAAACATGGAAAATCATCCCATCCTCATTAGGAATCTTCATAGCCTCCAGATATTTCTGACCTAATTTCTGACAGACAGCATGACATTTCATTTGATCTTCACCCTCTTTTCCAGTCGTGTCTAGGCTACTTGAATTTTTTATTCCTTTACTTCCTACAGGTAACACTTTCTGCATAAAAACTTCTATCATGTTCATTTGCAGGTGTCCAATATCCATGTCATACCTGAAGTCAGTCATTTTCGTTCATAATTCTTTTATCTAAGTAACAGTTCATCTGCTGATAGTTTTTCCAGTTTAAAAGTTCTTGCAGTTTACTGCTGAAGTATGTGAAGAAAAAGCTTTTATAGCACCAAGATAAATTATTAGTATTTACTGAATACAGTGCAGGTATGACGGTGGAGAACTTAAAATTTTGGAATCTTAAATTTGTTATAATTATGGAGATAGTTACTAGTGTCAATAACCTTTACAAAGTGCTCATGAAACTAGTATTTACTAATAGTAACAATTCGGTTTTCCAAATACAATAGGTTTTGATTTTTCTCATTCATTTACAATTTGACTTTGTTATAATAGAAATGTAGAGGGTAATTCAGTCCTGAAAAGTCTTTGCCTATTTAAAAATTGTAACTTTTTATGTTTTGAGAATTTATTAAAATTTTGCTGATATTTTTTATATCTTTAATCTATATAAGAAATAAAGATCTCATATTTAATTTATACAATCTGCCATTAGATATATGAAACAAACCCTGTAGTCTACAAAGGTCATATTAACATCTTGTAATATGTTTTATAGTACTTGAAGGAATAAAAACATTACTAGATACAGGAATAGTTCTGAAAATTGCCATGCTGTGTCTACTGCTAACTCCAACAGTCAAGACCTTCTGAGGAAGAATGAGGTGGAATTATGCTTGTTACAAAATCCAGAACAGAAAAAAAAGTGTCAGACATGCGTCACATTTCCAACTCAGAAATGCCAATGAGTTATTATTTGCACTGCATAATCAACATGGAGTTACGAACCTACTTCAGTGCATAGGACTTGGAGATAAATGTCTCAAAATTTGGGAAATATTTCTCTGACACTTCAGTAATGAATGAGCTTGCAAACTACCTGTGCTTCTTATTAACACAAATATTCCTTACAATATATTTTTCTTAGTACAAAACTATTTCCTCCCTTTCCCCGACTTCCTATTCATTTTTCCTTCTTTTCCTCTTTTTCCCTAAACCCTCTTTTCCCTCCCCCTCTTTTTTCACCATATGTCCTGGAGAACTCAGCTGTAATAATTGGGTAATTTAAATGACAAAAAAAGAACCAGGCTGAAGAAAATGAGTGCTCAGGGGATGTATGTTTGTGTAAACAGTGCTCTGTTACTCCTTATGCTCTCATTATATCTCCTGATTCTAATGGAAGGTATGTGTCAAAATTATTCTACTGGTAATTTTACATTTAGCATAGATAGTAAGAAAGGGAAAGGACTTTTCTGGAATTACCCAGGTTACGAAGACCAGGTGACACAGAGAGAAGAGGGAATTAATCAGTTCCACCCACAGTTCTTGCAGGGAAAGTAGGTGTCTATTGTTTTAATATATTCATACCTTCTAAATTCACCTCTTTGGTTGACTGCCAAACTGTACCTGAGGAGCACATGGCTCTTTTTTTTTTTTTCTTTCATTCTGTGATATTGGCCAGAGGGAAATTTCATCTGTTTGCTCCCTCCTGAACAGTATGAAGATGTCTTGATTTTCTTGCTCTGTGAATGGAATATTTTTCACTACATATCTCAGTGTGTGATTCTTCCTTCCCCAACAATAAGATGAACTAAGAAGGCCTTGTGTTACAAATGTTTAAATCAACGACTTCCCATAAGAGTTTTGGGCTGAAATAACATAACGGATTTTTTTTTCTCTCTTAAAGAAATGGGCAGAAATTCAGTCATCTCTCAAATTGCTCAGGAATTACCTTACTTCTAGAGATCATGAAGGAATGAGAAAATCATGACTAGAACTGACAGAAAAAAGCATGTATAAAAATATATATGATTATTATATATATATTATAAATATTATATATATAATATAAATATATATATAAATAAATATTTATATTGATATTGATATTTATATAAAATAAAAAAAAGTATATAAAAAGTGCTTTCTGATTCTGGGAGGGTGTAACAGTACACATATAGTTATACATATGTAGCATGTATAACTACACACACTATATATAATAATCTTTGCCTAGATAAGCTGTATGTTATGTATACAATTATAAGAAAAAAAAAAGCTTATATGCTGTAGGCCAAATGTATTTGTTGCAGTACTTTCCACTACTAATGCCAAAGTGACACTCAAAATATCACAAAACAGATAGGATGTCAAATTCTTTTCCTGGCAGTTGTGTATCCTACACAGTTGCATTGTCAAAATAATTTATGCCTTAATCTAAGGAAATTATTTTATTTGTTGGTATCAGTGGCAAAACTCTCACTCAGAGGGATCTGGATTTTCTCCAATTGACAACCGTGGCAAAAATGAATTGAAATGAAATAAATACATAGTAAGGAATATGCAGAACATTGTCAACATGGAAGATCCTTTACCTGCTCCATTATGTTGAACATTCAGTTTGTTGTCTAGAGACCAGAACAAATATATAATGTGGTCATTTTGGCTAACATTCTCTTAAAATATTATAAGTGAATTTGACATTTTGTATTTGGTGGTAGTGTTTGTTGACTCAGGAAAGTCTGGCTGACTTCTAAGCATTTGGAAAAAAAACATCTGTAAAATGGTTACAATTAACCAAATGCAGAAAAACAAACAAACAAAAAACAAAAAAAACAAAAAAAAAAAAACAAAAAAAAAACAACAAAAACAGTGCTGGTTCCATATTTTGAAGCCATAATTAAGCAAAACTGTTGCCTCACTTTCATCGTTTTCCTCTGCCCTGGGTTGCGGACAGGGTTACTGATTGCAGCTCTGGGTTACTGATAGGTGTTTAACCAGAGCAGCTTACAAAAAATGTGAGGAAGACAATGATTCTTCCTGTGCTCTAAATGCATCCCTTGACAGCTCTAAAGGGAAGGGACACCAAAAGCAGATGAGGAGACAGAGGAACAAGAAATATCTTTTCATTTGTATTTCCAGTGGTAAATGGATATGGCACAGGAGAAAGATGATAGAAGACCTGAGCAAAATAGCTGCTTTGAAGGCACTTGACAATACGTTCTGCCCATTTCCCTCTTTTTCTTCTTGCAGAAATGATTGTGGTATTATTTGATTCTCCCCATTCACCCTCCTCCTTTCAGAGATTAAAATGTATTGGGTTTTTTTCTTGTTGTTTTGGGAAGAAGGTAGTTTTGAAGGGAAGGTTGTATATAGAGAAGATTATGTATTCCATTTATGTGAATAATTTGGAACTTATATTGTGCAAAGGTTTGTATTTGCAGGACTCACATTCTAAAGAAATTGAATAGTGCCAGAGAGACTGCACTTCTTTTTCTCCCTCCTCACACAGTTCTTGTGTGATGCTAATCGGAGCAGAGCGCATAGTAAATAAAGCCTGAACAATGGGGCATTTCCTGAGGAAAAGTAGAGAAAATATTGACTAGTTGTTATGAAGAGTGAAGTGTCTATTGTGTTCTCTGAATGGCACAAGACTTATAGGGAAGAGGAAATCATAGAATTAAAGACAGTCTATAAGCATAGGAGTAGCACGACAATTTAAGGTTTCTGGGACAAGGGTAAATGGTGTTTTCTCTGTTTGTTAGTCGATCCCCGTTTTTGTTTTTGAAAATTTGGTTTTGAAAATTTACATCCTTTAAATGCAGTTCAGGGGGAAGACATCTCACTCTGCATGGCTTTATCTGTGCTGATGTGTAAGTACACCTTCCTGATAACAGCTCACCTTCAATATCTTTGAAGAAAATTCCCTTAGCAAACTGACCTAGGGTTAATGCCTGATATGAAACTGTTATTCCTATCTTCACAGTACACAAGAAATTACTGCCCTGTCTGAATAAGAAATTAATATTTTACTACTAGTTGATTTGCTGGCAAGATATATCTCTTTACCTTGAGAATTTTCTGTTTAAGTAATCTTAGAGCAATTTATTTTTGTTTCTAGCTAAACCTTAAGAGTAAATGTGTAACATAAAATATTTGTGCAGAGAAACTGAACATGTGAAATAAAGGATTGAAGATGATTATATTTCTTAAATTACAAGTAGGCAGAGGTTATCTAATAAAGTTGTAAATAGTATAAGAGAGATGCTGAAAATTGGAGAGACCCTGAAATTGTAAGATAAAGGATTGGTGACCTGGAATAGGCATTATACTGACAAAGAGTATAGAAGACTCAATACCTTCTTTGGCTCAGCCTCTGTTGTGGAAATGATAGTTTTTAGGTCTCTACCATATCCTATGTCCAGTGGAAGAGTTTCTGGTAATGAACTCTATTCATGGTAGAGGGAAGATTAGGCAAGGGACTGCTTAAACAAACCAAGAAAGTGTAAGCCTACAGGATTGAATATTATGTTTTTAAAGATTCTATAGGAATTGCCTGATGTCATTGGAAAGCTGCCTTCTGTCATCTTTGAAAGGTTGTGGCCATTTGTGAATGTCCCTGATGACTTGAGAATAGCAAATCCATTTACATTTATATGACAGGTCAGTCAGTCCACCCATGCACCTGAAGGTTATGGAGTAAATTCTACTGATTTTACTTTTCTAGGGATATGAAAAACAAGCCGACTGGGGATGGTTTCTCTGCCAGGGCTGATTTTCTTTGACCAACCAGTTTGCCTTTAAGGATGAGATGACTGTCTTGATGGATGAGGGGAGAGCAGAGTATCCTCTGACTACAAGACAGTCTTGGACTTGGTATCCCATAGTATTTCTGCTATTCAAGTGACAAATACAGGCTCAACATGTATAAAACATTCTCAACTACAAACAGGTTATGGTCAGGTTATGGTGGCATAAAGTTCAACTGGTAGATGTTTAATAGCAGTGTCCCTTAGCAGTTATTATGAGGCAAATAGTGATTACTTTCTTTATTAATGAGCTGAATGTTAGAAATGATAAATCCTGATCATGCTTGTATATGACACCACATCATTAGGGAATCAGTCAGTACATTGGAGGGTAAGACTGTCACTCAGAGAGAATTCAGTAAGGTAGAGAAATAGGCTGACAGAAATGTCAGAGAACTCTATAGTGGCAGATGGAAGAAGATAAGGCCGGAAGGAGATCTAAATGTCACTTTCAATTTCTTAAAAGGTATTGATAGAGAAGATGAAGCTAAACTTTTGTCAGAGATTCACATCAAAAGGGTAAGAAATAACACACAGAAGCTGCAGCAAGAAAAGTTGTAAGTAGATTAAGAGAAAAAGTTCTTCCCCATGAGTATTGTTTAACCATGGGCTAGATTGCCCAGAGACCTTTGGAGTCTCCATTTCCACAGAGAGATAAATTTGAGTTCATGCCTGCATTGAGATAGCTGACATATTCAATGAGACAGTGCAGAAAAAAATTGGCAATTGCACAATTCTAGGCTTATAATGTTAGAAAAGACCTGCCAGGTAATTAAGTCAGTCTATCACTTCCCAAGAAGAAAAGGGGACTCGTGTTTGATGCTATAGAGTTTATAAAGACTTCAGTGTTTGTATAAACGTTGGCCAGGAGGAATCATAGTTACTGTTTTCTGCAAGGTATTGTAGACAGCCTTTGATCTTTGAAACACAAACTGTGGCAAAACAGCATACCATATTAGCAGCTTAATTTTACTTTCGGTATAACTAAGGATGGAGCTCATCTTGCTGCTTGAGAAAGGTTTGGATACAAAGTTTGAGTAACTCATTTACTGGCTGAAAAGTGCACAAGTTTACAAGTGACTTCTGTCCTAGAGCTTTCTGTCCTAGAATATTGTCAAATGTATTCAAATACTTTGTTTTAAGGGTTGCAAGTTTTCTCTGAAGGATTTTTGAAACAATTTTTGTTCCGTGTAGTAGTAAATCAATACATAGTCATATGGACTTATATCAGATGTAGCCTAATTCTTACACCTGAATAAGTCTGTTTCAGTTTTGCCTATTGCAAACAGGCAATCTTTTTGAATAACTTAATGCTGATGTTCCATATCATATCTGGTTAGTTCAAAAGGTTTTGTTGTCATTATGGCTATAGTAGTGTTTTAAAACATGTTTAGAGCATTAGTAAAACTCTGGCCATCGTAAGGACATGAGATAGTCTGATCTTTTCTAAGAATTCAGAATGTATGCTGATAGTTATGTTTCATGCTGTGGCATCCTCCCTGAGGATCGGTGTGATACTGGCACATTTCTCAATAACTTACTGCACGTAAGAGAGCTCACATGGTCATCAGAGCCACTAAAAGTCTTTTCTTCCTCTTTTAACTCTTGTGATAACAGTTCTCATGTAGATCAATTGTGTACATGGATACTTGGGTGAATGCTCTGGCAAATGGAAAAGTCTTCCATAGTCCCAGTCACCTAGTATACATTCACCTCATCTTATGCTAAAAATGATTTGTGGTTTGCTGTCCTGTTTATTTTACTATAACCTTTACTTCAAGACATGTTACTGTGAAATGAAATTCCATCAGAAAACAGTGCCTCTTTAGATCTAATGAACGATATAAATGCAACAAAAGGGGGGAATAAAGGATCTAGAAACCTCATACTAAGACTAAATTGAATTTAATAAGCAAATTCCATACCTTTCCCTTGTCAAGTTGACTTATTGTGCACTTTCCCAGCAGGCAGTCTGTCAAATCTCTTGGGATTTTATGACCCAGGCTTCAACAGCCAGAAGGAACTTCATGACAAGCCATGCCAACTTTTATAGCCAATCTTATTCTCAAAATATTTCTTCCCAGATCTTATTTAAAGAAAAGCTTTTCCACATTTCTGAAGTACAATTAGTATTCTGTAGTTCTATGGATGTGTAAATGTCACTTTGACAGGCCAAATATTAACTCCTGCACTTAATCTGGCTAATCATCTCTGTGATTCTATGAAGGATGAAACTCCTCTGCCCATTAATGGTAGTGTGCACTTGCTAGTATGTACCTATTTTTTTGTATCTGTATATTAACAAACACAATACCACTATCTGCTTGGGACATATGTTACATAAAAAGTTACCTGGGACACATACTACAAAAAGCTACGTGTGTAGTTCCTACGGATTCTAAAGTAAGAGCAGACAGGAAGCTAAATACTCACTATTACAAAATTGTTGATAATAGTGACCTACCTAAGAACATCACTCTTAGAAGTCTGTCACAATATATGTCTATCAACATGCAAGTGTAGAAAAAAGAAGTTAATTTAAAATACATTAGAGTAAGTAAAAATCTTGCTTATGCCACTATAATATTATAGGTCAATAGGTAATAAAATCATTGGCAGTCCGTACACTCATTTGCATTATAAAAATAAGTTAGATTTCAGCATACACTGTTTGACTTCTTGCATCTGAATAACTTGAAAAAATTCAGCATATTATGCAGTCACCTGACTGGGTCCTCTTTCTTGCTTGCAATAAGGCCATAAACCTGAGGAATTTGCAAAGGACTATAGCTCTTTCATCATGTTTGGCCATGATGAATATTATATTATAGTATAATATAGTACATTATCAAATACTCACTCTGTGTAGGTAGAAACTGTTGTTCTAAAGAGTTTTCCTTTTTTTTTAATCATTATTTTTAGAAAAGATACTTATCTATGATATCCACGGGTTACTAAAGAAAGAGTATTTATTTTCAAAGTTGCTTTGAATAAGTAAATTTTGACTTCAGGAGACTTCACTGATTGTTCAGTCTGTACATGTTAGGTGGCCATTGAAAGATGAATCTTAATTTTCTAATATTTTGTTTGAAACACCAAGATTTATTCTTTCAAAGATGGATGCTGGACACTGCACAGCTCAGGCTGGTAAAACAGCACCAAGCCTATTATTATGCTATTCAGTGTCTCAAATTCAGACATGGTGATGACAGAAAGTCATTACCATCTGACAACTATTCCATAAATTTACATCAAAGGCAATGATGATGCCAGTCCAGTTCGTTAAGGACATCTGTCCACTTAATATGATCATCTTTATTATTGGTTTAAATTTCAAAGACTGAACAGGGATAGAAAACAACCATTAAAGAAAAGACTCAAGATAGCAGAGAGGCTGTGCAAATAAATGCTCACTGCTCCCATGTCTCCTGAGAGCTTTCTGGAATCCTTAATTGATTCACAGACACCTCAACTTCTCTGCAGCACTGAGCAAACTAAAGGCAGTTTGCTTGCTCTTCTCCTTGAGAGAGTCCACAATATTTCCCCAGGAATATAAAAATATCGCCTTCAATCATTGCTGCCACATTTAAGGCTGGAGTGTGAATTGGTCGCTTCCAAAAGCAGTAATTTTCTAATATAGAAGTTAAACACTTTCCAAGCCTCATGAAAAAGTTTTCCAACTTCAAATTTCCACTGTTGCAGTATAATGTTTCTATGATTACATCTTCAGCATAAGACAGTCATTAGTTCTCAGTTTTAGGGAAAACAGGACATCTGACAAGCTGTCAACACCATATCTCTTAGTACATGTCTTGTGTTCTTTTGTTCTCTGAATAAGCAGCATAAATGTGATTATAGTAAAGATCTGAGCATAAAAATACCAAGTTTAAATCTCTTTCACACAACTATGTTAAAAACAGGAATGAAATTTAAGAATTTAGGTTAGTTACCTTAAATACTTGGAAATTTATCTTGTTTATACTACCGGAAAAATAAATAAAACAAAAATATGATACATATATTTTTTTCTTTCTAACCATAAGGGAGGAGGAATTTTGGAATATTTCATAAAGTAAGATATTTTTGCAAAGTATGTTAAGATTTTTATATAGTTAATGCAGGATAGATCTATTTTTCTTTTTTTTTTTTCTTTTCTTTTTTTTTTTCTTTTGCATTTCATTTCCAAGTAAGATTAAACGTATTAGAACATAAACTGATTGTATTTAAAAATCATAGATGTGGCAGGTATAAGGCAATTACTATTTGGCGTTTATTTCGACAGTTCTGAAGGCTATGCAGATGATGGTTGGCTTACTAAATTATATCTTCTTAAGCTTGTTACTCTGCTGGTATAAACTGATACAGCTCCAAGAAATTCAAAGGGTATGTTTGAATTTTACCTGCAGATACATTATATTAGAATAGTATACTCTAAGTATTCATTTTAGGCATATTTGGGCCATGTAATTGAAAGCTGAGGCAGGAACTAAATATGAAAGCTACAGACTAGCATCATCTTAAATGAGGAAGGAAATGATAAATGCAGAGTTGAAAAATATGTATTACAGCTTTGGGATACCTGAGTGTAGTAAAACTGAATTTTTTGGTGTTTGATTTTCCTTGTCCTTCTCTCATGTCCCCATTTTCCTGTTGCCATGCACACAAACATCCTCCGTTTCTCAAGATGCCTGTTTATAGGGTAGTTCTTTCAACCTAATCAAGGAATTGATTTGGGCTAATCAAAAAGGCAGTCAAATAAGGCTTTTTCATTTTTAAGAGAGAATTCTAATCAGAGCCATAGCACAAGCTAGTAAGTGTTTGCACTAAAACAATAGGAAGCAAAGTGCACCATAGGACAAGGAAAGGAATAGTTTAAGCTGCTATTGCTACTAACTCTTTGCACTTGAAACAATAGTTTTAGAGGAGTTTCAATGAGCATTTAAGTGCTGCAGTGTGTTCTCAACAGGATACTAACAACTGCCCCTCAATATGTGAAAGGAAAAACAAGCTTACTTATCAGAGAAATTCAAATTAAATGGGAAAAGCAGTCGGTAGCAGCTGAATCTTAGCATAAAACCAGCTGCATGATATTTTAGAGATGCTGTTTCCAAGCCTCAAAGTGTGAGTCAAGAAATTTGACTCAGAGCCTGACACAAAATAAAAAACTAAGGATATGAAAAAGTGGCAGACCAGAGAGATCAGATTTTCTGCCTGTTACCTTGATAGCTTTTTGCAGGTGATAAAGGTGACCTCTGGTTTTAAGCAGCCAAGGGGGTGCACAGCCTGAACTAGGGTCACTATCACAGGAGGAAATAAAAGACAAGCTCTGCTCCAGAGTCTAGCACATAAAATTGAATAAGCTGTCAGCTTTATGTAACTATTTACCCTATGGTGGAAATTAGTAGTTACCTTAGCAACACTAGTATCACCTGAGACAGAGACATGCTGACTGATTTACAGAGATGCATTTACTTTGACAACGCATTAAGTAACCTTTCTGAATGTTTTACTGTGCTTTTATGAGGAATGAGATGTATTGCAGCCAAGAAAAATGGTTTCCCCAGATTTCAAAGTGCTGCATGCTGGTCAGACCCTTAACTGGCATAAATCCAGAAGACTTCATCTCCAATGAAATAATGTTGATTTATTACAATAGAAGAACTAGCTCATCATTTTAAGCAGTGCTGTAGTTTATTACCAGTCACTCTTTTTACTTGTCAGATATGGGGGAGTTTGATTTCCTTCCCATTGTATTTGCAATATTATTGCCATGAAAATGAGAGCCATTAAAAACCTCTGGTGCTATCAGATCTATTGCAAAACTGAAATGTGGCTTTCCTGCTAAACTCGGTGAGATTAAATTGAGGTAGGCTTGGATTCTCTTCTATCACAGGATACTTTAAATACTACTAAGGATATAAAACTGAAGTTATTACTAAAAGCATAGCTTCCTATCAGAAAAATTCTAATTTTTTCCCTGTAATACTGCATAGTTCATATTATATGGTAGTTGGATTATTTAATCCAATAAAGTTGTGACCAGTGTAAGCGTCCTCACATATACAACATACAACCATCTTCAAAAGACACATTAAGGTCTACTGAATTCTATTTTAAAAACTCCAAGCCAAAGCGAGTGCCATCTTCTAGATGAAGCCAATATTAATACCCAATACACGGAAATTGCATCTTATTTGGATGCTGAATTTTTTGAATTTTTAGCTATTTCATGTTGTGTTGTGGGTGAATTCTGATACTGCAGATATTCAGGTTACTTCGCTGTGTAAGAACTCTGCATACACTGGAAAGCCTTATACTTATTTTTTCTGTATAGTAAACTATACAGATTACATCTGTGTCATGTCTTTCTCACTCTCAGTCACTTTGGGGATCTTTCTTGGAAGTCTTGGAAAACTTCTCCTGGAATGTGGGCACCAACCAGTAAGGCAGGGTACCGTTCTTCATGGAAGCGGTGCTCCAGCCCCCTAGTGGTCCTTGTGGCCAATGTCCTTATGCTGCCAGAGCTGAACATTGTACTGCAAACCGGGCTCACAAGAATGGAATAGAAGAGGGAAAATCAGCTCCTGAGACCTGCTGGATATGCTTACTTGATGCAGATCTTTTCATCCACTAATGCCCCCAAGTCCTTCTCTGAAAAGCTACTCTCAATCTACTCACTGTATTCATATTTGAGATTGCCCCAACACTGCTGCAGAACCTCGCTCTTGGCCTTGTTGAACTAAAGTGGGTTTGTTCAAAACTACTTTTCTGGCCTGTCAAGGTCCCTTAGCATGGCATCTTTCCCTCTAACAGTTCAACTGCACGAGACAGTGAGGTGTCATTCACAAACTTGCTGAGGGTGCACCAAATGGCACTCTCTGTGTTATAGACAAACATGCCCATTTCTCATGTCTAGCTTTGGTTACGTTTTTAACTTGAATATCTGTTGATGGCACAGAATCTTGTTTCAACACCTCTTTATTTTTGTGAGAGGTCTAAATATGGATTGTTTAGTACTCCTAGCAATTTCTGTACCTGAACTCTCTTCTAATTTTAAAACTTGATCTTGACTTTTTGAATTGTTTAAAACTTTCTCAGATGTATTCATAAGATCATTATTATTGTCCCATTCCTATATTCAACTTGCTGTTCTTTCTGTAATGTTTTATTAAACATGGAAACCTCTTGTTTTGTATCACATATTAATAGAATTGTCAGGTGAAAATTTATTTGCCACTACCTCTTATCTTCTTTATTTATGATTAATAATGCTTCGATTCTTCATCTGATGTTCTGTTCTTTTTCTAACACACTGAAGAAATATATTTCTTCCCTGTTCGTTACAGTTATAGGTTTTGTTGTTATTATTTTTTAAATCTAGGATGGTCATCTTGGTTATTGACTTCTTCTAAAATTGATATTTTAAAAATACTTTTGTAACATAAAAAGGGAAAATATGCAATACATTTTCAAATGATTTGTTTGTGATCAATATAATTGTATCAAATTCTAAGACTGATAAAATATTTTGTACATGTATTTTCACTGGGAATGGAAGTTAAAATCTTAATGGAATTAATCTGTCCAGTTTGGGGATGAATTTCTCTTTTTTTAGTTATTTCAGGGTTTTATTTGAGCTGCTTTTTGTGTTTACGAGTTGTTTCTAGCATAACATTAGATTATTATTATTTTTTTAAACTGATTTACACCTTCTTGTTGTTTTTCATATTCTGATTTATTTTGCATATGTTGCTATTACCTGAAACAAGATCACTTTTTGTTTAGCTTGTAGTTATTCTTTGTACCTTTATTCACTAAGAATAACTTGAAATATTAAGTGAGATTCTCAGTGCTGTATGGAACATATTTGATTTGTTTCGTTTCATTTCTAAATGATTTAAAAGATTGTTAATGAGATAGCATGACCTTGGAGAAATGGTAGGAACAGATGAATATCCATTCCCTTGTTATGATAATCATATGGAAGGTAAGATTATTTAAATGTATCTGCTTGGGAGTTGACTTCTGGAGTCAGCGATCTAGTTTGTATTCCTTACCATAAGATATTTCAAGTGTTTATGAAGTGCCTGAAGTGGGTTCATTCCTGGATTTATTACTGTATCACTAAACAACTCCTGAGCAAGTAATCCGATACTGGTTTTTATGGCTCTCCTTTAGCTCAAGATTTTCTCTTGGGTAAGAGAAATAGCTCTCTTCACCTCTAATTTTCAGTTTAAATCCATCATGGACACCTTTTTCTCAAATATTATTCTCACAGTATTCATGCTTTCTTCTGTACTCAGGGGTTCATCTCTCAAATAAGCTTTGGCACCCCTTACACTGAGATGATATAATGCACTGTAGAATCTTCTCAAAGTAGGTCATAACGAAGACCACTTATTTGTTTACACTTCATTAAATTTAACGTGTAGAATGCAGACACACAGAGTAGCATATCTCTTTTTTGTAAAATGAGAAACTGAGATGCAAACTGCTTTCAACTTGTAGAAATCTCATCAACTTGACCAACCCCACCTTCTACGACTGGGTGACCAGACTGGTAGACGAGGGAAAGTCTGCCAATGTAGTCTACCTTGACTTCAGCAAAGCCTTTGACATGGTCTCTCACAGGATTCTTCTGGGGAAACTGGCTGCCTGTGACCTGGACAGGTACGCCCTTCTGTGGGTAAGAAACTGGCCAGAAGGCCATGCCCAATGGGTAGTGGTTAATAGAGTTAAGTCCAGCTGGTGACCCATTTCAAGTGGTGTCCCCCAGGGGTCGGTACTGGGGCCCATCTTGTTTAATATCTTTATTGATGATCTAGATGAGGGGATTGAGTGTACCCTCAGTAAGTTTGCAGAAGACACCAAGTTGGGAGGTGGTGTTGATCTGCCTCAGGATAGGGATCCCTTCAGCAGTATCTAGGTAAACTGAATTGCTGGGTTGAGGTGAATGAGGTGAGGTTCAGCAAGGCCAATTGCCAGGTCCTGTCACTTTGGGCACAGTAACACCATGCAGTGCTATAGGCTTGGGGCTGAGTGGCTGGTAGACTGTGAAGAGGAAAGGGACCTGGGGTGTTGGTTGATGCTGTGCTGAACATGTGCCAGTGGTGTGCTCAGGCAGCCAAGAGGGCCAATGGCATCCTGGCCTGCATTAGAAATAGCGTGGCCAGCAGGAGCAGGGAGGTGATCACGACCCTGTACTCAGCACTCGTGAGGCTGCACCTTGAGTATTGTGTTCAGTTTTGGGCCCATCACTACAAAAAAGACACTGAGGCCCTGGAATGTGCCCAGAGAAGGGCAACAAAACTGGTGAGGGGTCTGGAACACAAGTCTTATGAGGAGTGGCTGAGGGAGCTGGGATTGTTCAGTCTGGAGAAGAGGAGGCTCAGGGAAGACCTCATTGCACTCTATAACTTCCTGAAGGGAGGTTGTGATGAGGAGGGTTTTGGCCTCTTCTCCCAGGCAACAAACGGGACCCAGGGAAATGACTGCAAGTTGTACCAGAGGAGGTTTAGGTTGGACATGAGGAAAAAGTTTTTCTCTCAGAGGGTGGTCAGGCACTGGAATGGCTGCCCAGGGAGGTGGTGGGTTGCCTCGCTGGCAGTGTTCAAGACGCGTCTGGATGAGGAGCTACAAAATACAGTTTAGTGGCTTGTGGTAGCAATGTTGGTGGGAGGACAGTTGGACTAGATAATCTTGTAGGTCCTTTCCAACCTTGTGATTCTGTGATTCTATGAAACAATCTTCAAGGAGCACAGCCAGTGCTTCTGAGCCATGGTTCAGTGATGTTCAGACACCAAGCCTCCTGCAGAACACTGAGAATTTAGTAGTTGGACACCTTTCCCCAAAAGCTTTCCATTGCTGGGTTTGCTAAATATTTATACATTCTCTCTTCTTCTGGCAAGCTATATTATAAAGGGTCTACCAGATAGTGAAGTTGTCAGCAGTTACACTGAACTGTAATGAATTACTTCTGAAAACACAATGAGCTTGCAAAGAAATCTTGTTGGGGGAAAAGAGTTCCATTTGTGACAGATGACATCTTTTGGTTTGCCATGAAGGTGGCAGGAGAGGTCTGTAGAATGGATAAATATGTGAATTCTAGTGTATCTAGTCCCACAATGCTATGAGGATAAAATAAATGTGCATAAAACAAGGAAGATAGTGGATAAAATTAGAACATGTAACAGTTCTAGAAAAGTAAGTAATCAGAGATTTGTTTTTCTAGTTGTAAACACATGGGTAGCAGTAACTGTTCCACATCTGAAAGTAAAGGTTGAAATTGACCTTAGGCACAGAGGAAGAAAAGCAAACATTTTTTTATGTACGTTTTTGGACCCTATGGGTTTCTCCCATAGCAGTTCCCTTGGAATTGTTTCTTTCTTGATTGGAGGAACTAATCTTTATGTACAGGAGCAGTGCCTGAAGAAATCATTAGGGCAATGAATATTTCAGAAAGAGCATGGGGAGCACTTCAGTGAGAAAGGCATATCAGCAGAAAACATGTTCTGAAGAAGTTTATGGCATTTTAAATCATTTCCTGGCCTCTTTTTTGCATATGGAAGATCATTATACTGGCAACATGCGTGTATTACAGTTTTGAAAGAGAGATGAAATTTTCCCTATTGCAAGGGGAGAGAGGTATTGATAGCTGTACAAGAAATGTATTAAAATCTATTATCACATTTCCTGCAGTAGTGCATAGGTTTTTTATTTTTATTTTTATTTTTTATTTTTTTTATATTTTTTTTTTTATTATTTTTTATTTATTTATTTATTTATTTATTTATTTATTTATTGTGTGTGTGTGGTGGCAATGATTAATGTCCAAACAGCAGGGATATAAAGCTAGACCTAACCAAGCCAGGAATGACTGGGTGAGAATACACTTCTGAACACAGGAGGAGATTACTTATCACATTCTTGTGGGTAAGCTACCTCACGTAGCTCTTCACCTGGCCCATTTTCACACACATACCTGAATGTTAGGGAAGCCATGCTCCTGGGTCTTCCGCATTTTTAGGACTAAGCAAGCTAAGAGGAAGAGGACAATGATGTGTTTTTTTTTTTTTCCTTCTGGTCGTTCCAAGGAAGGAAAGCAGAAGGAAAGAAGAGGAGGTAGTCACAGTTTTTTTGTACGTGGATTGCCTGTCCACACTGCACAGCCTCAAGTTCCTCTTTTATTATTGTTTTTTAATTACTTTTTCTCCTATCACCACAGAAGGTAGGTTGGAGTATACAAGAAGCTAGGAGGAGACTCAGCTTGGTCAGTTGTTCCAAAAGAATCAAGGGGATGTCATCCACAAATGCCTTGCAAAACAAGATTTGTGGTTATTATATTTATCTTCCCATGAAACTTAAGTCTATAGAGACCTGCTTGCTGGAAAATAGCTAAACATCTGCCTACCAATGGGAAGTAGTGACTGAACTCCTCCTTTCACTTTGTTTGTGTGTACAGCTTTGCATCACTTAAGAAACTATCTCAACACAAACCACATGCCACAGGGAGTGAGATTAGTGAGTGGTTGTGAAAACGAGGATCAAACTGCTAGAAAAAGTCAGGATTTTGCCAAACAGGTGGCCCCCTGAAAACAGCAGCTCCTACCTTCTGCTGAGTTAGAAACCTCTTCTTCATCTATAGACAACATACTTGTCACAGCTCAAGACAGAGCCTGACAGAAGGAACCTCTCATTACAGTGGAAGGGGAGAGAAACTGTCCTGAGGTGAAAGCTCACTAAAAAGATTTTAAAACAGATTTAAAGAAATGAATAGGAATAAATTTCTGGGGCCAGATTTCACCCATGAAAATGAAACTCTTGAACTGCTAACTGTGGTTTGCAATATATTCTTCATCAATCCCAATACCTAAGGAAAGAAAAGTGGCAAGCATGACAGAAACTTTAAAAAGACCTCTAGCACAACCCTGGTTAATATAAACAAGTAAATAAGATTTTCATGATAATAAAACTGGTAGGGACTATGAAATAAAGAGAATTAATTAGCAGACCCATGAATAAATATGATGCAGTGAAAGAAAATGTGTTTATTTTTTTTAATAAGAGAAAGTCATTTCTTCCTCTTTCTGAGATAATGTGCAGATACAGGTGATTCAGTCAATGTGATTTACCTAATTAGGCAGAACACATCCTGGAAGGCATGAAACTATCATTGGAAGGTGTCTTTGTTGGCTGGTAAATAATTAAAACTTTAGATTTTGTAGTGTAAGTTCAGTATCAATGAGGATCCAGATCCTTTGTTTGGGATTATGTTACTCAATATTGAAGCATATTTTTAATCTAGTATCTAGAATCTAGAAGTAAGGGATGAAGCGTTCCATTAAGGATGGTTTTGTTATGCTGGCCTGTAAAGATTCATTCTGCTCTGCAGAATGCACATCAATAATATAGTAATAAAAAACGCAGTGTCATTACATGCTTAGTACTAGATACTCCCAGTATAGTGTATGTTTCTATGTGCATGAATACATGCATGCATTCCTTTACAGCCTAATGATCTCTAAATAAGCTATCATGCAGGAGACTTTAGATTAATATGAAACTTAGTTTTCTGAAAAGTCAAAAAGCCCTGTTACCCCACTCTATATATTTCTAATGTACCAGGGATTCGAATACTGTGTGAGATTGCAGAGAAAGGGAGCATTAGTGTTCAAAAGGGTAGGCAAAGAACAATAATATGGCTTTAATTTGAAAAAAGACAAAATAGATTAGGACTTCCTTATCACAGACTGCAAGTGTTTGATGTGCAGCTGTAAGCTAAAAAACATTAATCAAAATATTGAAAGGACATATAGGGAAAAATACATACTGTTAGGGAAGAAGCAGGGAACTTCATTGAAGTTATTGCAATATAAGATTAAAGCAAATGCATATTAAGCTTAAACTGTGGAAAGCATTTTACCATACATACCAGATTACCATACAATTCTGTGGATGTCTGCATACAAATAAGTTCAAAAATGATAGGAGCACTGGCAATTGTTAAATTTGGTGGGTCTGAAAACATACTGATCATTCAAATTGGGTCACATGAGGCTGCATCCAGGAAATTAAAAAATATCAAAAAGGACTTTGTTTCCCTTGGGAAGGTGTTGGAGGGTTCAAGAGCACAGGTGTCATTCTTCTCAGTCCTCCCAGTGGGAGCCTGGCATCCAGGCAGGAGGAGAACTGACCAACTGAATGACTGATTGCATGAGTGGTGTCATGCCCAAGGCTATAGCTTCTATGATACAGGTAACAGCTCTGATAAACCAGGAATGGTGATGTGGTACAGGACACAATTGACTCAGAGGGCTGAGAATATACTAGGCAACAAGCTAGCTGGGCTCATTATGAGGGCTTTAAACTAGAGCTGCTGGGAGAAGGGGATGTACTGCTGAGTGACAGAGAAGAGCCAGGGAATGCTTTAGGAAGAAGCAGGGGGGAAAACCTCAGATTTGTCCCAGAGGCTTATGGGAGGGCTCCTTTAAGAAGGCAGGGTATCTGAAAGCCAAGCTGAAGTGCTTCTGTACCAGTGTACTCAACATGGGAAATAAGGAGAAAGGGGAGTTGGAAACCTCAGTGCACTCGGAAAACTTTGATCTTACTGCCATCACAGAAGCATGGTGGGATGGTTCACACACGGGAACATCACCATTGAGGGCGATAACCCTTTTAGAAGGGATAGGCAATGTAGGAGGGCTGGGGGAGTTGGCCTCTATGTTAAGGAGTAGGTAGACTGCAAGGAGATCCTTCTTAAAAACAGAATGAAGATGAACTGCTGCTGGAACTAGTGTTCACCAGTGTAGAGGATATCATTAAAAACATTAAGATCAGAGGCAGCCTGGACTGTAGTAACCATCTCTGGTTGAGTTTGTGACCTTGAGGAATGTGGGCCTAGCAAAGAGTGAAGTCAGGACTCTGAACAGAGTCCTGACTCAAGAGAGAAAACTTCTTTGCCTTAATCTTCATTAGCAGGATTCTCACTTCCCTGAACTTGTACATCTATGTGGGAACTGGGGGAGCAAACCGTCCCTGACTTTAAGAGTGGAGCAAATCTGAGAGCAACTAATGAGGCTAAATATGTACAAGACCATGGGGCCATGTGACGTGCACCCCAGAGTCCAAAGGGAGCTGGCTGAACTGCTCTCCATCATATTTGAAAAGTTGTGGTTGTCAGGTGAAGTTCCCAGGGACTGGAAAAAGGAACATATCATTCCCATTTACAAGAAAGGGAGAAAGGAGGGGGAATACAGGCCCATGAACCTCACATCTGTGCCTGAGAAGATCACGGTACAGATTCTACTAGAAGACATGTTAAGGCATGTGAGGGACAAGCAGGTGATTTGAGAGAGCTGGCTTCACCAAGGGAAGTTTGTGCCTGACCAATCTGGTGGCCTACTGTGGTGGAGTGATGGCATCGGTGGACAAAGGGTGAGCAACAGATGTCACCTACCTGGACTTCTGCAAGGCCTTTGACTTGGTCCTCCTCTGCATCCTATTCTCTAAATTGGAGAGGTATGGATTTGAAGGGTGGACTGTTTGGTAAATAAGGAATTGGTTGGAAGGTTGCAGCCAGAGGGCTGTGGTCAGTGGCTCTATGACCAGGTGTAAGCCCACAGCTAGCGGTGTGTCCCAGGTGTCCATCTTGGGTCTGGTACTCTTTAACATCTATATTTGTCATATCTACATGGATCTCCTGATTGTTGGTTAGGATTCCTAAGATGTGGGAAACCGCTTTTTGTTTGCTTTGGTTGCAGCTGCCTCTCTGAAGATAGGAAGGTTGTTCTTTAAGACATTCTGCTGTAGTGTATAATCTTAAAGATATGTATTATTAATATTATACATGCATTAGATTATTTTACTATAACAGATATGTTTAAAAAAATATATTTTCTTTATGTATGTGTATGTGTATATAAATGTGTGTATATAAATCTAAGGAGGAAAAGAAAGGGCAAAGGTTTCCAAACTAAAGTAAAAAGGACAAGATTTCCCACCTGTGAGAAGGGATAAAGGCCAAGACTTTCTAAAGTAACAACTTAACAAGGAGCTCCCCAGACTATAATTAAGCATCTGTCTGCTTTGCTGTGCTGCCAGGCTCCTAGGAGAAATCATGTCGAGAGGTTGGCTGCTCAGCGCTCTTCAAAGCAAACAGGTGCCTAAACATGGCCTTTGGGAACCCAACTTGAGGAGTATATATTTAAAATTCTTGTCCAAAAAGCAACACTCTATGTGAGAGGTTTCTAAGAACATTTGATCCCGATCGTGATTTTGACTGGGGGAAGGGAAAGTCATACATGGAAACTATGGAAAATTAGAAGTTTACTTTTTCTAAAAAATATCATCTGTAAGATACTCATGTTCTCTTCATCTCTCTTTCAGTCTTAGGGATGCAAAGCAACTTTTAAAGAACAAGTGTCTATCTTGCAAAAGTGTGCTTCCAACGTTGCCTTACAATGCAAACATATATGCTTCTGTGATAAATAATTTGCAGATTCCAGCTCATCAGAGAGCCTGAAAACTTTGTCTTATGCCAGTGTAACTTTGGTGGCATTTTCCTGGATTCAGAATTAAGTTTACTGAAGCAAAAAAATGCTGATCGTTCTGATCTGTTTCAACAGTATTGCTAGACAGAAAGATGATTCATTAGTGTTCCTTCCACAGCAGTACCTTAAGTGGGCAGTAAAGAATGACCAAACTGACTATCAGATGGGGAAGAGCAGAAGTTGGAACAGTATTTGCCTTGCTCACTTTGTACTTGACTATATGACCATGTGTTCTTGTCTAGAGTTGCAGAAGTTGCTCGAGCATTTAATTACTTGAATTCCAATGAGTTGAAACTACTTGGTTCAGGAGATTGCATAATAAAGTATTCTCCTGTGGTGGCTCTATCATTTTTTTATTTTTTTTTTAAGCTTTACTGACAAGCCAGAAATAGTTGCAGATTTTAAGTGTTGCCAAAGATTATATTCAAAAAGCATGGAAAACCTGAGCCTACATTTTCTGTGACACACATGATCCTTCAGGAATAGCAAAAGAAGATAGTATGTGCTGCCTAGGTAGCTGCTTAATTATCTGGCTGACTACACACAAGCTTTGGCCTTGTCATAGTTACTGTAATAAACTGCACTTGTTATTAAGGCACTAAAAGGGGACAGTTTGAGCTAAGTCTTCCCACTCCTGCACAAGAAATGGGAAGAGTGACTTCACATTACCTCCTGCTGTTTGGTACTTGAAGTACAGAATAACTTCATCTCAATATCAAGGTGACAGGAAGAATCAGAATAGCCAAGAGAGTCAGGAAAGAAGAAAATGTAAAAATACTGTATATTTGAAGCATGTATTTCCCGTGTTTGAAGAAAATGAATGCCTTCTAACTTTGTATAATTGAGGTCACTGAAGTGTCTGGTGTCCAGCTAAGCATGCAGCTCCCATGTGTCAATAATTACAAATAATTATTTCACAATTTTGCTATCTACAGTGTTTGTGTGGATTTTTCTGCTATTTGTTCATTTACTTTTTAAACTTATTTTTTATATATAATTGTGTGTGAAGGATTTCCATGTATTAAAAGAAAAAGGGCATGGAATTTGGATACAAACCCAAATGGAGAAAAACATCCCCAAAGAAATTCAAATAGTCAGTGACTCATGTAGAATACTGCTTGACATCTGAGCATGAAAGATCATGTGTGGGATGTGGCTTAAACAACTCCTGATTTTCTATGTTTCTCTACAGATAAGGTTGTCAGATCTGGAATAAAATATGATTTATTTTCATTCCAGGGTAGAAGTAGTCTTTTTGAGTTTTAGTATGCAATTGATGAGCACTTGTCAGTGCACATTTGTAAAAAATTAAAAAAAAAAAAAAAAAAAAAAGTGGAGCACATACTTGAGCCCATCGAAAGTAGAATTAGAATCATGAGCCAGGATTTTTCTCTGCAGTATGATTTAAACTGTTTCATTTATTCTGTTAAATTACATAACTTTGTATTTTGCACTGCTTTAGGTAAGGAAAGGTTACACTGTTGAAATGGGAACACAAATTCTCCACCTGTATCTGCCTGACTTTCCTCAGGCTTCCACATGATTATATGCTGTAGACTATCTAAATATGATTTTTTTTTTGCCAGCTGGGAGATCACTTGAGCTCCAGCCTGACAAACCTAATTTGTACTATGGAATTCTTTCACCCGAAATTTTCTGTATTCCAAGTTCACCTTCTTTTTAAGACAAAATACATTGTGTCTGTACAACTTCTCTATAATGACGGAAAAGGAACTGCATAATAATAAGTGTTAAGTTTGAAGAATGGCTGAAAAAACAACAACAGCAACAGCATAAGCTCTGAATTTTCTCATATTGCTTTCATTTTTCTTGAGAAGTAAAAGTGAATAGCAGGAGATCCAAAAGCCCTTGAAGATTTGTCTGATACTTAACCATACAACTAAATATCATAGTTGAACCGAGATATACTTTTATTCAAATAATTAGACAAATCATGCTCAAAGCATGTAGGAGGAGCTGTTAATAGCTTGAATTTTCTGCTTATTGAATTATTTAAAACTAAAAAGGATATTGCTAGATAGAATGACTCACAAGCCATAGTTTGTCATCCAACAACAAACTTTGTATGTTTAGTGAGCTCCATTGAAAACTGCAACAAAGCTGTCTCCAGGTACCTGTGTATCAGCGTTCTCTGAAGCAGTTTGCTCTGTGCAGTTTCTATACCAACATAGCCATTCTAGACACTATTGCTCTAGGAGACCACCCAGGGCTCCTGACTGGGCCCAGGTTAGTGTCTCCCATCGTGTTGGTCATCTTTGAATGGACGTGTTTGAAAGGACTACCAGGACATGAGAACTGATTATTCAGAGCTGCACTGTCTCTCATTCGTTTTTTCAAAAAGAAACATAGAATTTGGTAAAAGCTACTTTTATAGCTCCTTTTATATGAGCCAATGCATGAGGTTGTGCAATGGAAATGTAGTAAATTACTGTCAGAAGCAAAGAAATAGAGAGGAAGGCTTGTGTTAATGCTCAGCTGTTTCTATTATAATTCCTACTAGAGTTACTTCTCTACTGACAAGGTTTATGTGCTGCTCCTTCCTCAGAGGTTTACTTAAAGTCCTAAAAAGCACACATGCATTTCTATTGGCTAACATACTGATATGACTGGGCTGATAGTATTATTTTGTTGTAAAAGAAGGCTTACTGAGAGGAGACATTGTGCAATGCAACTTTACGTAGTGCTTGCCTATTTCCTTAATATATTTACTTTCACTTACTTCTAATACCATTTTGAAAAGACAAATGCCATAATCCATGGCTAATTATGAGGTCAGACTAGTTCTGTCATGTCAGTACTTTCTTAATCTCTTTCTAACCAGATTAAAGCCCTTAATTTATAGGCTATTGACATTGTAGATAGCAGTATTCCTAGGGAGCTGTTACAGTTTCTCATGTCATAGAAGTTATTGTGATTTTAATAGCTATTCATAAGTTTTTCAATGAGTAAAAAGATTCTTTCTCAGGATGAAGAATTCCTAAAGCACATTTTAGCATAATATTCATCTGTCAGATAATTAAAAGTTTGGACTCATCTTTTTGCTTTTTAAGCTTAAAAATAGGAGAACTACATTCTTAAGAACTTTCTGCAACTTTGATTCTCAAAGAGTCAAAGCACAAATGCTAGTAGATCAACATAAAATCATTCCACTATTTTGCTATAGTTATTGGAATAGCCAAATTGTAGGAAGGCTGTTCTAAACTTGGAATTTACTTTTTGTATTCTACCCCGACCGAAAAATCATGATTTACACCTGACGAGGACATGCTTTGATCACAGGCTGATTGTGTGTTACTAATGGGATATTCTGAAGTGAAAACATAAATGATGCCTTAGGTTGAATCAAGAAAAGCTTTCTAGAGAAGAAAAAGAAAATGTAATTATAAAAATGGTCTTCATTTTATTCCTTGAATCAGCAAGCATTGCCAAGTTTTGCTGTTATCTCTGCCTTGAAATTATTTAAATAATAATCAGTAATTATAAATATACTTTCATTTCATGATTTTTTTTATTCCCTTTAACAAACTCATTTTTTTTCTCTTGACCAGAACAGTCCATTTTTAAAGCAATTGATATGTGAGTATGTATTCCTGATGATGCCAAAGCCAGTTTTGAACACAAATTAAATTGCTAACTTGACTGTGAAAGTTTATGAATGCTCTTTACTTAGTCTTTGTTTAGAACATCAGCAATTGGCACAACACCGATATACTGTGTATCCTCATTTGAATCTGCTATGGTCAAAGGGTTTGTCTTCTCACTTGGCTTATTCTATCAAGATCAATATTTAATTTTTTAAGTAATTCTTGCTCTCATCTTCAAAAAGAAGGCTATATTTGCCCCGATTAAAATGCTTATTAATAGTATTTTAGTGTGGATTAGTTTATTTCCCTATGTCAGGTTTTAGCCTAAAGGGATTGCTTCTGTAAGTTTGCTTACTGATGGCTTGTATGTGTTTGCAGAAATGTTTTCCTCTTTAAATAATGTCTAATAACTGTTGTACAATGCCTTTAAAATGTGTGCTCTGTGATTTTGAAATATCAATGGACAATTGATGACGGAACAGTAGAAGTGATTAGTTTAGCTCAAAGAATTGAACTCAAAGAATATAAAGCTATTCTTCATGTCTCAGACACAAAGTATTGAATCAGATTTTTCCATTATTAGCTGTATAAACTTCATTCTGTTGTCTGCACAAAATGTTCTTATACATACATCAATCAGAGATGTTGTAATCTGAGAAATAAAGGTCCTAACTTGTTTCATAGGAAAAAGCTACAATGTTATAAACTGTTCTTTAATATCATCTACTGCTTGGGTTGTTTCTATCTTTTAGGTTTTGCTTTTCACAGAAATGCAGAAGAAATGCAAGGTTTGGAAGGGAACTCCAGAGATCATCGAGTCCAACACTGCTGCAAAGCAGGCCCCCTACAGCAGGCTATACCCCCTACACAGGTAGGTGTCTAGGCAGGTCTTGAATATCTCCACAGAAGGAGAATCCACAATCTCCCTGGGCAGCTTGTTCCAATGCTCCATCACCCTTAGTATAAAGACATCCTTAACATATTGGTGCAGAACTTCGTATGCTCCAGTTTGTGGCTGTTTCCTGTCATCCTGTCCCCGCAGACTGCTGAAAAGAGGTTGGCCATGTCCCTTCGACTGCGACACTCAAGGTATTTATAAACATTAATAAGATCCCCTCTCAGTCTTCTTTTCTCAAGGCTGAACAGGCCCAGGTCATTCAGCCTTTTCTCATAAGAGACGTGCTCCAAAGTCTTTATCATCTTTGTGATGACCATATGCTGGACTCTTTCCAGGAGACCTGCCTTTTTTTTTTTTTTTTTTTTTTTCAAAGGCTGTTAATAAGAGGGGAAAGCAATGAAGAGGACAGGAGGAAGAGAACAGAAATTATTGCACTCATATGAAATATTAGACTAAGAAAATCTCTCTGCTAATTGTTTGTAAGATGGACTAGCTACAGGGTTATAAACTAATTAGGATATAAATCACACTGTGTGATAGGAAAAAAAAATCTAGCCTTTATTACCAAGTACATTCTGCTCTACAGATCAAAATTAACATTTAAATTCAGCATACTGACTTCTCACCAAAAACCTAATTCTGCTACCAGGTTTATGCACATTCTTTTTTTAAACTATTGTTTTTCTCTTTTTATTTTGCTCACTTTCATAATTCTTGGAGCTGTTTCTCTGTCATTTAGATGCCAGTTACAATTTTCTTGCAACCCAATTTAGACTGGATGTAGATAGAATCCTAGTATCAAGAATACACTGATTATTTATGAGTGGCTGTTTATTGCATGTTATCCGTTCTATTAAATTCTTAAGTTGTGAATTTCTTTTATAGTTTATACATAATGTAACAAATCACCAAAGTCCAGCCATGCACCAAGGTCCAAGGTGTAGTTAAGTTTGTGTGCAAACAAGACACTGGGACCATAATATTGGATTCATTGTCTTGAGAAGCATACCCTTCTCTACTGAAAGAGGCTACATGGTGGTACCTGAATCAAGCAAATTGTGTATGCTTGTACACCAGTGCTGCCACAGCAAGTGACATCCACAGAGCAGTTAAGACATAAGAACAAGGTAAATTAGGAAACTCAAAAGGTATGAATCAGTAATTCAATTAACAAAATTGAAAGCAAAAACAATGAAGTGATAATGGTCAAAAATAGGGTTTGCCCATTCCTGCAAAATCAGGCATGAGACGTCATTGCTAAAACTTAGGCAGCCAGTGCCAATTGAGATGCCCAAGGTACACTGTCTGGCCTCCATCTGAAGCTTCTAGAGTGTCAGCTCAGACATAGTGATATAGATGGAAATGTGAACTAGAAGAATAACAGTCAGGCTGTTCTCTGACTATAACTTGGGAAGGCAAGGATGGTGGTAGTGTTTGAAACTACAGGGCTGCTGGTACCAAGGGTGTTTGGTCAGAATGGCCTTCAGTCTTTCTGTTGCCACAAGAACAGCAGTGTCTGTACATTTCAGATCTCTTACAAGATGGGAGTGTATCAAGGACCATCCTGAGCCAATGTTTTGTATCAGATCAGGGTGATTTAACTCCACTGCATCATGAATACTGCTAGTTTTTATAGCCAGTGGCCTGGAAATAAAGTCCTGTGGGACTATTGCCAAATCCAGCTGAATTCTGCCTCATCAATGCAAATAATGAGGAAAGTGTTAGAATTTGGATTTATAGGCATACACCTTAACAAACTTGCTGTCTTAACTGTATAAAAAAAGTAGCTATATTTGCATTTTCACTTGTTTTAAAGTTTTTTAGAGATGATTAAGAAATGAGGAAACTTTCCAACCAAGTTTTACAAAAGTTCGTTTAACCCAACAGTTACATAAAGTACTGCATCTCTAATATTATAGTTGTCATGGTAATGTCTGGTTTATTATTAATTACTTAAGTAAATTGTCTCCAAAGTCTGCCACCAGTTTCACACTGTAAAAGGATGAATTTTAATTCGTAGTTCTTTTTACATGCATTCAATTATACTACACAGTAATTAACAAACTATCACACTTTATTTATGATAATGTGAGTGATTGCTATTTTTTAATCTCCATTCTTGTTCACAATATGGGGGAGAATAACATTCAGAAGTAAAAGTGTAACCCATGTTGAAATTATGTTTTTTTCCTATTGGAGACAAAAATGCATACAATGCTTTTAATATGTCTTTATCTTCTGCTTATTCAAGATTATCAGCACAAATTACTACATATTTTGGACTTGTATTAACTTGCTTAGACTTTTGAGCTTCACTATGATGATAAAGGTGTTATATCTGATGGATGCCTCCAGTTTATCTGCTCTCCAGAAGATTTCCAGAAGACACAGTACGTTCTTTAGAATACATTTTAAAGACTTTCATCATAAGAACAATGAATTCTAGGAAACGTTCTAGGAGCATCTCTAGAGAAGGTGAGGAGATATTGGAAATTATTTTTGTGTTAGTGCTTTATATAAAATTTATATTTCAAGCAATATCCCTGGAGTATGAACAGGGATAATTTCTTACACCTTTATTTAAAAAAAAAAAAAAAAAAAAAAAAAAAAAAAAAATCAACAGCATGTATTTCTGTTGCTGGTTAATGTCATCAGCAAAATTAAGATCTTTTAAATACATAAGTGGTTTTTGCCAGTGAAATGTGTATTTGTAATTTATGATCATCTTCCTCTTGATTCAGACAGTACTACAAACAATAGCAGGGCATGAGAAAGACTTGCTTTACTCTTCTACTTTCTTTGCTAATTCTTGGATGGTGATTATCCCCTGGATATCATAGAGGACTCAGAGCATTTTAATTATTTTTCTAGCACTTACATTTTTATTTCTCAAATCTGTTTCTCATGCAGCCCTTGAGAAATGGCAATATCTCCTGTCATAAAAATTATTTATCATTCTACAGTTTATAAAGAGACTTAAAATGTATCTTTTTTGTGGGAAAGTTATCTTTCCAACCTGCAAAACTTAAATTATATCTGTTTTACTGAAAAAGATAAACAATCAATAATCAAAAAATTATGCATCATATCGTCAGAAAGACTAACTATACAGATAATCTTTAGATATTTATATAACATGGAAAATAGACCCATATGGTAAGCTCAGTTGTCTTATTAAGTCAGTGAATAATGTTGTAAGTTTGCCTCAGAATGTGTATGTAGACATCCGTAATTTCTGTTCTCCAGTCTGCTCTCAATGCAGCCATCAGAATTACAAAAAACGTAATCTCCAGTGATGTCTCACACCACTGGCCTATTTGTGCTGCTGTGTTTAATTTTTTTATATAATTTCAGATCCTCACAGCTATGAACAGAATGCAGTATTTGGTTTTTGATATTTTGTATTAGACAGTAAGATATGTTTCACTTGGAGATCATTCACGTAGCTCCTTCTGTATCTGGGTGTATTTGGAAAAGAAAATTCAACTGACATTACTCTTCTTTTCTTTCCTCTTCATCTTTTCTACAGGTTTGTTCTTAACATCAATTTTGGTAGCCAACAAATGACAGAATATGTTAAAATCTTGAGCAAATCAAAACCAATTAAAAATGAGACCAATGCTGAAAAAAAAAAAAAAAAAAGCTTTTACTTGGAGTTTTCTTTAGAAGGAAATGGTAGCATCATTAAATAAACTAACAATTTGTGGATACTAGTTCTTTACGAGGATATTTTGCAATTTCCAAATTAATCTCTATTTAAACATGCAATATCATGTATTTATATCTGATGCATAATTTACATTGCAAGTGTGTCAGTATTAATGCTCGTAATGTATTTACTGCATTTGATAAGGTAAGACTAGGCAGCTAGGAATAGATTGGAGTGCTTGATTCAGTAAGTCACAAATTTATACATAAAGTCAAATAGGACCACTTTTTTTTCTCTCTTTGTGTGGAATTCTTCATGCTATTGGGATGTAATAAAACAGCCAAACAGAATTTGATTCACCAATCTGGAAGGAATAGGAAAGGAATGTGTTTTATGTTTAAGGTACATTTTATGTAACATGCAAGGAAAATAGAACTTTTTTCCATTCAAATTTTCTAAAGTTTTATTAACAAGGATCTTGACTATGGCTTTTCTTTTATAAATAACAAACTCGTTCAGTGAAATGTGCAGTAAGAAATATTCTTTAAATGGACAACTGGTTTTTTTGTAATTTTATTTATGTGGTAACAGTAACCAGAAAAATCACTTGAGAGCTAATTTTTTAATCTCTGTGGAAAAGTAAAACATATTTAATAATTTTCTGAATGTTTTTGAAAGGTTTGTGAAAATAATGTATTTCTATTAATCAGAACACCAATTCGCTCTTATCTTCTGTCATCATGCAGTATTCTGTCACATCAGCATAGCAATGCTATAAAAAATCTGGACGCTTCTGTGTGAAGCTTTGACTACTATAACCTCTTTCTTTGAACAAGTGAATCCTGAAGTATATAAATAGAGACACGTCAGCTTAAGACAAGTTTTCACCCTTATGTGAGAAGTGAAGTTCTGATTGCCTTACATACCTGACATTTGTGAGCCTAAAATCACAGGTGAATTTAACGCTATTTTACAGAGAGGTACTAATAGTTTTAAAATGTAACAACTGGTAGGATTGGTGTATAAGATTGTTACGTGGTTTTTAAATTACTGGGTTATGGATATCCCATTTTTGAGGGATGTGGCACCACTATGCATATGCCCAATATCAGTATAGTTATTTCCCTGCCAGCGAGGAAATGAACTTCGATAGTATGAGCATCCTTACCCATTTAATAGCAGTAAGACAGTTGAGGAACCATGCTAATATTGCAGGAGATTTGAAAGGCATGGCTTTTGCTGTGCATGGTTATGAAAGTAACGACTTTATGCAGAAACTGCACTGACACTTTTTGTATACATCAGCCACGTATAAATGGCTGTAGAGAGAATTAGATCCAGATTCCCTAAGGGATTTAAGCATCTAATGATTTTGATGAACACCAATTGAGATTTTCAAAGATCTTTAACAAGTTAGGTACTTATCTCCCACTGACTTTATCTATTTAGTCACATTGCAGGGAAAAAAAAAAAAAGCCATTAGACTGTTCTAAGCAGCTTTAGATGGCTAGAAGAAAGGCACTCATTGAAAAAATTTGCCTATTTACAGTTAGTGATTTGCTATTTCTTTTATAGGCTTAAATCTATAAAATTACCGTTATTGATTAAACAAATGCAGTGTTTTTCTCTTTCTAAATAATTATAATAATAATAAATTCATTCCTAAGTAATAGTAATCTAATAAAACTGCATCCCATAAAGACAAATTTGATTAACATGGTTTAAGGGCCACACTGCCATTGTAGAAGCATACATATGTGTAATTAGTTGAATGAATAAAAAATATGCAATTAAAAAACTGCAGAAGAGGTAGAGGCTATTGCTTGAAACTGGGACTAAAGTTTTCTATACTATTGAACAAAACAAACCAGAGTGAATATGATACTTTTATCTCCAGCACAGAGACTTGAAAGCAAAGCAGGTTTATTTCACACAGCTATTTAGCTCAGTTCAAAGACCCACACATTTAGGTTTCCTGCAGAGCTCTACTGCAGCCAGAGACTGACAGATGAAACGAGTCTTTTCATTTCTGTTTTATTACCTGCCATAGCAGTCAGTTATACCTGATCATATAAAAACATACCATAATTTTTATTAAAGTCCATAATTTAATGTCAAGATGTTAACCTTTTTCCAAAACTATTATTTCCTTCTTTTAGTTTTCTGAGCATATGGTTCTTAACTGCTCCAGTTAAAACCCCCATGTTTTGACTGCAGTTGCCCAGAATAAAATTGACATTTCTCATAAAGATTACATTCATTTTATTTTTTTGAAAAGCTTCTTGAACTTTAGAACTGCCCTCAGCTTTCTGCAATAGATGATTAGTTTCACTTATTTTTATACTTTTCATTTCTGAATTTCAAGGCTACAATTAGAAGTCAGTTTGTTTTAGCTTTTTTACCAGTGAGAAGTGAATGGATAAATCATAAAATATGTAGGTAGGCAGTCAAATATATTTATAAACTGTGCAAAAACTTGGTATTTTCAATTTATAGAGAAAGCTCAGGATTTTGATAGATTGGCATTATGAATTACTGGCACTCTTTTCCTTGGTGAGCTTCACTAGAGAGCTATAAATGCTAAATAAAAGGTTCTCCCATGTGAAAATATGAGACTATTTTTCAGTATACTTTGTTTAAACTTGACCGAAGTAATTTCTACAGACTGTATTTGGCTTTCATGTTATAACTGCCACTGTGTTCACATGAAAACAATGAAAATGAATTAAGATGAAAAATAAGGGTATAATTATGTCTTACATTAAAACGTAATTTGTAAGCATCCAACTATCCGTATGGATTCCTCTCTAGTCAGTCCTTTTATCTGTAATTTACTCCTCATTCGTGCATTCAGACTACTCCATATTTTTCACTTTCAATTACAAGAGCTTTTCAATTTTACAACTTAAATTAAACTTTCAGTTCAGCAACTTACTGCAATAAATTTTGTCAGAGGAAAAGCAGTTTGCTTGACCAAAAGGCTCCAATTTTTAAGAGAATGAGAACTTGTCAATATTTTATGATAGTGACTACAATTAAGTAGCTACTTACATAGCATATAGTCACTTCTGTTATATGCTACTCTTGGTACTACTTTGGTAACATATAATCATGAATTCTGTCAGTGTGTAAGCATCACTGGGTAGTGATAATCAACTCTTCATAAGGCAAGATGATGTATTAAAATCTGCAAAGAATCATACTTAACATTTTTAAACTCCCCAGGCTATGCGGAGAACAGAAATTAGTGCACGCTCTCAGAGAAATTGCATTAATCCAAGAGAGAACTTGAATAAATATATTTCAGTTATAAAATGTTCTTCTTGAAAATGGTTAATCCAAATGACTTATTTTTAGTAGTGCCAAGAGCAATATGCAATATATCTACAACTACATTACCAAAGTTCTGTTTAAAGCTGAATATAACACATTTGTATTATTGCTTTTATAGAGACAACATGTATTTGGATGCATATATAGATATGTATGTATCAACACGTCTGTCTTTATGATGTTCTCATTCTGATGCAAAGGAGTTTATATGCATAATGAACATGGACAGAGTGGACTTATGATAGTAATTACAGTGAGACTATGTCAGTTATTTCCAGGAGAAGCCAACAGATTGACATTAGAAGTGACTGATGGCTCATGCATAGGATCTGCAGCATGGAGCATTCCAACAGTATCAGCTACACAATACCATGGGCATGTTCAGAATTACAATATTTACCATACCATTCTGACAGTAATAGAGGTATCTCTTCACAGTAGGAGCAGAAAATTATTTAGTTCTGCAGATGCTGCTGTGTGGCAAAACTTTTAATGGCTTCCATGTACCAGTTGAAATATGCATTTGTGAGTAGTAAAAATAATTTTTTAACTGACGTGTTTCTGTGACTGAGAAGTCTGGTAAGAGAATGCCACAGTATGCAAAACAAATACATATATAGAGAATAACTGTTCTTTCTGTGTGTGGGGGAGAACTGTCAAAAACAGGTGGCTGTATTTTGATTTTCATGATGCTGAAACCCTTTTATGTTCTATGTGAAAGTGAGGAAGCTGTAGTAATGGCTTAGCAAAAGCTCTGTGAAATAAGCTTCCCACTCAGTAAAATGTATGTTTTCTTAGTCTGGGATTCCTTTTCTCCCCCTTTTGACATCCTAAAACAGGCAGGGGTGCTCTCTAGCATGTGCTGCAGTATGACTACTGTGTTTTTACATGCTGAAAAAGCTAAGGTTATAAAGAACTAAAGTTGTTAAGAACTGTAAGAGCTAGACATGCATCACAACTTGTGTGAAAGTGCTTTGATCAAAGCATTATTGAAGATTTCTATTTCTATGGGTTTTTCTTTTTTTTGTTTTTGTTTTTGTTCAGCAATTTAAGAGAGTTTTTGTGCAGGTATACATTGTTCTTCAAATAAATTTGAAGGAATTGCATAGGTACAGGGAATTTAACAGGGAATTTATTTATTTATTCATTTATTGTAGTGAGACGTGTAAAGAAAAAGAACTAAGGCTATTCTCAGCATTTTGCTTTTGCCTTGTTGACACGGCTGAACTTTCGCAAGTACAAAAGAAGATAGGGTTAAGCCAAAGCAGATCATACAGTAAGCAGGAGCGGGGTCAGTTCAAGGTTGAAATGCAGTTATCTGACAAGTTTGATCCAACTCTGTTTGAAATCTATGGCATTGTTTCTATGGAGTTCTGTGTATTTCATAAATTAAATACTGATTCCAAAGTGATTGTTATCAAAGACCACTGTAAAATGAAATAAAATACAATAAATTCATAACTGGTTGTGCAGGTTGCTGTGCCTACATACTATGTCCTATATTTCTCCCTTTTAATATTAAATGCAAACCAATGAAGAATGTGGTTTCTGGCTATATTTTTTGGGAATTAGAATCCTCCTTAAGTCATTTTCTATACAATAAATGCTTTGTGGCATGTGGCTTTCTAACCTGCTGAGTTCCTAGCTGTCACTTTATAAATTAGTATCTGAATTTCTTTGCTTGAGCTGCTTCACGGAAGAAAATTCCGCATGATTCTTACCTGTGCATATTACTCAAAGATATAGTTCTGGAAAGAGATGTCAATCACTTGAGAAGAGTGTTCTTTAACAGTTTACAATAGTAAGGCAATTTCAACAGCTAAACTGCAGCTAATGTTACTACTCATTGACTTATAATATATATTATAATATATATTGACATATAATTCATTTTAATGTCTTACCACCAATTATCTCAGACATTTTACAGAAAAAAATGAATGAATGAATAAATAAATAAATAAATCCTAGATTACACATTTAAAGCTTTGCAAAGAAACACAGCAAGTATCTGCAGCATAACTTAATGGTCAGAAGTTTTACAATTAGACTAGCATTTTTTTCCCTCGTGGTCTTGTTCAAGACCATCTTTAGGACATTAAATTTCACAGATCCATGTTGTGTTGGTTCAAGGTTCATTTTAATTGTATCGTTCATTTGAGACAGGATTTAAAAAGGTGAGGGGAAAGTGACTGCAGTACCCTGGTTGCTTGCTTTCCCTTTCTTTTCTCTGTGGCTCAAAAGAATTGTGAGCATTTATACACAAAATCTGTGCACCATTTTCCAGCTCAGGAATTCTACTTGGCAATTAAATTGACTTTACTGGTTTCTGCAGGTTATTTTTTTATTGCTCTGGTATTATCTTAATTCATTTGTGCTCAAGATTTTTGGCTTTAAGCAAGGTAGAAATATAGCAGGATAGGAATGGACAGAGGACCTTCACAGATCAAAAAATGACTTGGGCAGCACAGGCATCTTGTCAGCTTAATACACCTCCTCTGACAAGTCAGAAGTCAAAAGAGGAACAGTTTTAAGTGAAAATTTCAATTATTTATTCAACAAAAATTCAACGTCTTCAACATTTTTTCTTTAAAATGGTGCAAACATACTTTAAAAAATGTTGAAAAGATTGAGAAATGTGGAAAGTGTAAATGAAAGTCTGATATTGGAGGCCACAACTGAAAATGTCTAGCATCATGTAGATGCTAGAATCGTAAGATTAATGGTTAGAGAAAATTATATGGTTTTACCATTCTTTTGCTTAATCAAGTAGCTAGTATTTGATGCCTTGTTATTTTCATTAGCAATATGTAATCTGCATCAGTTATCCTCTGTTATAATCAAAT
Organism: Centrocercus urophasianus; assembly: GCF_019232065.1. Classification (NCBI taxonomy): domain Eukaryota; kingdom Metazoa; phylum Chordata; class Aves; order Galliformes; family Phasianidae; genus Centrocercus; species Centrocercus urophasianus. The sequence continues at coordinate 19,077,634 of NW_024884364.1, forward strand.
GGAATTTAAAAAAATGCAGAGAAAGATGGCTGTAAAAGAGAACAGCCTCTGGTCTTTCCATGGGATTGTCTCCTCCAGAAGCACCTCCTTTTGCATAACTGTTAGCTAACTTCTCTCACTTTTTGCTCCAATATGTTTGGTTGTTTCATGCAGTTATTAATGCAGTGCAACCATTAGTGCGTTGGCCTCTGTATCTATAGAGTACCCTAAACTAATTTGTTGGTCCTTGCTCAGTCAGTCTTTGGATTAATGCTCTTTCCGTGTATCCTTCAGACTATACATATATCTTCTAAGTAACTTTGCTTAGGAACTGTCTTAAAACTTATGGGTATGTTGTTGTGGGTTAACCTTGCCTCAGACCAAGCTCCCACCCAGCTGTGCTCTCACTCTGCTTTTCTTCCCTCACCCCAGGGCAGCTTCTGGGCACAACCCTGCCTTGTGCTAGGGCCATTGGAGTTGGCTGGAACTATCAGTGTCCAGTATGGAGTGTTCCTGGCCTTTCCTTACACAGCCCTGCAGCCCCCTAACACTAATGGGGCACCTGAGCTGTGTACATCTATCCCTTGTCCTTTATTGCTTGCAGCATCTCTAACATTTTAAAAATAGGAATAACTTCACCAGTTACCCATTGGAGCTTAATTTAAGATCAAATCTTTGTGATCAAGCTGAAAATGTGCCTTCTGAAGCTTGTATTCATAGAGGGTGTGGGGACTTTATCTACTTATGGCAAGCTGTATGAGCTCCGTGGCATTTGCTATTGCCACCAGGTAAGGGTGGCAACCCTTATCCATCTTATTCCAAAAAGCAAAACAAAACAGGTATTCAAAAATTCTGTTATGCCGTCACTCTTTCTTTACTTGAACAATATTCCAGTGGATGAGTCAGGCCCTGTTTCCCTGCTGTGCACTGATCACTGCTGCCCTGTGCCATCAACCCTGCATCCCCTAGTAAGCATGGGGCTGGTCTGAGGTGGGAGGCAGAACATAGACACTGAAACTAGCATTCAGCTACTGTGCACAGGGTGAGTGAAACTTAATGAGAACTACAACAGAGTAACCTCTCATGCAGGATTTTGAGGAAGAATTTGGCCCTGCTTTGGGATGCAGAGCTGTATCTTCTTCTTGAGGGAAGAGGATGCATCCTGTCCCCAACATGTAAAGGAAGGAGTGTATTCACTTCATGCAGCATACCTGTTCTGTTTGGAAAAAAATATATACCTCAGTTTTACAGGTGAGATTTTGAGTGGCAGAGAAAGCAGATTATTAAAGTCACACAGCTGAAACAAGAAATTGCATTAGAATTTCTGAAAACATCAGCCTGGACCTTTTCTCTGTGACCTTTCTTTTATTTTTTGTCTTTAAATAAAACTTGATGTTGTAAATGAGGAAGAGCAGTATAAACCCATTCATTTTTGGACTTCACAGTTATTAAAATAGTCTAGAACTGTCTGAGATAATCATTAAAATGTATGTTTTTATTTGGCTTTCTGTTTAAGTAGGACAGAGTTCAGTAGCATTTGACCCAACCCTGAAGATTGACCCAACTTGCTTCTAATCTACAAACATGAATATTTAAGCAATTTAAAAGCTAATGCTGTTTACATATGTTACGTATTAATAATTCTGTTCTATTGTGTAAATGTATATTTACACTGGGAAATCTTTATGAAGCTGAATTGAAGGGAAATGTAAACATTTGGGATAATTTTTGCGCATTTTCAAGCATATTATAACAGATAAGAGTAAAATTGGTCATTATGGGTCCATAGTGATGAAAAATGGCTAGACACAATAACGGATAATTTCTTTGGTTTCCAAAGCATAACGGAGTATGAATCATATTTAAAATTAATGGCTGAGAAGGCAGACCATGATTTGAATGTCATCAGTAGCTATTTTACTCCTCCCTAGAGTGGCAACAAGCTTTTTATGAGAGATGACTTCCTGCAAACAAGCGCTTATAAGCTATCTGAAAGCTCCTGATTTATAATAGAGAGCTTTAGAAAACGTTTTAGTTTTGCTGTATTTCAGTGTCTGGAATGAAGAGAGCAGGCTGGGAACAGTCTCACTCCCCAGCAACTAACAAGCAGTTACTTGTTTGCAAGTAATTTTTTAAGTGTAACTTCCAGGGGGTAACGTTGGCTGTATGTGTCTTTGTTCTCAAATGTCATGTGGTCCTCTTTTATCCTTTACTTCTGAACTAAATTTGCAATTATTTAAGAAAATTCTGATATTTTCATTTTTGGACGGTGCTATATCCCTGAGCCTTCATTTGAAAACCAGGTTGTTTGATAACCTTGAAGACTGCAGACACACTACTGTTTGCTGGCATACTTGTGTTCCATGTGTCAAAATAATGGTGGAACTCATGCATAGGTGTATCTATCCTGGTATTTATCTTGCCTCATGTGCAAGAGTTGCTCTCAGACAAAAACCTTACTGCACGTTTTGCAAGGCTTCTAACAATCATCCAAACCTCACACATATGTAATGGATATACTCTAATGCCTACCACCAACTGGAGGGCATTGACCAACATGATTGATTGTTAAGAAGAAGTATAGCAGAGCCATGACCTGAATCCAGCTAGAGGTGGAACCCTTGGTTGCCAGCCTCACCTTCTCCAAGAACCTGGCAGCTCACAGAGCCACTCAAACAATATCTGCATTGACCGGGACTTTCTTGCTTTCTAATGCTTCCAGGGAGAGAGAGCACCTTTTTGTACCATGAAGTGTGTCCACAACTCCATGATTTCCTAAATGGTGATGAATTCCTGGACTACCTGGAAACAACAGAGATTTAGCAGTTTAGATACATAATCTTTAGGAAGAGGGAAAAATAATTATGTATATGTAAGTATATATGCAATAGGACAAAAGACCTTTCTTCTTCTAACATAAAAAGAACACGTGCTTATGGCCAGCTCCAGAACAACAATATACCTAAGGTTTCCAAATATTAATGTAAGGATGGATTCCTTCCACCAACTTATCTTTCTGTGAAATTCTTTGAAATCAAGCATCTAATTGGCAGGAGTTTCTTGAAATGAACGTCTGCAACAATGAGCAAAGCTTTATTTTTCATTTCTTCAGGTCTTGCATTTGGGGATTTCAGGAAATGGTTCTTCCCTAACACAGTGCTACAAGTAATGATGAAATTACAGCATCTCCCGACAGGTTACTTGTGGCAACCGTGGTGTTGGAGAGAGGCTGGGCCTAGACCAGTGCATGCAGAACTCAGACAGACATGCTCTTCATTATGGTATCTCAAAATATGAGACAATGTAAGAACCACAGATATGAGCAGTAGGCTGTGTGTATGCCCATCTGCTATGTGGGATGTACTCTCTCATCCTCCCACAACTAAGCTCAGGCAGAACCAGGCATTTGCCCACTTACTAACATTTCCCCTTTTTTTCTGCAAAATATGTCAGCACATCTTGAAGATAGCCAATCAAATCTGCAAAGAAGGACTCATAGCAATCCATACAGCAGCAAATACCTGACTCATTGTTAGGCTGCTGTGCTGAGGCTGTTCTACCAAGGCCCCAGATGACTGAAACCCTACCCACATCTAACAATTTAAAAAGTAGGCTGAAAAATTCCTCTTCATGAGAGTAAGTGCCAGAACTGTTCTCCAGGTTTCTCCTCATCTTGAGGATTTACTGGTAAAGAAAGCAGTCAGAGACAAAGTCTATAGATTACAGAAGTATTGTCTATCTTTAAATACACTACCCTGTTAAACATTTCTTAATCTGTTTATTCCTATGTGGAGGGAAGGCATTGCAATGCTGTTTGTTCAAAAATAGTGCATTTGGCCAGAGTGGTTTCTGCTAGTTAGTGGGAAAGGAGAAAGAGGGTAAAGAAGCAATGTACCATATCTATATGAGGGGGAAAGAGGAAAATAAATAAATAAATAAATAAAAGGTAGTGCTTGTCTTGAGCATATTATTCACAAAATAAATGGACCACAGGGTATGTGCCAGTACCCATTTTAGACACTGGATAAGTAGCACGGTAGAGAGATACATTCTATTGCTTCTATTAAAGTGAACCTTTAAGTTCTGCTGTTCTGTCCATATGCCAGGCAATAAGTAAAGATAAGTGATCAACAGTGACTTTTTTTTCCCCCAAGGAAAAAAAGCAACTTGATGTTTTGGCAAAGAAATTAAGTAGGAATTAATGTGGAAAATCTGTATTTGTTTTGTCTTCTATATGCATACAAACTAATTTATTTTGACTTTCAGTATCAATGACAGTCCTGCCTTGAAGATTGAAGTCTGCTGCTGGAGAACAAACTTTTATTAATAGATGAAGTATGCCTTTTGTTCTAAATGACCATGAGTAAGACCTTTCCTGACATTCAAACTTTGTGTTTACTAGAACTGTTATGTACTTTCAGTTCACAGGCTGTACTTAAACTGTTGGAATTATTACAGTAGTGTACTACCTTTCATTCTTTCCACCAACCTCTCACGCCTCATTTGCTGTGCACCACGAGGTTGTTTTCATTTTTCAGAAATTCAAATTTCAGAAAAATTCAGAAATTTTTCAGAATTTACATCACAGAGCATCCAAAATTTAGACATAATTCTATTTCACTGGCAGACTTCTCAGTTCTGTTCTTAGAATTGTCTCTTGAAGAGAGTATTCATAAAGCATTGCCAGTTAGGAACTCGGTTTAAAAGGATGTCTAAGTTTTACTATTTCAAATCATAGAAAGGTAGGATCATAGACCGGAAGGCCTAAGCAGGCATTGGAATGGCTCATTCTTACAAATGGAGGCAAGCCAGAAGGGACACACATATAATACCTAAAATAATAGCTCAGCTTCCCATTTTAGGGCATCGTTCTTCATGCTGCAATGTCCTGTTTATAATCTTGTAACATCAGAAAAGCACTTTCTACTGTATTTAGGTTTTCCCACTCTTTGATAATATCTAGAAAGACACAGAAGCTGTTCTGCTAAAGATAGATGAAATTTTATTGAAAAATGCTTCCCTTCATATATGCTATCCCTGCAGCATATATTTTTCCAGGAGCTGAAATGGGTACAATGAAAGTTATGGACTCTAATGATCTGTAGCCTGGCAACTACAGGAGTGGCCTGGGATTTAAAAGATGCATACATGATGAAGTTCTTGCCCTGACAAACACATACATACATATATAAAAATACATGACATACATAAAAAATAATGACAAGAAAGTAAAATCTCTTAACCTGCTACTCCATAAATCCTAGGACATGATATCTTGACCATAATGCAGCAGGATTCTGTGCTCTTAGTAAATGTTTTTTAAAACAAATGAACAAAAAAATATTTGAACCCTTCCCTTGACTCCTAATATTTTGTATAATTTCTTTATTGCCAAGAGTCTTGTTAAAATTACTTCTCATTTCAGTGTGATAAAAAAATAAATGTCAAAACACTGGAATTTCAAATACGATTGCTATCTTTTGATCAATTGTTGTATATCATTTCCTCTCCCTCTACCTGATAGGATTTTGAATTGTGTAGAGTACTCTCTACTCCTGATGATAACCAAAGAAGAATGTCTGCAGAGAAATGCTTCTTTTTCATATATGGATGCTTAGAAGTTGTGTGTTGGGGGTAATAGTGTAAGTTTTGTTGGGATGTGAATAAATGGAAGGAATCCACTGGCTGAGAAGGTGAGCAAAGTCTTAACTGTCACTTCTAATAATAGCTGTCCCTAGGCATTTCTCTGTTGCTCTTCTCCTTAAGTATAAAATAAACCTGACTGTAGTATGTAACATGCAGAAATGAGTCTGATGGTTTGGAAAGCAGCCCAAGTGAAATATGAACGGATATTTGCAATGCTCACAGAAATACAACAGAAAAATATTATGTGGAAGCAATTAATTTGGGATCCTAAACACTTTTTTTTCCCTTGCATTAATGATATTTTAAAAAGCAGGAAGTTCTTCTGTGAAGTATGAAGGATGATCAGGGTTAGCTAATGAGGCTGACAGGTACAATTGCTGCATGCTTGATCTGTCTTTGATCCTAATGCTCATTTGGACAAGTCTTATTATTGTATGAGCGTTAATTCTGTCCAAGCTCATAATCAACAGATATATGGTCATTCAGAGTGTTTATGTCTCTGTCTTAGATAGCTGGAACAAAGTGATCAGAATGTAGTTCACTAGATTCATACTGAAAAATTTTCTTTGAATATGAGCAAACTAATTGTTGACATTATCAGTCATATGAGCTGTCATAAAGGTTTGGATAACGAAACTCATGCCACTGGCTATCACTTTATTATCTATAGGGTCAGAAAATAATTTATTCAACTCTGAGCTGCATTTTATAATTGGCTATTTGTATCTGGAATGACTCTGGTTCCCTACAGTAGCTTTAGGTATCGTTTATTGACTGTGAAATGTTCACTGTCAAGGTGTGTTGAAAAAAGTAGACTGAAAAAAAACAACTCATCATTTTCAGTTTTTCAGTTTTAAACACATGGATCTTTGAGTTTTAGAGAAAATGGCCAGAAGTGGCAGCTCAGAAGATTTATTAAAACTGTGCATCTGTCAAATGATGATGACATGATACTGTGTGAACATACTGAACAAAATCAGGTGGTGCTTTGCTAAATGTACTTCTGTTTTAGTGATGTGACTCCTCAGCCTCACAAGAAGGATGGAATTTCCCACCTTTAATTCTATGTTGGATATCACATTAATGAAAGTCCCCCTATTGACAGGATGCTAACTCTTCAAGAACTCTTAAATGCCTGAGGATTGACAATAAGAAAAAAAAAAATCACTATTTTCTGAAAGCTGAGTCCAACATGAGACACGGCCACAATTCTTTCAGCCTGCGTCTAGCTGCTGGGTTGAGATAAGAATCTGGAAATCTAATTTTCTTAATTGTAACATATGCAGACAGAGAGGAACTGCTATGATCATAGCTTACATTCCTCCAGAAAGCAATTCTGCTTTCATTTCTTTTCCTCTTAGCTGTATAAAAAGCCTAAGTAGTGTATGATTTTAATTTAAGCTGGTTTTACAAAAACTATTTGACTTATCATCATGTATTGAGTTTACTGTCCTAAGCGCATGGACATAAGTGTCTGCCTTTATAAGTAGGTTAAATGTCCCCTACAGCAAAGAATTAGTTATGCATCTTCAGCCTCAGCTGTGAATTGTGGCTTCATAAGACCCAAGCCCTTCTCCTAAGGAAGAGGAGCAGAAGAGCCCTTAGGTGGTTAACCATCACCTCTGAGCTGACAGAGTGCCCTCACAGCTGAGAACAAGACCCACAAACTGCTGTGCTAGTTCTCCATTCCTTAAATTGCTTTCCTATAGTGTCACCTTTGAGAGGTGGAAAGAAAATATTAGTGGTCAAGAGCAGACTAGAAAGAGTTCCAGGAAGTGCACCTTAACTTGCACTCACTGTTCAAACAAGATAGGAGAACTCGGAGAGACTGGTTTGAGACTAATGAAGATGCCCAAAGAATTACCAAATTTGCACTAAGGCATTTCAGTAGTTCAGGTTAAATGCTTAGTCATAGAAAAATTACTTGGAACAGACCTAAGGTTTGATCACTTGTCTAAAATATAATCCCAAATCTCCTCTTTGCTGGTTGCCTATGGTGACATGGCTTTTAATTGCACATCCCTCAGGTATCAGCACTGCTGCTGGATTTAGTCCTCTTTGGAGCAGCTGTGCTAGTAGCTTCAGTTAAAATCAGATCAAGTCCCAGGTAATGCCCACTCTGGTAAAAAATAATTCAGATACTCAGCACACGATCACAAGATTGATTATTATCAATAAGGTTATGGCTACTCTCTTTTAAGTATAAATAAGCTATGAATAGCTTTTAAATCTTCTAGGAAGGTTTCATAATGAACGGACTTATCAGCTGAGATACAGAAGCAGTAAGTCAAATAAGTTATTTCAAGAGTTTTTCTTAATTTTGAAAAAACAACCCAAAAACGTAGCATACATAGAAATCATAAATAGAAAACCACCCTATTTTGAATTTTAACTTTCAAATGAAATTTTACCTTTCAAACTATTCCAAAATCACTCACAAATAAAATTCTGTGAATTCGTATGTTTAAGTTCTTTATTTATTTTTATTCCAGTCCATTTTTAGAATAATAATTTGAAAAGCTGTTGCTTGCTTTGTTTTTAATCTGACTAGCTACATGCTGCTGATTTGAAGGGCTTAACTCAAACTCTACAGAATTATTGTATTCTGAAAGTCTCAAGAATATTTTCCATTTTTGTATTTTTCCATTCAATATAAGTTTGGTTTTTAAGGATATGATTTACAAAGGCAAATTGAAATAATCCTATGTTTAACATTTATAAATAATTCTACCTCATAGAATCATTTCAAAACACGTTATTGGCAATAAAGGTTTGAGGCAAGAATTACACTCATGGCATAATATAGCAGAAGTATATTTTAGTCATTTCTGCTTATTATTCCAGTAGACAGCTGAATCATATCTGAAGGTCTCTATCAGGGCTACATTTATGGTGGATCTGGGCCAAAACTTTGCTAGGAACTTACCAGACTATAGTTGCTGTGCTTCTTACATTCCTACAGGATAATGCCTACGTATTGGTTTTGGTATGTTTTGTTCTCTTTTTTTTCTTTTTCTTTTTTTTTTTTTTTTTTTTTTTTTTTTGTTCTCTCCTCCCCTCAGTATCTCTGGGAGCAGCTGCACCTACAATGGTTCTTAACTAGAGAAACAGCATCCAGCACCTGACTGTCCTGGCAGAGAGCTGGAAGCCTGCTTACTGCTTCCTCCTGGGCAGCTTTTAGGACAAGGACACAGCACTGTTATATATGCTGAAGCATTTGCTCTGAAAATAATACTCCTAGGGCCCGGAACATAAATGTAAACTCAATGACCAAGATGATGTGCTAGAAAAATAGTAATAATAATAATAAAAGGTTTGTCCTAGTGTCTGCGTGTGGTCAGACCTCATGAGAATTTTGTATTCAATTTGCTGCCTGGATTTTTGCTAGTATCTTGAGGCTACAGTACCAGGCAGTTTTACAACTGTGATTGCTACAGTGGAATATTAAAAATATTTTTTTCCTTGTACTTTTGACCCATGAGACAGAAAATTCTCTGTTCTGAGAATTAAAGCATCAGTGCAGTTTAGGTTTCAATTGTAAGAAATGAAGAATTATTGATAAGACAGTTGCTGAGTTAAGAATTTGTTTAAAACCAAAGACTATTCTTGAGTAACATAGGCAGCTAAATTGCACCATCTGGAGCAAGAGGCAGATGTAAGCATTTCTATTTAAAATCAGTTTATAAATAATAATAAAAGTTGTGTGGAATTAATTGGCTCCTTTTCTGTTGGTAGCAACATTCAGGAAAAATAGCTTTATTAGTTCACAGTATATCTACTTAGCACATAAAGCTTTGTACAGACATCTGGAATAGATATTTCTTAATCATTATTATAGAATAAATCCATAATAACTTCTAATGACTACTAAGCAATATTGCTCCAGAGCTTCAGACTATCTAACAGCCTGGACAAAGAGCGAGCAGATGCTCTCCACAGACTGTAAGAAAGACTAAGAATTACAAGGAAGCCACGGAAGTGACCTTTTATTGTGTCAGGGACTGGAAGTTTCATTGTATACACAAGCACCAAACACTGCACAAAATTGGATAGGTACATAAACTACAGACAACTTTGTTTTCTACCTGTTATTCCGGGCCTTTCAATTTTAAGCTGGGTATTCAGAAACTGGGTATTCAGAAGGCATATAAAATTTTCAGTCATCTACTGAATTTCAGGATGAGAGTAGTATTTTCATAAGAATGTAGTAATTTTGTTTTCAGAATACTAATGTGTTGTCAGTGATTAATGAAAAGGTAATCCTTTTTTTTTTTTTTTTTTTTTTTTTTTTTTTTGTTAACTGAATATTATAGCTTGATTCACAAAATGGCCATTATTCATACATTCACAGATGGAAGGAAAGGATCCTTAGTAACTTTCATACCATCATCTAAGTTTGTTCAAAGTGAGTCTAAATATAAAAAGATAAAATAAGCCAGTAATCTATGTATATTCAGGCAGGAATAGTGAGAAATAGTGTAAGCTTCAGAGCCTCCTGGGAGAAAAAATAATGAATGAAAAAATTAAAATTGAAATTAATTTTAATCTAAAATTAAAAATTAATGTTAACTTTTGCACTTTAAAAGAGGTGCATTTGATTCAGCACAAGTTATTTCTAGATGGAAGGCGGACATGAGAAATATTATACTCTCAGAAAAAAAAGGAAGAAAAAAAAAATTAGCGAGACTGAGGTAGCCATTAGTAAAGCAACCACTTATACAGCTTTGAAGGTCCGTGATATGAGAGTATTTTAAAGAAGCTGCCACCAAAGAAATATATAGAAGATACTATTTTGCATACATGGCTACCTTCTCATGTCAAGACCTCTGAATTAATTCCAAATGTATTTCATGATCTGTACAATTAAAATATGTGTCTAAATGAACACATGGAATATACTGTTTATGCAAAAAAAACCTACTAGCTTAGCTCTTGTGATTTGAATTAACACACCAAGAACAGACAAAACTGCTGCTTGTTAGTGGATCTTTGTCCTTAGTGACTATTAGTCAGCATCAGGAACGAGGATTTATCACCAGGTCTGTTTAGGCCCTGGTAATTCTGCTTGGTGAAATTTAATCTAGATTTAATTAGAGTTGGACTGGAGTCAAGACACGTCTTCAATAAGCATTTGTTAGCACTGGAGTGGTACAAGTTATTTTTGTCTGTTGGCTCACCCAGCCAGGTTTTTCTCATGAAAACCCATCTTTCAGGTTAACTGGCTGTGGGCATTATCAACCATCAAAGCAAGACTACTGCCCGCATCAACAGCATCAATCACACATTCACTGTTTGTGAGAAATACAGTTTGGCAGTGTATCAATGCCAAGAGCAGGACTGCTTATAAAAACCTGTGCTTGTCTTTTATTTCCCAAAGGTGGGGAACAAAATTGTGGGCAAGCATCAACCATTTGCTCACGGGCCTCATCCAGCTGTTCTCCACTCTGGATTAGGTGCTCAACTAGGCAGCCTCCCTAGCCATGGTCACTTTCTACCACTTCTTTGTCATGGTGCTCTCAGCTCTGCTTAATGCCCAGGCACAGCTCCCTTCTGCACTGTCCTGGCTTCTCTGAGACATGTGACCAGAATCCTGGGATTGGGCCCTCATGTACGTAGGCAAAACTTTTAGGGTTTCAATGCATCTTTGTGGTAAACCTAGCATTATATGCATATAGAGGTCCTTTCAGGGTTGGCATCTCGCTAACTTTAAGGATTTAAGTATTAGCAGTAATATTGAGTAGATAGAAGTAGTCTCTCTGGTCCTCTTTCTAAACTTGATTTCTTACCTAACTCAGCTGCACTTTAAATTGATTACTGACAATTATATTCACAAGTATGAGAGAGAACTTGGCTTATCTCTTGTACTACTCTTGATAGAGATGAACGCCACTAACTCTTTTATTTTGTTTTCACAATGATTATAGACAGGAAAAAAATAAAAGTTCCCATTGTGGTTCAAAACAAACAAACAAAAAAATTGGAGGGAAAAGCAAGGTATAATATTCTCAAAATATTTTCAAAATATTTAAATTTTTAAATTAGCACTTTTGAAAACATAAATTGTTCATTATTGTATATCAATAATTTTTTAATCTCTGTTAAAAACAAATCTTCCTCCTACATACACACAGGTACATCATTGTCTGGTGATCTGAGAATGCTGCAAAGGAGTTGCATGGAGTAACTGAAGAATAGCTCCAAGCTCAACATTTTTTTCCTGTCGGATAATGGTTCTAAAAATTTTAAAAGGCTTTCTGTTGCACTATGTTTTCTTTCATCAGTGTCATGGAACTTGAATACCTGGGGGTTGTTTGTCAGCACATGCCTTCTCATTTGTGATTATACCTTTTTCATTATGTTTAAGAGCTTTTCTACAGATGAGCAGCATATGGTATTGGCTAAAGAGATGAGACTTTAATGAGATATAGAACACATAATCAAAATGCATGTTAAATTGCAGTGACATGGCTGTGTTGGTAGCATGTGAAATTAAATTCCTGACAAGACAATACAAACAAATGCACATCAGCAGGCATGCAATAATCAAACCAGTTTGAAAGTTGGTCCAGGAGATGGGGCAAATGAAGTGACATTGGGAGAAAGAGGGATTGGATTCTCTCTTTAGTCTCCTAGAAGTCACTCTAGTATTTTTTTCTCATTTTGCACATGGACATAATGAGGCATAGTATTACTTGCTTGAAGATGTAGAGATAACTTGGTAAGTACGCCTGCTGAATCAGAAGTTTTTTAAAAAAATGTTGCATTTCTCTTACACTTCAAACATATAAACAATAATAAAGAGAATAATAATAAAAGAATCGACACAATAGAATGTATTTTGTGACATGCTGTAACCTGGAGCCACAGACACTACTTAATTAGGTCTACTGAAAATTTTCCAACAGGGAATACAAGAACCAATCTTGTGTTCATCTGAAGGAGTGACTATTAGGCTGAAAAAAAGAACTGGCATCAGTACCTCTTACACTTTTGGACTCCCAAATCACCCATTTTTTCCAAAGAAGAGTTAAAAGTAATAACACTAATGATATTGTTGTGAGTTGTTCACAAGGTTTGAAGGAGTTTGGTAACATCACTACTTAGTCTTGGGAGAGATTAAAGAAATAAAGTGTTGGATTCCTAGCCAAGGAACACAGATCTAACAGTTGTAATGTAGGTTGGATATTTTGGAGGGTAAAATGAACCTGTAGTCACAAAAAGAAGTGGTAGAAGTCAATGTGTTTCCACTCTAAAGTCACTATTTCACGTTGTAATTTCACAACGTAATCTAGAATTTATGGTAAAAACTGTAAAGCAAGGAAATGAGTGTACAGAAACAGAAATAATGGAGATATTTTGAAAAGAGAAAAAAACCTTTTTCCCCTTTCAAACTGAAAGCAAATGTAGATATGCAGTAATCTGTAACAGCAACATGAAAATGTAGTGGTTCACCATCTTTTGTCAAAATTTACTTTCTCAAGGGCAAAAAAGTAGCTAGCAATCTGTTTGTTAAGGTAGATGTTACAAACTAGGGGAAGTAAAACTTCCCCAGTTTACAAAAACAGAGTGGCTATTAAGTAGGAGGCAACTAATAATCTGTCCTTGTGTTTCACAAAGCTTTTCCTCAAAGTGTCATAAACCCACGGCTTGGTTTCTTGAATGACCAGTTGAAGTTTTACATAATAAAGGGAAATGTAAAATCAGTTTATCTCCGATAGCAGTGGATATGCTATCTGTGGCACGGTCTTGTATGCTTGTAAACTCTGACACTTTTGAGCGCTTCCTAGGACCTCAATTTTTCTTGCTGTAATATGTGTGAGGCACATGGCTGGCTTGCGGCAGCTCAAGGCAGATTCATTTGAGAACTTTCCATGCCAAGGCTTTATCTCGATTGCACTGCCAAGTAAAGGCCAGGTAAGAAGTGCCTAGGTAATCTGATTCCCAGAGGCTGTTGTAATGAGATCACCTGTGACCCAGCTCACCTTACCTTCAAATGAAGTGAGAAAGCCCTAGAGAATATCTCTGTTATTTCCTATGTGTAAGCCATTTTTAGAACTCATTCAGATTTCCAGAGTAAATAGTATATGCATTTGCTTTTAGCACAAAACTGTTAGGATCAATATAGTTTTGTTGAGACTTTTACTTACTTTTCCTAAGCCAGTTATTTTCTTCAAAACAAGGTTTTCAATTTTAAGGCTAAGAAAAGGAAAAAAAAAAGATCAGGGGTCGTCGAAAGCATTGAGAGAGCGATCAATGATCTGAGCAAGGGCCTGCATGGAAAGATGAGTGGAGAGGGAGCTGAAATCTCCAGCTTGATATTTTTATTCATACTCACTCCATTCTACTTCATATTTGAAGGAGACTTCCTGGCACACCCATATTCATCTCTTTCTTTGAGCCAAATATATTATGTTAATAATGCTATGCACATTGGAGAGACAATCCAAAGGAAGTACAGAGTCTCCATGGGATGATGGCCCCTAGTAGAAAGATTATTTTATTCACCGAGTAATGCACAAAACGTTATGCTTCATTATAATAATTTTTCTTCTAGGTTTATATCTTATAACAATCAAAATTAGAAACAAATTATATTGTTATTTAGATCTTGCAAAGAAGAACTAGGATGCCTTTGCATTTTTCTATATTTGAAAACTGGGCTAAAGCAGAAATGTTCTGCTGCGTCCACTACTTTCAAGTGTACATGAAGCATACTTAGAAATAATCACAGATGTATATATCATACATTTTAAAATATATGCTGTTACCTATATGTTTGCAGATATTCCCGTGATACCAAGACATTTAGTAAGGTAGATAAAAACAGGTCAATTTAGGTCATTGCACTGTATCTTATATGCCCATGGGATTTTCAGTTTTTCCTATTGCCTTTATTGGAGCTATTATCATCAGCAAAAATCCACAAATTTTTTTGCAGGAGGCGGATTTTTCCATAATCATCCATGAGCGTTGTATCAGAATATATATTCTGACATAGAAACTCATTTTGTTTTTTATTAGAGAGAAAGACAGAGATGAACAAAACTTTGGGAAAGTGAGTTTCCCTTATTAAATATTTACCATTTCAGTTCCAGAGTCAGGAAAGGTAAGCTCTGTCATTACTTTTTATTTTTAGTATCCAATCTACTTGGAACTGAATGGAATGCAATAACCTTCAAATCCTTTAGAAGTTGTGAGTTACATGGAATCATTTATTTGAAAATCACCATGAGATAATAGAGGAGGTGGTTGGGAGGTATAAGGCATTTTATTCATGCAAATCTCATTTTTTGACTCAATTTTTTTTTGCCACATTTAAAACTGTAACTCTGGAGATAAGAATATGAGTTGATTTTTTTAAATTGTTTTGTGCTATGTTAATTTAAAATGATCACCTAACAGAGCAGTAATGATCACAGAGGCTTGTTCTTTGGAAACAAAGATAACATTTCACTGATCTGATGTGGCAATTGTAAGCTTTAGAAGACATCAGAGATTTTTAAGGCCACAAGGGAGTGTTTTGATCATGTAGCCTGACTTTTTGCACAAGAAGCAAAGAGAATTTCACCCATAGTTCTTGCACTTCTGAACAAACTCAAATGATTTTGTTTGTAGGAGCTTCTGAAAATGAAAATAAGGCTTTCACTAGGCAATTGTAACTTCTTTTGAAAGCACAGCTGAACATTTCATTACACACTGACATTATATACTGATTAAAATCAGGAGTGGATTTTGGAAGTGAATGAAAGAGATGAATTGCCAGTGAACATTTGAGTACCAAAATTAAGCCAAAAACATTACAAAATGTTTAAGACTTATTGATCTAGTACAGTTTTAAGAAACTAGGTCTTAGATATAAATGCAAAAACAAACAAACAAACAAACAAAGGAAACAGCTAAACTTTTAATCCATTGGAATACTAAATTAGGCTTGTGACTTCTATCATGTGAGAAATTTCATCAAAGGCAATGAGAGTGTTAAAAATTTGAGAAGATAAGCATGGATCTAAGCACTTTCGTAGATTGGAATCCAAGTGCCTATTCAAAATTAATTCTTAATTAATTGATTTCTTTTAGCAAAGAAGTAATATAGAGTTTAAGAGAAGTGCAGTAATAGAAATTACAAAACAGAAGGAATTATAAGAAAACTTATTTTCTTCAGTAGTCATGTTCATGGCATTACCTAAGGAACCAAAATGAAGTTCGTGCTGTGCAGTGTAACATGCTTCACAAAACACTAGATGCTACTTGTCCTGCAGAACACGCAAGCTGAACAGAAGAAAAACATGCATTTTCATGCTAACATACAATCTTCTGTTATTTTAATGCTTTTTGTAGTACTTCCTCATGTTTTATTCTTGATTATGTATTTGTGTGTAAATGTACATTCAAAACTAGTTCTAAAGGTGAGATGACATACCCCGAATATTGCAGCAGCCCTGCAGGTGAGTTATGACATAATACCATTTAAAAGACTGAAGTGCTTATATCTGAAGTATGCAGAGAACATAATTGAACAGAGTTGCTATCATTAAAACACAATTAAAATTGTGAAGCCCTTGAGCATCTGAAATTGTGGCACGATAAAATATTTACCAGGCTTCAGAAGTCGATCACCTCTATGGCCATCAAGCCATGATTTGCTCTTTCACCAGCGAGAGAACCCCTCCATTACGCTTTAATGAGTCTCTTTATGTGACACAGTTTGAGGTTGAAGACTAAGGATTACAGACTTGCTTAGAAGCCAAACCAATAAACTGCTAAAAACACACACACACTCAAGCATTTGTTTAGAAAGATGTTTTATTTTTTGCTGTTAAAAAATAATGAAGCTAACATAGAATTTTGACAGGCATAATCCTAATGAATGCATCTGATACTGCAATCTATAGATGGTTTGCAAGCAATCAATATAACATTGTTCTTTTAATGCAAGAAATGATCTCTAAAAGGCAAAAAAAAAAAAAAAAAAAAAAAAAAGTGTAATTCATGTGGCTAATATTTGAAGTATTTTGTACTTAAGTCTACACATTTCATTTGATTACATGTGCATACTCTCCCCACCTGGGATAAAAATAAAAAAGTACAAATGACCTTCAGTTAAAAACTTGGCAACCATTTCAAAGTGTACTTCTAAATTTAACTTTGTTATGTATGCTTATTAAGAATATAATTCATCGCCTGGGACTCTGGTCTGAAATACCAGTATCTATCATAAATGCTGGACAATTTTTCAATGTATCTGCTTTCAGACATTGGCACAATACCAGCTTCAATGACTAGGTCAAATTAAGGTATTTGCAAATGACTCCGTAGGCTTTAATGACAGATCTGTGAATCCACTGACAAACATTGCTACTGAAGTTCAAAAAATTCACAGTTATTTTGATTTTCTGTCACATTTAGAAATGGAGCCATGAAGATCTTGTAAACAGTGCCTAAGTCAGGAGAAAACATTGCCATCCCTACACGTGAATGGCCTTAATTAGCTGTTAAAAGTGCTGGAGTGACTTCCTCTGTTTTGTCTTTCCAGGTAGGAAACATATGTTATAGTGGGGGCTGGGGAAAAAGCAATTGCTACTATTTGGATTTTTTTTCCTAAGCAATAAATGCCTGCAAACAGAGCAGGGTTTTAACATTAGAAACTCTCAATGTTTAATAGATTTTTGTGTTACTTGCTATACTTCCATGTGTCATACATGAATGTAGTAAGGTCTGCATTGCTCGTCATTGTGTTCTTGCTGCAACTGCTGCATCTTCAAATCAGTGCTCATACTGAGGCCCTTCAAGGAGCAGCATACGCCTTCCTCACTTGCCTGAGCACAGGTTCAGCCATAAGCCTGGGAGCTACACATGTTCGAGGCAGCACCTGCCAGCCACTGGTATGAAACTAGCAGGTGAAAGCAAATCTTCCCCTGCTAATGGCAGGCTGGGAACCATTTTTTGAGTCATTAACAAGCAGCACTTAACAGGTGGACAGAGCGCAGGACTGATGGTGGATGCAAAGCAGGTAAACACTATTTAGACTGAGTGTCTGAAAAGTGATTGCTCATTTCAGGGGAGGGACTTAATATTACTTTTATTTATTTATTTATTTTCCTGTGACTGCAATGCAGAAGTTCCTTTGTGCTAATCTTGGCACTGACACTGAAATTGATGTGTGGCCTTTAGGCAAGTCACTTAATCAATGTGTTTGTAAAATGAGGATAATAACATTTATTTGCCTGCCTGCAAAGGATGTTGTAAGGACAGGCTAGTTAATGCTGTAAAATGTTATTTACTGGTAATTGCAAGTATTATTATATTACAGACTTAAACCGCTCCTTGACCGGCAATTGAAATACCTGAAAAACCAAATGGCAGCCTTAAATGTAAAGGTGATGATGTCTCAGCTGAAGTGGAGGCGGTTAATCCCCCTTCTTTTTCATGTAGCTAATTATGCTTTAACTGCGGCAACAAATACAAAAATGTCCTGAGCACACATCTGCTCTTATTCAGAAACAGAATGAAGAGAAATGTGGAGGGAATCATGTTTGATTCACTGTGCAATTTGCCCCAGATAATAGGTCAAGGGAGTAGCTGGGCGCAACACAGACAAATATGTGTTGAAGCCCTTGTTCTGGGATGCAGGTGTTGTCAGATGTTCTGAAAGGAGGGAGAGCACACAGATATGAGAAAATTAGATGCATCATTACCATTTTCAACTCAATTAGCATCCTTGCTCTTCAGGATTAAATGAGGTAACAAGCATACCTTTAGGTATGGCAGGTGAAAAAAAGACAACAGAAAGAAGCCCTGAGGATGAGAAGGATGGATGTAATATTGTAGGCCAGCAGGAAGTAACTTAGGAAAAGAACTACAGGAAACTGTCTTATCTATGAGCTAAACTCCCCCACCACATCCTCATCTCCAAATTGGAGGGAAGTGGATTTGATGGGTGGACGACCCGATGGATAAGCAATTGGTTGAAAGGCCGCAGACAGAGGGTGGTGGTCAATGGCTGTATGTCCAGGTGGAGGCCGGTAACAAGTGGTGTCCCCCAAGGGTCTGTCTTGGGACCGGTGCTCTTTAACATCTTTATTAATGACATCGATGAGGGAATTGAGTGCACCCTCAGCAAGTTTGCTGACGACACCAAGCTGAGTGGTGCGGTTGATACGGTGGAAGGAAGGGATGCCATTCAGAGGGACCTCGACAGGCTGGAGGGCTGGGCTCGGGTGAACCTAATGAGGTTCAACACGGCAAAGTGCAAGGTTTTGCATTTGGGCCGGAAGAACCCCAGGCACCCGTACAGGCTGGGAGGAGTGGTCCTTGAGAGCAGCTCGGCAGAGAAGGACCTGGGGGTCCTGATGGACGAGAGACTGAACATGAGCCAGCAGTGCGCTCTGGCAGCTCGAAAGGCAAATGGGATCCTGGGCTCCATCAGGAGAGGGGTGGTCAGCAGGGACAGGGAGGTGATTGTCCCTCTCTACTCGGCTCTTGTGAGGCCCCATCTGGAGTACTGTGTCCAGGTGTGGAGCCCTCAGTACAAACCTTGAGATTTTGGAAAGGGTCCAGAGGAGGGCGACTAAGATGATCAGGGGGCTGGAGCACCTACCCTATGAGGACAGGCTGAGGGAGTTGGGCTTGTTCAGCCTGGAGAAGAGAAGGCTGCGGGGTGACCTCATTGCAGCCTATCAATACCTGAAGGGAACCTACACCCACGAGGGGAGTAAACTCTTCAAAAGGGTTGACAACAGCAGGACTAGGGGAAATGGATCGAAGTTGAAGGAGGGAAGATTTAGGTTGGATGTTAGGGGGAAGTTCTATACAAGGAGAGTGGCTAGGCCCTGGAACGGGCTGCCCAGGGAGGTTGTGGATGCCCCGTCCTTGGATGTGTTTAAGGCCAGGTTGGACAGGGTCCTGGGCAACCTGATCTGAATGTGTGTGTTTGGTGGCCCTGCTAGGCAGGGGGGTTGGAACTACATGATCCTTGAGGTCCCTTCCAACCCGGGTGATTCTGTGATTCTGTGATTCTGTAAACTCTAAGGACATTATTGAGAACTCTTCTGAGGCCTCATACTGCAAATAAATTGGAACATCAGCTATCTCTCTGGGGTTGCTAAAGGTTCAGATTATTTTCCTTTGTTCCTGCTTACAAAAATTCCTTTATGCCACCTGTAATGCTTTCAACACTAACTCCATTAAAAATAATCATGGTTAGTTAATGTAGCAGTTAAAATAAACAGCCCATGGTTTCTCTAACCACTGTAGTACAGGGTCATATTCTGATTGTTGCTTACACCGAGTGGAACTTAACTAGCAGCAAAAGTGTCTCCGACTTCCTTAGAACTTGGGTGTAATATCTTCTTCATAGATATTACATATATTTCAGTTTAACTGCCTGATATTTTCACATTGAATTTGCTTGAAATAAGCAATGAATGAAGGAAGAGAACCAGACTTCCCAAGACCATACTAAGAGTTCTGGAATGAGAAATGGCAGAATTGCTAATTTAGGGATGCCCTGCTTTGCCTATCTCCAGGTTATACCCTTGCTTTTCTATTTTGAAGAGTTACAATCAAAACTCAGGGCAAACCCAGTGTGGGAAAGAATGGGAGGGGAAGGGAATCACTGACCAGCATCTCAAAAGGATGTGAAAAACACAAAGATGGGTGCTGAGTCCTAGATCTGTGATATTGAACTATTGCTTGGCACACCTGAGGCAGACAGATTTGTGATGCTTATCACAGGGTTAAGCTTTACAGAGAGATACAGATGGACAAATGTTTTGCAGTTTTCTTTAAAACTGTTCTTTGAGAGATTGCAAGTCGTTGTGCACTGGTGTAGTACCACAGAGAAGCATCATGCAGAGACAAATTGTAGCTTGGCTTGCCATGCGAATAGAGACAGAAATGCCTCTTTGGAGCTCAGACAAAAAGTGTTAGCTGTAGGGCATTCATACTAGAAAGAATACATTTAGCAATTTAAGGGATATGCTTCTGAGAAGGAGATTTAAATGCAAGAATACAGAATACAGGATGCTGTAGACTTACCGCCAGGTTTAAAGAAGCAGTTTCTTGGGAGTTCTGCTGTGGGTAGCATGTGGGCAGAGGCCTGTCACTCAAAAAGACTGCATTGAAGAGACTGGGTGGAGGTGAGATCCGGCAACGATTCTTTTCCCATGAGATGGTATTATTGAATATAAAGGCACTGTTAGTCTGCCAGTTACTGAATGCTTAGAAATATTTCTGTCTGAATATTTGGTCAAATCAGTAAAAAAATATGCTAAGACATCTACTGATCCATTATTTTTTTTCTTCCATGATTATAGCCTTACAAAAAGAATGAATTTCAATGACTGCCAGAGAAAAATCACTCAGAATAAAATTTGAACAGGACTAGTGATTTGTTAAGTACCCACATCTAACAGGACTGTCATGTAAGTTCAATCAAACAAGCCAAATGATATCAAATTTCCAGACATGAATGCTAGTACCAGATTATCTGTGGATTACTTACAGACCAAAAATAGTGCACAGACCAAATTCTGAATTTATAGAAGATATTAAACATGTGGAGAAAAAGTTTCTAAAAGACTTAATGCTTTTTATTTCCATTCATTACCAGATTGGGTGAAAATTAAGTAATAAAATAATTACATTGTATTTTTATTAGTTCTTGAAAAAAAAAACAAGTTCTAAGCTGACACTGAGGTTTTATTTTATTAAAAGGATGAAATTATAGAGCATTTTCAATTTTGCTTTTATTCACCACTACTACAGCAGAGTTGGCTATTGTCTTTGATCATGAATAATAAACTCCTTAATCTACTCCTAGTACCACGTGTTTTGAAAATATACTGAAATATTTCTATACTTTATTTGTAACTTTGTGATGATAATGGCCTGGAGATGCCTGTTCTACATAAAAAAAATCTACAGATGTATTGTACATCTTAATAGGAACAGTGGATCCTTAAACAGATTTTAAAAAGCACTGTCACTACCCAGCACTGGGCAGCTTCTTGTTTGCTTTGCAGCTCTACTAGTTATCCTTAAATCACACTTCTGACAGTCCATAAACTCTAGACATCCATCCACAGACTCGTAAAGAAATTGTCTTATTTCAGCAACTAAAAGGAAAGTCAAATAAGGTTGCATATATTAATAATTTCTTAGCAATGTATTTTATTCACACTGGACTGCACACTGGGAGGTGAGTAAAAAAATATTTTATACTGAGCAGAAGAAGGCATTGTAACATATATCTGAAACTGCAGTTATGCAGTTGTTTTTCTCTGTGCTGGGGCAAAGAATTAGTAGGGACAAAATAAAATAAAGGGTAAGGTGCTCCTGTGGAAACAAAGACACATAGATCTAATGACATACGTATTCTCTAGTCTTTCTTAATTACCAAGAGTAGTTAAGAAACAACTGTTGGAGGAGAATAGAAGAGGATAGAAGCATTTTACCTGTCTTGTGGCTGCAGATGTCCCTGGCATTTCTTCCTCAAATTCTAAGGTGCAAGTACTATGTTACGTTTACTTACTAAGATGTTTTACATCAGTGGGAAGCCAGCAATTCAGCAGATGGTCATATAAGGTTCAGAATGGTGGATCAGAATATGAGTTTAGTAACTTTTTCAAGACTTATGTTAAATTCAGATTCTTTCTAAAAAGAAGCAGGTGCTGTTTTGCTTATAGCAGAACTATATATTTTTAAAAAATCTTCCTCTGCTTTCCTTGGTTTTAGTGCATTAGGATAGTTACTTGAGGAAAGCGACAGTTTCAATTAGCAAGAAACTCAATTTTTTTTTTTTTTTTCCCACTGATATGTAAGCAAGGTATGTCATTTTGTCAGCAAACATAAATTCACTGAGTGTTTTGATAATTAATATGTAGATTGGAAAAGAAGACTCACTATCTTCCTTCAATTCTAAGTTCAATTCTTAGAACTAAGTCTTTCCTAACCTGTGATAGGAGGAGATTGAACCTTACCCTGTCACACCTAATAGTTAGATCAAAAGTGTTACAACAGGGGGAATTCCAAGTCATCTCAATTATACAGCACCACGTGAAATAATTCTATTTATTTGGTTACACTTTAGAAGGGTATGTTCCTGAGGGATAACTCTTTATGTATTTCTCCTCCAAACATGACTATATTCTGACTTCTGATTTTTAAATAGCTCTCACAGCTATAACCTCTGCATATTTATGTCTGTGAATGACAGTATTTTATTTACATGCAGATACCATCTTCTTGACGATTTTATTTTCTTCACTATCCAGGTTTAGAGTGTAAGACAAAAGAAATTAAGCCTTTGCTGAATCTTCTCCAACATAATGGTTTTAAACTGAGACGGGGAGGCTTAGGTTAGATATTAGAAGAAAGGTTTTCACACAGAGGGTGGTGACACACTGGAACAGGTTGCCCAAGGAGGTTGTGGATGCCCCATCCCTGGAGGCATTCAAGGCCAGGCTGGATGTGGCTCTGGGCAGCCTGGTCTGGTGATTGGCGACCCTGCATATAACAGGGGGATTGAAACTAAATGATTGTTGTGGTCCTTTTCAACTCAGGCCATTCTGTTATTCTAATGGAAAGTTGTCAGAGAATATTTAATATTTTTTACTAATGGAGGTAATTAAAAAAAAAAAAACCAAAAAACCCCAAACTTTTTTGAAAAGAATGAAAAGAATAAAATTAATCAACCGCCTTTTGGTTAATATGCAAACGTACACTCAAAGCAGTATATAAAAGTTATTAACCTGAAATGCATACTGTGCCCATTTTCCAACTCATAAAAAGGCCTTTTTTCCCTTAACTACTCAACTTGTTGTACAATAATTTGTTACAGAAGTACAACAGAACCTACCTCAATTCATTGCAATTGTTCAGTGCTGAAAGAATTCTCAATGTTTATGAAAAACTGGTTGCCAACATACAAATGAAATTGTGTGAACAACAGGACAAATGCTAGAAGCCAAAATAAGTTAGATTTATTCCAAAGATCAAAACCTGGAGCAAGACAGCTGACTTAAGATAAGACCTGCAAAACATTTACAGATTTAAGAAAAACAGTACGCAATGTGATAGTTTTTCTTAGAGTTGGCTTTTTTCTTTTTGAGAATATTAATGCTACATTCTACAGAAAGGAAATTAGAAAAACAAAACAAAAAACAACAAATGGCATTTATTTTTATATTCTTGGCAGAGTGGCTTTTTTACAGTTCTGAATGCCCATAATTCATTGTACAGAAAAGGAATAACTCCTTTTGCAACTCCTTACGAAAACAAAGAAATATTTTGACATTTGCATCACAGTTTCATGCTTTTATCAATATGTGGTGTGATCTTAGAGAAGTCATAAAGTCTATCTCATCTGTTGGCACGAGGCTCAATTTTCTTCTATGCAGATACAAATTCCTCAAGTAAAGCAGTGCAACAAGACTTACTGTAAAACAAAGAATTAAAAGGACAAAACAAAACATTGAAACAAAGAGTGATAAGTATGCAAACAAGTAAAGAAAGGGGAATAAAAATGTAGTAGGCTGGAAAATTATAGATTTAATAAAGGCATTATTTATAAAATCAGAGCTAACATGAGAATTTTTAACAGGTGAAATTATGCTGGAGAAATCAGCTGAAAAGTTTTATTTCAAGAAGTGTACTAAAAATCAAAACAGAGGTGTTCAGGAATCTTTCTATAAATCTCTTTCAGTCCCACACATCAATTTTAACATAAGCAGGGAATGTCATAATGGGAATAACTTATAGTGCTAGAGTGGTTTCAACCTACTAAAGCGTTTATTTTTGGCAAACACAAACACAGAATTTAGTTTTTTTAATTTAAAGTGTTTATTTAAAAATACAAAGAATGTGTGAGGTACTTTATAGTGCTAAGAAAAGAAAAGAAATAAATAGCCGGTCTTGTTTTTTCCATGTCTAATACATGTCACTGTTAGTCAGCTCTTTTAAATGTTAGCTATCTCAGATGACTAAAGCTAGATTGCTATTCACCATGACTGTCTTTTAGAGGTGTGACTGGACTAACAATTTGATTGTACAGATCATGTTCCTTGAGGACTGGAGGTTTCCTGGATAGGAAGAACGTAGTTAAAGTTCAAGAGAATTAGGTGTAAATACAAAACAAGTGAAAATGTGAGTGTATTTTTTGAAATCACTATCAAATAAATAATTAGAACACAAAAATAATGAACATTTTGGCATTATGTAACACATTATGTAATTGTATGAATGCAAAGAAAGTTTTGGTGTGTACAGATAAATAATGTGGTATACTGATTCAGATATGCAAGCAATTTAAAGTAAGAGAAGCCAAAGAAAAATCAACATAAAATCACATATGTAATACTTGCCCTTAAGCTCTGCAGAGGAATATTTTATGTACAGAGAATGACAGTTCTTGGTTTAGAGAATGACTCAGCTCCCAGGATGGAATCCTTCGTGAGTTTTTCTTGTGCAAGTGTTGAAACAGAAGACAACATAAGAGTTACTGAGGAAAGCTGAAAGATTGCACAGGCCAAGAAGCAATAGATAATTTGTGAACTGTACAAGCATTTCAGTATTTTAAATGTGCAGCTGAAACAGGGAAATAGGGAAAAAACAAACATTACTAATAATTTGGATAACAATCTTATCAGTGAAGAAATCTCACTATTTGCATAAACCAAAGCTTTAACAGCAAAGGTCAAAGAGCCAGAAAAAGACTAACAGAAAAATAACAGAGGATCTCAATGTGGTCTGTGAGACCAAGTTTTAATAGAGGAAGACAAAGGCATGGAAGACTTTTTAAAGCATTTCTCATTTACAGTGTGCTACTATGGCTGTTATTTGACTACTAATGACCTGACTGACCAGATACAGAGAGCTGTATTACATCTTAAAAAAAAAAAAAGGTTAAATTGATAAATGGTTGATGTTAAAGCAAAAATATATACGTGACAGTAATTTTGCTTAGAACACTGTGTTGTAAGACTAAGTGGTGACACAAAGTAAACAGCAGATAGATTCCAGAGACTCAGGGCATTCACTGGTCCATGAATTGTCAGATGTCTTACCATTCATCTTACTGTAAATAGTTTGTATACTATAACAAATAAATAACTAATAAATTTTGAGCCCAGGTGACTCAAGATCACTGATAATCTGAGGAAAGAAGAGAAATAGTAGCTAAATCATTCAGTGATCTGGTTGCAGTTCACTTTGGGCAAATCTCTTTTAGATAGGTGTCAGTCTTTGTGGTAGATGCCAACTGCTGAAAATCTGAGAAAGAAAATGTGGCAGTTTGGCAAACTGGCACTAGGTGGACATTGTATGGAGGCCCAAAGATTGCTTTAAAAGCCTCTGATCATAGCCTTAGGTGATCACAGATCTTTGTCTTTGCTACCTCTCATGACTCAGCTGAACAGAGACTGTTTTTCTTATGGCTTATTAGTAAAGGACAAGGCCACTGACAGGGGAACCAAGGCTCTGAGGACATGGTTCAGCAGGCATGGTGATGTTGACAGTTGGACTAGACGATCTTAGTTGTCTTTTCCAAACCTAATGATTCTATAATTCTGCGATTCTTAGGAAAGATAAAAACAAAACCAGTCCCCTGCTGGACATTCCAACTCTGCTCCTAGGAATTATCTAGGACCCTGCACCTAGGATCTATCCATTTCTACTTTTTGGAAGAAATAGATGAGGTGAGGAAACAGTATTAAGCAGGGACTAAATCTTTGGGATCCAGATTCTTTCAAAAGATCTAGAAACTGATTATGATGAGTGGATGCATAACACTGTATGAACTTAAGAAGGAAGACCAGAATTTGAATGATTATACCACTATGATGGTCATAAGCCAAAAGAAAGTAGAGACATAATAGAAACAGAAAAAAGTTGTCAGACTCTTTAATGTTTTGTGCATGGCAACATAGTAGAAATTGACAAGCCTTGAATGTTTAAATACACAGATGTATTTAAGTAACTATAATGGATGGCCTGGAGTGTACTTAGTTTTAGGGCCTATAGATACCAGAACAACATGGAATAAGCTAGCAGCCTATATGAGGGGAGAAGAGATATCAGCCATCATAGATAGTAAGCAGCAAATTTGAAAATATCAAACTGAGCAGATGACTCAGAAGCTGTAACACCGTTATTTTTATCAGTACTTACACTCATTCTTCTTAAGAAAATGTGGCAAAAGGGATATGACAAGATAAGATGCAAAAGCAAAGCAATCTATGCATATATGCACTGGTAGGAAATAGTGTAGCAAGAAAACAGTTAAATTTAGCACAAACATGCAGATACAGTGAGGAAACTGGAAAAGATTCAATGTACTCGAACAGCATCTCCAAGGTCTCTACTGGATTGCGAACTGAAGAGTGACATAAGGGAAAAGGCCATTCATACCTCTCAGCTGCAGCCCAAAAGGCTTATACTTCACCTTTGTAGACTCCAAATTACAATCTGACCATTGGGAAATGTCTACTGTCCTGATGGAACCAATGGACAATTGGAAAATGACGAGGTTGGATGTTGCCTGAGAAGAAAACATAATGCAGAAAGAATGAATACTGGCACAAGCTGAGATCTGTACAATTTAGAAGGTTATTCTGATTAAGCAGACACAAGGAGAATGAAGTGTTAACAAAGATGTTGAAATATGAAAGTAGTGGAAACCAGAACTGGTATGAGAACCCTGCTGTAGAAGCTGATCATGCAGAATGGGAGAAATATCTTCACAGAGTGGTTAGTTAAACTAAAATCAGAGATCAAATGTTTCTTGAGTGGAATTAGGAGACTGAATCCAATATCCAGGGAGAATTTTGAGAGATTAACAAAAAACCAAAAGAGATACCAAAAAATGAAGGGCATTTGAAACTGAGAAACATCAATGCATAATTCCAGCTGAAGTAGGATAACATTAACTCAGAAAACTCAAAATTAACCTTATATATGATTGTAAGTAAGATCTCAAAACCATGGTAAAAAAAAAGTATATGTTTAACTGCAAAGACTACTATTTAAAGTATAAATGTTTATCTGTTTGTTACAAAGAAGAGATGAAACAAAAGCAAAACAAACAAAAAGAAATGGAGTATTACTGAGGTGATGTAATAACATGAAGTAAAATATTCTTACTAAGTAGTAATGAATCATGGAATCTTTTGAGTTGGAAAGGACGTTATTAGGTCCCTGAATGTCTCCAAGGACGGAGCATCCACCACATCTTTGAGCAACCTCTACCAGAGCCTCGCCATCCTTATTGTAAAAAACTTCTTCCTTATGTTCAATTTAAATCTCCCCTCTTCTGATCTGAAGCCATTTCTCCTTGTCCTGTCACCACAGACCCTACTAAAGTCTGTCCTCTTCTTTATTACAGCTCCCCTTTAGACACTGAAAAGCTCCTATCAAGTTTCCCCAGAGGCTTCTCTTCTCCAGTCTGAACAATCCCAGCTCTCTCAGCCTGTCCTCACAGGGGAGGTGTTCCATGAGGACACCAGATCACAGCAATACTTCAGTAACATGAAAGCAAAAAGTAGCCATTAGCTAGAGCTTTCATGCTGCCAGAGTATGATTTTGGTTCTGTATGCTAAGTGCAAATAGCAGTCCTATCAAGAGCATTTAGTGGAACTTGACAATCTGAACTGGCTTTTTAGTAGTTTAGATTTCAGATTACTTTTGATCTTTAAAGACGTGTTGTTATTTAAAGCTCCTGATACCATAGGAGGGCCAAGGTAAGACCTAAAAAGACAACCTCAATGAATAATACATTTCTTAAAAACAAACTGACAGAAAAAAAGCCAACAAAAACAAAACTCCCAAACCATAAACTAATTAAAGGATACACTAATGGACTCATGGAATGTTTGCTGCAATTTTCAAGGTTATATCCTTTATTCTTCCTAAGTAATTAATTAACAGTTGAATCCTTACAAAAACTGCAAAACTATGTTTTAATTAAAGAACTCTGACATGCTGCTGAGATTCAGCAACTGCACAACATTGCCCATTTTTCCTCCTGCATCTCAGCAGAGCCTTGGAAAGCTCAAAGACAGGGATAAAGAACTTGTTTAATCTCAATTGCCATTGTCTGACCTACATGTAAAGACCATGTAGATTAGTGATAATTAAGAAATGTATTGGATGTTTGCAGTACCCACTTTATACCTATACTGGAAGGAAAACACATCACCCTTAACAACTGCCACGTCTGTCTCTCTGCAGGATCCAGCTAACACCATGTGGTGGTCTCTGGCCAATCTGAGAGCCACAATAGTGGGAAGAATTTGAACCAGTGCTTCAAAGAAAGAATCTTGTTCCTACAGTTTAGCATCTCGGTCTGCTTTTGCAAGTAAAAGCAAAATATGAGAAAATGAAAATTGTTGTAGTGCACCACATGAATAGTCAGTTCTTGAATGTTCTTGAGTACAAAACTTTGATTTCTTTTTGAACTTTGTACAGAAACCATTCTAAGAATTGTAACTAGTTATTGCACAGCACTGCTATGCAACATTTTAAAGTAAACACAACTTAATCATGAACATCCTTTGAAAGACTAATTTAAAGTGGTTTGTTATACTCTGTTCTTGGTGGTAACTGGGTGCCAGACACATGCCTCAGATGCCACTCCTTTTATATTGATTACTGTCCCCCAAAAGTGCAGTTATTACCATCCACCCCTTCTTCCTATCTCTACTGGCAGCTGCTATCTTTGTATGGATGTCAGACAAATATACAAACATTCATCTACTGAGACAACTTTTATTGTTTCGAGTGCCCTTTTTGCCTCTAGGTAGAAGACTAAATGGCAATGTCCTCAGAGCCAAATTTGGCCTTAGTGTTTCAGCCAGATTGTGTTGGAATAGATGATTGCGGTAATATATGCCTTTGTGTCTTTGAGCAGGCAGATAAAATCACACCTCACTTGTAAACCTGAACATGAACAGATAAAAATAGAATGGTTATCCATTTCCTAATTCACAAGGTATTAAATATAGCACTTGGGGCTACTTGAAGAATTTAACTTCCTGACATTCAAGGATGCTTGGATGCGAGTCAGGATACTGTGTTATTTCTTCTTACAATCTTGCAAGCAAAGGTTAAGAAAGGGTCTCTGTCTCCAGGGAGCTAGAAGTCACAGCAATATTTCTACTGTTTACATAGATTGCTAATGCCAATTTATAAATCCCTCTCTTGTGCCTAAGCCAAATAGCTAATAATGGCACTCTGAACCTGTTGAGCTTTCTGATAATTAAGAAAACCAAACAGACTGTGCTCAAAATGAAGCTCCTGTTTCCTATGGTAGTATATTCAAAGACTGCAGGGATTTCCCCCTTCCTTCCTCTTCAGCAGCAGGCAACGTCTCTATTACAGCTGGAAGCCTCAAACAGCAGTACAAGTAAAATGTTAGCTATTGTGAAAAACAAGTTACTGGCTCTTGATTAACAGCTGGATTTGCTCCCCTTTTAGCTTGCCCCACCAGATAACTATGGGAATGGCAGAGACAGTTTGCAAAAGAAAACACAGCGTGCATAGCATGATGTCAGAAATAAGATAAGAGTTATTAAACTTTGGTTTAACACAGACAAGGGAATCACTGCTACATAGACAGTTCTGAAGCATGTAACAGGTTTTCAGTCCTGATGGAGACTGAAGAAATCACTGAGGGAGAAAAAAAAAAAAGAAAAAGAAATCCCATTGTAAACTGGTTATGACACGTAGCTCTGATGTTTAATGCCATTTATTTCACAAAACAAACAGAAACTGCTCAGGCCTTCTGATGGGGCAAATTATGTAACAATTTCACAGAATCCTAGAATCGTTTAAGGGGTCTTTGAAGGTCATCTAGTCTAAATCCCTGTAATGAACAGGGGCACCTACCAAATCAGGTTGCTCAGAGTCCTATCCAGCCTAAACCCTGAATGTCCCCAGGGACAGGGCTGCCATGACCTCTTTGTGCAATCAGTTCCAGTGCCTCTTTTATGAAAAACTTAACTCTTACAGTAAAAACCTTCTTTCTTATATCCAGTCTAAGTCTCCCCTCTTTAATTTGAAATAATTTCCACTTGTCCTACCACAACAGAGCCTGCTAAAGTGTCTGTCCCCTTCTCACAGCCCCACTTTAGATACTGAAAGGCTGCACTCAGGTCTCCCCAGAGGCATCTCTTCTCCAGGCTGAACAGCCCCAGCTCTCACAGCCTGTCCTCACAGAGGAGGTATTCCATTCTCTGGATCATTTCTGTGGCCCTCCTCTGGATACTCTCCAATAGGTCCACGTCTCTCTTGTACTGAGGACTCCACATCTGGTCACACTATTCCAGGTAAGATCTCAGCAATGTAGAGTAGAGGGGCAGGATCACCTCCCTCGACCAGCTGACCACACTTCTTTTGATGTACTTTTGATACAGTTGACTTTCTGGGCTGTGAGGGCCCAATGCTGGCTCATGTCCAGCTTCCCATCCATCAGTCCCCCCAAGTCCTTTTCTGCAGGGCTGCCTTCCATTCCTTCACTGCCATCTTGTACTGATAATGGGGGTTGCCTTGATCCAGGTGCAAGACCTTGAACATGGCTTCACTGAACCTCATGAGGTTGACCTGGATCCAATGTTCAAGGCTGTCTAGGTCCCTCCAGATGGCATCCTGGTCCCTCAGATGTGCTGACCACACCACACAGCTTAGCATTTTCCGCAAACTTGCTGAGGGTGCACTCAATCCTACTGTTGATGCCATGGATAAAGATATTGAACAGCACTTGTCCTAGTTCTTGGATTTTTGTATGCATACTGCTGCAAGGAAGGAAATACAGCGTAGTTAAATGTGTACCATTTGATGAAACAAATAATTTTGAAAACTGTCACTTCAGCTAATTTTTGGAGAAGCTATAAATAATTGCTGCAGTTTGTTATAGGCTGTCACCTGGCAGCAGAATAGGAAGCCACTCTAAATCCAGAGTAAGCCAAGGCAGGGGAGATGAGTTACAAATCAAGGACAGAAATCTTGGAGACAGTCGTGGAAGCAGTGTCAAGTACCCTAGTGCTGGAAAGTTTATAACCTGTGGCTAAACAGTATTCAAAAAGAGGCCTGTAAATACACACTGTCAGTACGTGTATTAACAAAGCAATATTGCTCTACTGCTGGACGTTGGCCTACAGCCACGGTCAGGCTGGCAAAGAGTTGCCTTGGATATCTGGAGGCCTATTCAAAAATGAGACACGCTGATTGATAATCTGTCCTTCGTAATCTATCTGTGCTATTCAGCATTTACAGCTGCCTTAGGATCCACTAAACTCACTCTACTTTGTTCAAGCCTCCTCCGGCCCCTGCAAAGCAACACTCCGCCAAACACACGCAGCGTTTTATGAGAGCTCACGGATGCCGTCAGAGCCGCGCCGCTGCGCTCGGCTGCGAGCTGCCCAGCGCCCCGCCGAGCAACGGAGGAATCTTTCTCAGCACTCGCACCCTGTACCCCTTAGAGAGCCCGGGAGTCGTCACCCGTAGCCGCAGCCTCCCACCCTACCCAAGGCCGCGAGGCAAAAGGCGGGCAGGGAGTGGCAACGGAGGCGGGCGGGTCCCGGGGCTGCCCCCGCCGGTGGGCGGCGCCGGGCGGTGAGAGGCAGTGGGCTCCTCGCCCGCCCCGATCCGAGACCCCCCCCCTTCCCTCCCCCCCCCTCCCCCCCTTCCCCCTCAGTCTAGAGGTATATAGCGGCCGTGCCCGGCGCCACCGAGCCGTGGCGGCAAGATGGCCGTCTCCGGCACGGAAGGCCCGCAGGCGCCTAAGCTACCGGAGCTGCTAGAGCGGGACCCCTACCTGGCCCCATTCGAGCAGGACTTCCAACGCAGGTACAGGCCCCGGCATAGCGGCGGACTAGACCTGCGCGATAAGTTGCGGGCTGGCAGGCGACGGCCGCCCGCCTCCGGGGGCGCAGGATCGGGCGGGGGGCGGCGGATGCACCCCTCCCCGCGGCGGTGGGCTGTCCCTGCGCCGGCGCGGCTCCGCTTCCGGCCCCGGCGAGGACAAGGCGATTTGCACTGCTCTGATGGTGGTGGGGGCCTTGCAGCCGGTGTGGCCTCTCGGGACGGGCAGGGAACGCCGCACGGGTACCCCAAGCGATGGGGGCGGCCGTCCCGTCCCATGTGGTCTCTCTGGGGGCCGCAGCGTGGCTTCTGGCGTCTCGCTCGTTCCCCTTGGGGCTGCCTGAAAGCGGTAGCGCTTCTTCACGCAGCCGGGGCGGGCTCGTTCGCGAGCTCTTGCGCGTCGGAGGAGGGGAAGAAATGTGTTCTACAGTTGTGGACGTAGTTAGTAAGGCCGCTGATGCTAATTAGACGTTCTTGCAGTCCAGTTGTGGTAACTTGTAAATAAACTTAGTCGCTTTCTTTCTGGTGTGTTCCTTCCTTCCAGCTCAGGTGTTAGGCTTGCAGCAGACCGAGCACCGTACTGGTGCAGGTCTCCCTCCAGTGTCCCTATTGCCTTTTCACGTCCTGTTTAGCTGCCACTAAATTCACAGTATCAGCTTTCAAATGGGATTTTGCGTTTTCTCTGCTACACCTCAATGCCTTCCATTTTGTTAGCAGTCCCCTAATAATCAAAAGTATGATACTAATGGCCTGTGTCCTCAAAGTCTGGAAAACTCTGCATATGCGGCAGGGAGGCAGTTTGAGGTTTTATCATTATTTTGGCTTTTTTTTCTTCTTTTTTCTTCTTGCTGTGTTATGAATAGCATATTTGGTTTAGGGCTGCTAGGTATCCTGTGAGCTTCTGGCAGAGTAGTGGCATGGCTAGGTCTTGTAAAATGGAATTAAACTAAGTAAACTGCTACGGTAGCTTATAGCGCATTTTCTCCAACTGTAATCACTTAATGACTGAATAATGGAGTGTTTTGAGCAGTGATTCCTGGCAGATTTCTTACAACATTGCTGTAAGGCACCTGATTATTTTAGTAGGATGCCTGCATGTGGGAAGTGTGACTAGACAAAAGCAAAACTGTTCATTAAAAAGTTTAGAAGCCCAGATGCACCTGCCATCTAAATGGTGCATTGTGGAGAGCAGTGTTTTTGCATGATTGTGCTGAAATAGTGGGTTTGTAGAACTGTTGTATTATTTTTTTAGGTTTCTCTGTCTCACACAGAACTTCAGATGATTCTTTTTGTCTCTTCTCTTAATGTCTTCTGGAACTGAAGCCATTCCTTAACAATGAAGTTACTGTAGAAATCTGTAAGCTCGTAATTTCTTTTTAAAGAGAAACAATTTCTGTGGCAACCTGTGATAAATAAAATGTCTTACTCAAAGCTCAGTCAGTCCAACTCTTCAGGCTATGGGAGAGAATGCCCAGGTGAAGGAGGCAGACCAAAATGTCTGTTGGTGTCTGTGCAATACTTATCCCAGCTCCACAAACTGTGATTTGTAGTGTGTATAATAACTTCAGGTGTGCTTTTTATCAATAGCTCTTGCATCAGGAATGCTGGGGAGGAAGGAGTTTCGTAGCCTAATTGTTGCTTGTGTAAATAACTGGTTCTTTGGAGTGTCCTGGAGCTCCAGTGGTTTAACTCTCTGCTCTCAGATTCTTGTGCTGAAAAAGGTGAACAACTCTGCTCGATTCTGCTGCATCTTAAGATCCTGCTCAGTGTGTAGATTTGTAATCTTTGTTCTAGGCTCAGGAATCCTAATATGTTCAACTGGTTGTTAGAAGGCGACGTGTGTCTGTGCCATGTTTTCTGTGACTTTCCCTTGTGAAATGGGAATTAGAACTGAGAGCAGTCCTCAAGTTGCATATTGTATGGATTAATACTACGGTTAATACAGTTACATAATGGTACTGCGCTCATGTAACTAATCCTTCATGTGCAAGTGTGAAGAAAAATAAAACCTGGCAAGCTGTCTAGAGGCAGAAGTGTATTTACCTTTGGAGCTTCAAGTGTGTGTACAGAATGAAGTTGCACATAGCCTTGAATCCTAGTTATGGTACATTTTTATGCCTCTGAAAGGATAGCAGTTATTTTAAGTGGTTGCTTAAATTTGGATCCTGCAATTGCAGGGCA
The DNA here is from genome assembly GCF_019232065.1 of Centrocercus urophasianus. Taxonomy (NCBI): domain Eukaryota; kingdom Metazoa; phylum Chordata; class Aves; order Galliformes; family Phasianidae; genus Centrocercus; species Centrocercus urophasianus. The sequence continues at coordinate 19,112,293 of NW_024884364.1, forward strand.
TATTATTGAGGAAACGAGTGGATTAGATATATCCCAAATGAAGTCGGAAAGGTGGTGATGAGGCACCTAGGAGTATGTACTGCTAAGCAGTACTGTTAGATGATCGACTGTTAATTGCTTGCCTTGTGATTGTAGCTAGGGAGAAAGGGCCAATTCTTAGTGTGTGTTGCAGAAATAGCAATCTTTTCAACATAGGAAAATTGTGCAGACGTAATTAAACTCAACTCCTAGATGCTGAAGTTCACTGTTCCTTGTGAACCAACTGACTGGCCTTCCTGCCTGTGCTGCTGATTCTGCCTCGCCTCCTCCTCAGTGGTGTTATTTTCCTCTTGAACGGTTTAAACAACAATAAGACAGATAGCTTTCCAGCTCACAGGCTTGAGTTGTTGGTGGCAAAGGGGGCAAAACAGATGTGCTTGGCATCTTGCAGAAAGTGGAAATACCTAAAGCTTTTCTTGCTTAGGTTAGGAAAGCAAGAAAGGAAACAGACTTGGTGAAATACAGTGTGTGAGTACTTACTGTGTAGTAGTCTAAATTTCTTTATAAAGTGTACAATAATGTTAAATTCAATATTAAAAAAAAAGATATGAAATCTTGTGGCTTACAGCTGTGTGTAACTGAGGAAAAATAAAAGCTAGAGTTTTTGACAAAATTAAAGATTTAAAAAAAAAAAAAAAAAAAAAAAAACACAACCATTTTTTTTTTAAAACGTGGGGGTGATTTTTTTTTTTTTTTACTGTGTTTTGTGCATGAACACAAAAATAGTCCTTCCTTTGCCTTGCTTACTAACAGTAGAAGAGAGGGGGAAGAAAAGATTTGAGCTCTATTCCTGGCTGTGACATCAGCAAGCTGTTGACTCACCCTTTGGGCTTGAGTCTGCCTGCTATTTATCCGTAGTGTCATCTTAGCCTGGATTATTGCTAGTGGAAAATTTCATAACTTTTTAAAAGACACACAGTTAACTTTATAATGATGGGCTTTTTCTCCTACTCAAAACGGGGCTATTTCTGGTGATGGATCATGTTATGCTGTGCTTTTGAAGATGCATTTTCGCAACCTCTTTAAGCAGCTTGTCCCAGTGCTTGGCTACCCTGACTAAATATTTTTTTGTCTTAACTTTGTAATTTCCCTTGCTGCAGTTTTGTCCTCTGTCTCAATTCTCTTTCTGTGTGCTGTGGGAGTGAGCTTCGCCCATTCTTTTCTCTTGACATTTCTCTTTCTACCTGTCCCTTTGGTAGCTGGGGACTGTAAGTTAACATCTGCCATCCACACCTCCCTAAGGTTAGCTTTTTCTTCTTTGGTCAGAAGAAACCACCTCCCATGATTCAGAAATAGTTGCCTAACATGACTTGTACCTGTGTAATTGAAATGATCGTAGATGATATTCATTTTTCACATCTATTTAGACATGAATCATAGAATCATTAACGTTAGACTAGAATCGCCTCGTCTAGTCCAACTGCCGACCCATCACCACCAAGTCCCCTAACGATATCTTTCAGTGCCACATTTACCCTTTTCTTGAACAACTCCAGAGACTATGACTCCATCACCTCCCTGAGCAGCTTGTTCCAATGCCCTCACCATTCTTCCTGAGAAGACATTTTTCCCAATATCCAGCTGTGAATTAGTCATTTAGTCATTGCTAAAAGGGACGTCTTCTGCTTATGTAATGTGTTCTGCCTCTGAATTCTTTCAAGCTAGTAGTTGGATGAAATGAGGCCAGTGGTACAGCTAGGATAAGATCTATTTTGTACACAATTTTGCGTACAGCCATTTAGGTGTACTTGCTGCAGGCACTCTTGATATCATTGTTCTTTTGTTTATGCGGAAGATACATTGTGTTTGAGGGGGCTTTAAGTCCTGATAAGCAGGCATTGTCAAAGCTATCTACTAGGGTATTGCTTAAAGTTGTTGGCACTGAAGTCTAAGCAAGCCTTGATGTTATGATCTGTATGCTGATGCTGCTGAATTCTTCTTTCAAGCTATGTTCTGCCACATTAGTAGTCGGTGGTCTCTGAACTAGTGTTCTGCATTGTTTCTCAGGTGACCTCATCAAAATTTTTATTGCCAAGTACTGTTTGCTCTTATATTCAGAGCTCTTTATAGATAGCAAGATACACTCAAGTAGAACTATTTCTTGCTTAATTGCTGCTGTAAGTAGCTCCAAATAAAAAGTGTCTAAAATGAACTAAGCTACATCTTACTGTGTAGGGCTTCAACACAGCCTTAGACACTTGTATGAGTGGGCTTTCAGTGAACACAATTGGTCTTTACAAAAAGTTGTTATGCAAATGTTACCTGCTTCATTTTGCTTGACTTCTAGGCTTTGCTTCTTTTTACTTTGAGGTGAGAAAGGTGGTGGTGGTGGTGGGGGGGGGGGGTTTAAGTCCATCAGAACCGTGAGTTAACACCATTTAGTAACATTACAAGTAGACCCCCTTCATTGGAGACTGGATGCTTAAACTGTTCCAGTTTGCCCTAGTATGTGGGTCAGAAATTTCTACTTGACTGTCATATCCCAAATCTTGATAGATGGGCGTGCATCTGTGAAACATGGAAATGTTATGAAACGCTTTTGTTTTACAGTCTGAGAGCTTCTATAAGAACTAAGTGTTTCTGTGAAGGGAAGCTACCTAAAATGTGATTATAGGTCCTTGCAAGTCATCAGCATGGAAAATGGGCTACTGTGGTTAAATGGATGTATTATGGGAAGAATTGTGCTTCTGATATATCTTCCTTTTGTTTTTTTTTTTTTTGTCATGCATAATCATTTCATTGCCAGTGGTGTTTCAGGGTAGGGCACATAGAAATCTGTAATTCTTTATTTCTGCAAATACCTGAAATTGGCCCTGAGTTTTGTGGGCATGTTTTCTTACAAAAGAAAGGAATCATTTCACTTGTATTTAGTGAGCCCTTCAGCTTTGACCTAAAGTCATTTGGTTTAACAGCTGAAACAAGAATATACTTTAAAAAAAATAAAAAAAAAATTAATAGAAAAAACTCCAAGTGATACCACTGCTCTATTGTTTGACCATCTGTGATATGTTTTCCCACAAGTATTTTGTTAACTCCCAAGTGTTATTTAGTCTAAAGACTTTGTATAATTTAGTGTGTATTTTTAGTCTTTTTACCTCTTAGTACATAATTGGCTCAATTAAAACCATTAATGCCTGTGGTGTAATTGCATTTTATGGAATTACAAACTGGAATCAGAAAGTGCTGCCCATTAGAATTTTTTGTTGTTACAGCGTGCATGGCTTAATATATTTTACCAGGCCCTGTAACTGTTTTGGTATCTATTAACTATAGAGTCCTCATTGAAAAATTGTTTTTGAATAGTTCAATTTATGCAGTAAGTGAGTAAAAATGTACTTCTGCATAGATTTAGTCGTTATCTTCACTAAAGCTTCAGAAAGGGTATTGGTTTGTTCAGCCAGGTGAAACACCTGCCATAGTGCTTGGCAAGGGTTATGAGAGGAGGGAATTGTCCCACTTCTTTTAAAGCGTTGCTGAGTTTTTGGTCAAGAAGACTGGATCTACTAGTACTTAAGCTTCAGTAGCTGGATCAATTAAGAAGGTATCTGTCAACAGGCTCATAGGTCTCTGGTGGTGTTCCTTGATCCCTTCATTCTCTTATCTATTACTATGAGGTTATGGGTGCTTTATTATGGTTTTGCCAATTTTATTCTAATTCCAGAGACTTACAGTAGTGAGTACTCCAAGTTTTGAAAATGAAGAAATATAAAATTAGGCTTGATAGCACTGAATGAGAAGGCATCCATTGGAGTCTATTTGAAGTTAGGGAATGATAGCTGAAAGAGTGATTCAGATAGCATCCTAGTCATGGATAACAAGTGGAAGTGAAGTGTGAATCTGGATAAGTTTTGTCAGAATTTACTCAGTGACTTCTTGCCTTCTCTGTAGGGATTGATGCTAACTCTGGAGAGGGGAGGGGGAAGAAAAGGTTAGCCACCTGTGTTTCCTCACAGTCTGAAGAGATAGTTTAGTAAACTTAAACCAGAAGCAGGGGCCCTAAGATTAATGAATATTTTTAAAGAGTTGGGATGAGCATAACGTGGGTGAGAGCCACAAACCTAGGTCTTAATATTATTGACTAAAACTAGAAATTGAGAGATTCCTGAAGGAAATACTATGCTAAATTGATGTTAGGAAATTGTTGATGCCATTATGTTTAGAGCTAGAGTTGACACACTGGCACCTACTGACTGCAAAACCAAGTGTATGGTTGGACAATACAATGCCTTGTTGCCATAGTTGGCATCAAAAGATTCAGGCTGCCTGTTGGTTTAATAGCTGCTAGGTTTAGGAAAAGGCAGGAGGGAGAATTACATACAGATACTAAATTTTGTTAGCAGGACAGTTGCGTCTATATTTTAATTATAACTAAGTACTCTTTGGAAAAACTGATTGGAGGCCCCCTCAATTCCGCTGCTTAGCATTATCCAAAAAAGTTGGATGGATTCTGAGAATTTGGCCAGAATTCTGAAACTATAGAGCATGTGATCAGGAGTCTGATTACTGTCTCATTGTAATAGTGAGAAATAGCTTTGTCATGTAAAATACTTCACATTCAAGTGTTTATGCATGCTTTTCTACTACTCCTAAACTGTAAATAAAGTGTTCTTATTCTGAAGGACCTTCTTAAATTGACAGCCTATCTCACTAAGATGCATTTTCTTTCCATTCAGTATTTATGTATACATACTTTCCTATCTTCTCTGCCTCCCTGTTACCTTCTACTTAATCCCACTATGCCTTCCAATCTTGGCTGCTCCTTTATCTCCTGTCTTTCCATGAAGAAGGCTCTTTTCCACTTGTATGGTGTCAGAGATCTAAAACCTGTCTCACTTCTGCTTCAGTTTACTTTGTACTTCTGAAGCTTTGCTTAATACAGTTATTCATTAGCTTAAAAAGAAAATAATGTCTTAAGACAATATGTCAAGTGAAATAGCGTAAGATTTTTGTATTTAAAATGTTTAAAACATGAGCTTTCAGTTTTCCTTGGCAAAAAATTTTCTGGAAAAAAAAAAAGTTTGTAGCTAAAGAACAGCTTGCCTCTTCCCCAACTATCTGACAATTTATTTGACATTTTTATAGCATTTCATGTTAATGAGTAGAAGGCCAGTTGTTAGTGATGATTCCTGGTCGTGCTGCAAAGCATAGGACTCTCAAGCTGCCTAGAACAACAAAGTCTGCTTTGCTCATATTGCTGTCAGAAGCACCTTACTGATGAATGTTATCTTCACGTTATTTACAATTAAAATCTAGTATAGATCTGTTTTCTCAGAATAGATGCCTGAAGACCTGTCTCATTAGACAAGTCAACTAGTTTGTTTGAAATATATATTCATTTATGTGAACATCTTGAGACTATTAATCTAGGTATTTCTAATTCTGAATTTATTTTAATCTATCATCTTGTATAGTTAAAACAACAAACAGGAAAAAAACCCACAAAACAAAACAAAACAAAACAAAACAAAAAAAAAAAACAAAACAAAACAAAAAAACACAAAAACAAAAGGAAACATGAACCTTACTGACAGTTTCCTCAGTAAGCAGCTGTGGGTGGCTCTCATGCTGTTCGATGCTCTCCTTCTTTCCTTGGGCCTGCAGGCACGGTGTCCTGGCTTCAACATGTCTTTACACTCTTGGTGTGCTGTGTTGCTGCTTTTTGTGCTAGCATGTCTGCCATTGTGCTTAGCATTAGAGAGAATAACTTAGTGGGGTTATGAGGTCCCAGTAAAGGTGGATCTACTTTCCCAGGAGTTTCTCTGCTTGAGAGGTATGCCAATGAATGAACCAAAGAAAATGTTGCCCAGATCTGCAGAAGGAATTGGGTGATGCTTAGTCCTGCAAAATGAACTTCTGAGTACTCAGCTGTTAGAACGCAAAGTATGAGTTTCCACCCTTGTTACGTGAGCTAGTCTTAGGTTACTTTTCTTGAGAAGATGATAGAGAAAGCTCTTTATATTGAAATGACTAGTGTAAAGTAACACTTCAGTACTGATCACGCCACTACAAGCAGTTAGTGTGGAGGCTATTTTGACAAAGCAGTGCTCTTTCCAAGCAAGTCCATCTGTGCCAGCTGTTTGTTGGCCCAGACATCTGTTTTGAGGGCACTTTTTTATAATCTGTCACTGATGCCACAAGGTTTTTGGTTGTATGAACATTTGGTTAGATACTTTGGAGAAAAGCAGGAAGTTGGGAGAATTGTCTGAAAGGCTCCTATTAAAATCATATATGTAGTATATTTTATGTGGCAAACATGCCGTACTACCAGAACTGCTCAGGAATTGCCCATCTAGAATGAATTTATTACATAAGCATAGAAGTCTAGTGGCACATTCCAGAAGCGTTAGGGGTTATCCTGACTGTATTGTAACAGAAAACACTATAGAGTTTTCATGAATTCTGTTGTATGCAATAGTGGGTATCCTGAATACTTCAGGCTAACATGCCTGTAGATCTTTAGGCAAGTAGCTCTTGCTGTTAACATCATTTAATATCTACTGTGGTCAATATCTCTTGTATTAATACTCCTGGATTAATAAGTCATCATGACTTTCAAGTTTAGTAAATGGATTTTGTTGTAATAAAATATTTCAGTTTAAGTGTAAGTGGTGTAGCTGGTATGCGTCTGATACTAGCAATGGCACTGGCTCTTTGAACACATATATGAGGTTTTAAATGATGTGTAAACTGTTGGCAGGGGGCTTTCATTTTTCTTTCTCTCAAAAGGAATCACATGTTTTCTATGAATTTTTCTGACTGAAAGGGTAAGTGAATTTAGAGAAGTGAGGCTTTAAAAATGGTCAATGCAGCAATAATTTCATTTTTTTTTTCATTTTGCAGGTAATATGGTGTCTGTTCCATCTTCTCCCTTTGCAGTCTTCAGGAGACAAAACAGTTTTATCTGCTTGCCCTGATTTCATTGCTTTTGTTTCCTTCTTTGGTTAGCTTGTCACTACTTTTTTGCTACTGGCAGTTATTTACCTCAGCATCAGGTACTGTTTGGATGCTAATTTCAGCATATAGAACCAGTAGAAAAATAATCTTTTCATTGACAAACCTTAGAGGTATGAGAGGGAGACGGGCTAAAGCATAGCATTTAGGCTAGCTACCTTGGATTGTATTCATACTGTAAGCAGTTTTTTTCTTGTTCTATCCCTTTAAAAAAAAATAAAAATAAAGTTATACTTTCTGTCAGGAAGTGAGAGGAAAATCTAAGTACTAGAGGATTATCTTATTTTTAAAGTGATTAGGGGGAGCTGTGTGGAGATGTCACTTTATCTGCAATTAACTGTTTCTTAGCTGGTGAAAAATCAAATTAGTTATGTTTTAGTTAACTAACTTAAGGCTGTCTTAGCCTTCAATGACAAAGCTTTCAATTTGAGAGTGAAAGCAAGCTTTGCCTGTTTGCTGTGCACCTTTCTTTATAGCTTTTGATAGAAACTTGAAGTGGTTTTTATTAATTGTACACATGCACTTAATTAAGTACATATGCTATCCTTTTTTGAAGGAGTTTCTAGCTAGCATGACCATGCGTCCAGCCTCCATTGGGCTCGTTGGTGAGTTTAACTATGGCTTGTGGAGTTTGTAGTCTTAATGACCTATTTGTAAGTTTTCAAGTAAGAATGAGTTCATTAATGCTGGATTATCATAAAGATCTGAAAGATTTTTTTTCCTCCAAAATGTTGCTGCTTTATTTTAATCATATTTACACCAATTGGGCAATATTTAACAAAGAATCAGGCTTGTAACAGTCCTTTTTACATAGCAGTAGACAGACTTTTAATAGCAAGACTCTTGCAGTGTAATTTGAATGTGATTATAATGATTAGCTCTTTTAGACAGAAAATTATAAATTATTCTTGTTAGAATGTAGATTTATTTGCCAAACTTCTTCAGATTTTCCTCATATCATCTAAATATTTCTGGACAGAATTTTTTTTTCCAGTTGCTAGTTGCTCTAGTTGCTACTTGTCATCCTGAAATAAAATTATATTGAATTATAGTATCAGTGTAAAATAGTGTAATATATGAAAAAATAGGTAACTTAAAAAAAAAAAAAAAAAGTTAAGGTAGAATATGGATGAAGAACTTTTAAGAAGGACAAGACTTGGTGAGGCTAGACTTGTTAATTACCAGATGTAATCTAAGAAGTAGTGATTATATAGAGTAATAATACCAAGAATGGATGCTATTGGCAAAACTTATCTGTCGTATGTAAATTCCACTAGTCTATCTGCATAATGTGACACAAAGTAAATGCTGCTTATGGTGCAAGCTGTCTTTTCTGGTTTATGGAATAATTGCCCTATTTCAGCAGCAGAATCTTAACCTTTGCAGGAGGAAAAAAAAAAAAAAATCAGGTAATTTAAGTTCCTTGATACTCATGGAGTTCTTAATGGCTGCAGAAGGCTCCATCTTGAAATCTAAATGTTCAAAAAATACTGTCTCCACCTCCTCTCACTTGTGAAGAAAGCCATCTCCACTTCTCAGGAACTGGTAGCAGGAAGAAAATGTCTTTCATAGCACTGTGTTTACCTATTCGTTGACTCCTTTAGCCGGCAGAAAGTACTGGAAACTATGAAGCTAGATTCCAAAACTGTTTGGAAGTCAAAAGTCAGTCCAAAGTCAGTTTGCGTATGATGTGTTTCAGCTTTAACTTGAGTTTTTTAGAAATAAAGCAAAAAATAGTTTACTAATAGATTAGATACTAGAATAGACCTAGTGATCATTATTGCTGTAAAATTTAGCAAATTTGGAAAGCAGTTACTTTGTTACAGCCAGTAAACCATGAGTGTTGGTACTATACAATAGGAATGAGCAGACTGAAGTTTGCTTGGTATCTTCTGATCTCTTTTGGACCATGAAGCTATGGCCTAAGTACTATAACAGGTGATAGTTTTGAGTATGCCTGTCAGCCATTGTTTTTGGCTTAGCTGTTTTGGTGGTTTTTTTTTTTTTTTTTTCTCCCAGAAATTCCTCTGAACAGCTTGTTTGTCCTTAATAGCAGGAATCAGTGTAGTTTGCTGCAGTCCAGTACTTGTCAGTTAATATAATTCCATTATAACAATATTTTCTCAAAAATGCTTAGTTCTGTGCTATTGATAATCACTACATTAATTGGCAGGGCAACCAAAAAAAAGCAGGTACTGAAGTAGGTCTCTTAATGACAGACATTGCTAGCATGGCATAAAATATCAGAGAAATGGTTACGCTGTCTGTATAGTTTACAGGTGCAAGAGCATGCTTTTCATAGTCCAAGCTGTTGCTGATATCCTCCCCAAACTAGAAGGAACTTGGGATGACAGATTCCTTGGTCTTACTGTTTCTTTGCTAAGGCCTTTGGCAGCAAAAAGGATATTGCTCACTAGCAACTGCATTTGCTGTTGTATCAATAAGCACTTATGCTGGCTGGGTAAGTAGTTGTAAGGCTGCAACTCGACTTCTTTGCAGTTTTTATTTAGTGTTTAATAAGGTTAGTCTATACAAGCTGTTTACACCTTGATGCTTTTACTGAAAGCTGATGCTTGTTTTCTTTTGGCACAGTGAAATGTACTGCCAATTGGATAAGATCATGAGCTCCAAACCCTAGCTTTGTTTTTTTATTGTAGAACTGTAGAATGGCTTGAATTGGAAGGGACATTAAAGACCATCCAGTTTCAACTCCTTCCCTTGGGCAGAGCTGCCACCCACCAGCTCAGGCTGCCAGGGTCCCATTCAATTTGGCCTTGAATGCCTCCAGCTAAGGATGGGGTGTCCTTAACTTCTCTGGGCAGCTGTGCCAGTGCCTCATCACTCTTCAGTGAAGAACTTCTTCCTTACAGCTAATCTAAGTCTACTTCTGTTAGTTTACAGCCAATACCCCTTGTTCTATTGCTGCACTTCCTAATAAAGAGTTCCTGACAGCAGGTTATGCAAAACTCATAATTATCCAAAGAAAAAGTAGGGATAAGATCTTGTTTTTGAAAGACCACCAATTCTTGTGGGGGACAAAAAAATGTAAGGACAGAAAAGTAGGAATTAACAGTAATGTGTGACTGGTTTTGTAAATGTTTTTCATACAAAGCTCTTTTTTAAGGTGTCCAACTCTGAGACTTGATGAACTGCTTTATGTCAGAGTATATAGGAGGGAAGTCAATATTCTTTATCAAGATGATGTACTAATTGCAGTTTGCTTTCCACTATGGAAGCAAAGAAGTACTGAAGAAACCTCAACATTCAATGGAATATGAGCTTTCATCTGATAATAAAAAATCTAATGCTCTAAGGTATAAATAGGCATCTAAAAAACATTGTGGAGATAAGGTGCTACTGTTGTACATGTGCTTTGACAATGAATATGTGGTTTGTTAGGTGAGAAGATTAGGCTTACGTTTTTTTTTTTTTTTTCCTATTATTTCTCCTGATTCTTTTTCATCAGATGAGCCACTTGTAAACTATGGAAGGAGCTGTAAGGAAATTGAAATGAGGGGGGATTTTGTGGTCTTTGGAAATGAATTTAAGGAAGATCTGTTTGTTGTATGAAATATAGTTGAAAGGGGGCACACAGCCTCTTGTTCAAAAGTATTTGGCTTTGGTGGAAAAATAAAATGAAGCCTTGAGGGTTTAAATAGCTCTTAGTGGGGGGGGGGGGGGGGGGAAGGTATAACTTAACTGCTTATGATTGCCAAACTATATAAGGCACTGCTTTTTTTTATTTTTTGTCATTCTGTTCCGCTGACTGAATTTAAGTATCCTGTTGATACAACCAATGTGTTCTGCTTTGGTTCTGATTTGAGATGTTGTGTATTAGACATACAAGCACAAGGTTTTAACTAAGTGTTTTTGTTTTTTTTTTTTTTAACTCTATTCTTTAGATTTCAAGATCATGAAAATTGAATTTAGGGACTTAAAGATTGGTCTTGTTTTTTCACTAAATGCCTATGTGATCTTATTTGAATGATGGAGGTATTTATTAAACAATCTTTAAGTCATCTCCTGGAAAGCCAAGCAGGCCTATTGCCTTGTAGGTTATATATGACTCTGAAGCCTAGATAGCTGATGGCTTGTTTAGGATAAAGTATATGATGGTGTGTACATTACTGTAAGATTCTCATATTTTTCATGCTCTACCTTTTATAATACAGCCAAAGCCAATTTTGATGAAAAACAGTGAGATCTTATGCATGTACACACTATTGCAACATAAATTTTAATTTCCATATTGCCAAATGACATTCTGCGACTTAAATTGTCTTAAGGAATCAAAGAGTGTGTGAGGTTTGAGTCAGAATGAACTTGGGGAAAGGAAGGGGAACACAGAGTGAAGGTTTGCAGATCCCCTCTTAGAGACTGAGACAAAAGGCAGGATGCTTGTGTCTCTTTTGGAAAGATCCAGATTTTGCTGCAGCACTCTTTTCCAGCTATGAAGAGTGTAGCTTGTGGGTTGTTTATAGGTGGGTAGGATTTTATTTTAAATAACAGGGTGGTCGTAAGATGACTGGAACAAACAGGCTGTAATTGCAACATGTGGTGTTATTTTTCGTGGTGCTTACTGCAGTGACATGGTAATTGCAGATCACACAAAACTATCAATGACATTTGTAATGGAGTGTTGCATCGCCTGGCTCGTTCCTTTGTGCTCTGCTGGGATAGCTGATGAGAGCTGGTCAAATGCAGGGAACTTAAGAAACTACTTAATTATATCATGTATATATGTGAATAAGATAACTTCAAACCTTTGGTTAGAGTAATTCTATATTTCAGTGTGACTTCAGTTGTTCTTACTGTTCTGATTGCCTGACTAGATATTGCTAAGAAGTTCTTATTGGTAGATGGGATCTCTTAATGTCTTTTTGATACATTGTTGAAAATACCAGTTACCATCACATTTTAAAACAATAGTTTCAGTGTTATTTGATGCAGTGTGTATTGAATATCATTATGTCAATAGCCTACTGAATACCATTTGCTAGAAGAAGAGCTTCTACTTTAAACAAACAAAAAATAATGATAAATCTTTAACAATGGAAAAGCTCAATGATTATTGCAGAATAGTAATTTTTTTTAGTTAATTGAAAGTATTATGGAAAGGCTAAATATGCAAACTTTTTGTGTTTTCAGGTCTTGACAGATATTCTGCACTACATCTATTTGCTGTGTTCATTTGTTATTTCATTCATATTTTCTTCTGCTACCATAACTATTTTTCATCTTGCTTACAAGCGTTAGTTGGTTGTATACTTGTACTGGAAGTAATCTGCAGTATGTACTTGAGGTATGCAAGCCAGTGCTTTATATTTGGGGAGTTCAAGGCTCCTAGGCTCCTAATAATAATTTTCATTTTTCATTTTTGTAACTCCTAGTGTTTTGCTATTGTGAAAATTTGTTAATTGTAACACACAGTGTAAAACCTGTGGACAAGGCAGTTGAGGATATGGTCAGTGTGTATGGAGGTGATACAATGGGGTCTTACTTTGTAATGAAGATTGCAAGCATAAGCTTAAATTGAAAGCAATTATATATTGCTTAATATTAATTAATATGCCAGCACTTGATCTTCCAAGTTTTTAATGGAATTAGATAAATTTGGCTGTTCAGCTGTGCCCAAGGTATGATTTCATGGGTTTGATGAGGACAGTGTGTGGTGTGATTTTTGTGGGGGATGGGATGATTGCTTTTGTGTGCTCTTTTGTTGATTACTTTCTAAATTCCTTTCTGAACTGTATAAGCTCAGAATTTTCTGGAATCTTTGTCAGCAGACTTCGATGATCAAGCAAGCTAAATTTGCTTCCAGTGTTGTTTCCACTGCTGAGAAAATAGAAATGGAAAATAATAATTGCATTACATAAACTGGCATAGTTTCTGTTGATTTCAGTGTCCCTCATCTGCAAATAACTAAGAAAAGCTGTTTAAGAACTAGCTGAGGATGCCTGATGCTGAAGAGAGCTAGCTGCTGAGGAAAGGGGGCAGTATATAGTTTTAAATTGTAGATTTTGTCTTCTGTTCATTTTAGTAAAAAGCTGCCATACTTCAGGTTCACCTTTGCTCAAATTAACAGGCTTTTACCTCTGCCAAGATATTTATTTCGAAACTGTTTACCTGTTTTGCTTGATAGCTTAATATGTAAATAATGAGTTAATTAAAGAACAGCTTTTCTCTTCACGCTACCTTAAACTTTTAACAGAATGGATTTCATTAATGTTTGTGGCTTTAGACTGTGACTGTGTGCAAGCTATTTGAGGTGTTAGATCCATAGAATTGCATCATGGACAGTTGCACTTGTTTTTAGAACTACGTGCAGAAATGTGGGCCCCACTGCTTGGGGATTTCAAAGCTTGGTTTTGTTCCAAACTGAAATGAAGAAGGGGAGGGAAAAGACCTTGTTAAAGGACAGCTGTGGGCAAAAACCAGATCTTGGCTTTGGGCCCCCCGGGCTTGGTGCTTGCCCTAGAGCTGGAGGCCTTTAGAGGGTCTTAGTAAAGATGTGTGGTTTTGTCTGCCTTATTTCCCAGTATGTAAAATTGCTTGGGCTCTGGGTAAAAGCTGTCAGAGAATTTCAGATCCTCTCTGTGAAAGAATATGCTTCAGTAACGTGCTTTGTGTACTGAGCCTGAGTTGTGTGCTGTCCCTGAGCATTCAGCTTTTTGATTTTATAGGTAGAGAAAAACAAAATGCATTGTTCTCAAGATCAGAGCTCTCTTTGCAGTAATCTTTGTGTGAGGGCACAAGCAAACTGGGAGGGCTGTTTGTGATGTGTGTTTCACTGCAAGCATATGCTGGCATAAGAGGCCATCTGAAAAAGATAGCAATGTGGTGGAACACTACTTAGGCAAAGACCTCTTCCCCCAGGAGGGGTGGCTTGCAATATAATATGTGGAAGTTGGAATCCTTATTAGCTATGTTTTGATTAGAGTCACTCAATTTCTAAGCGAAATCCAGTTCTAGCAACTCCTAAATGGTGTAAAAGTGGAATTAATTATCAATTTGAGCTCTATTTTTTTTAGTGTCCGTATCAATTTTTGTTCATGCTGTTTGTTGCAGATCCTATTGTGCTTGCAAAATTTTGTTTCTTATCATGGATTTTTCTCAGTAAGCAATCTGAAAGTTTACCCTTAATTAGGAATAATTGGTATTCTTAAGAGGTTTCTCTCAGTCATCTGGCAGGTTGGAAATTACTTTTTTTTTTTTTTTTTTTTTAATTGAATTCAGCAATATACATGGTTAACACAAGAAAAGGGGAAAAAAAAAAGTTCAGTTTGGACCTGAGATTTGCTTACTGTATTTACACAGTGCAGCACTTCCAGTTCACGTGCTGGTAACCTTGAATGAACTTCTCATGCTCCTGTGGCTTCATGAAGCAGACTGCGTTCCCTTTACCAGCTGTGTGATATTTTAGGACTGGGAAAGAGGCCATGGCTCTGGCCTGCATTTAGAAATCTGAACTGTACTAAAGGTATGGTAGTGAAAGGGGTCTTTTCATGATATGCTCCTGTCTCTTAATGCTGTACAAGAAGCTAGTAGTACACAGGTTGCTCCAAAAGTAACGCCTCCTACTTGTTTCTGTGGAAGCAGATATAAAGAACATGAGTACACTATTTGATAGAACAAATGCTCAGCTACAAAACACTATTTTTCAATATGTTCACTATCATTAGCTGATTTGCATGGATGAGCTGATCCAGACTGTCATTGTCTTGTGGTGTAACAGCTGTGCATGACTGCCTACAATGTGGCTTGTCTTTTATGTTGTAGCATTCACTGCTGATATGTATCACCTACTGCCTCACTGTACTCACACCCATTGTTGGGTTGATCAAAATGTTCAGCAGGTGTTGATGAATGTTAGTGGCTGCCATTTTTCTGTATGGAGGAATTCAATCACACACATCTTGATTCATATGCACTTCTGTGTCAGACTGCCCCTCTGCTGCCATCTGTCACATGACAACAAAATGTGATGGGGTATTGGTGGGCAGGTTCAACCTCTACTGCCATACCACCATCTGCCTCTGATGTCTGGGACAACATAATAACATAGGAGGCATTACTTTCAGAGCAGCCCTCATAGGTCGTAACTAAATGTATATGTATCAGCTCTTTCTAAACTGAGTTGTTTTATTAACTTTGTCAAACTGTACACTTACTGATGATCTGTGTTGACTTAATGTTTAAAAGAAACACAAAATATTTCATTTAGCATGGACGTTTCTAAAAGACACTAAATGCTTAGCTTAGAAAATGCGAGAATTACATTTTCTAAAAAATTAGAATGAATTAATAATCAAATATAAGAATCCAGACTTCTTCCAAAAGAACTTAAATTGGTTTAGATAAACCCTCATAGCCTTTTGCTGTGTAGGAGACTTAGTATGATGGACGTTAAGCTAATTCTGATAACCACAGTGCAGTTACTGCCTCCCTGTGATGTGAGAGTACGCTCATCTGTCTTAACAGACCTACCAAGGAAGAAAGGCATGTCAAGCATAACTTTCCCCAGTAGATGTGAATACTTTTTCAAAAGCCTCAAAGAATGCTGCATCTGTCTTGAAAAATGTAGGATTAAGCGCTTTTTTAGCCTGGAAACTAGTCTTAAAAATACTGAAGAAATTAGTGGAGGAAGTTTTCTACAAAGGAGTTCAGTGTTACAGAATTAGGACTGTTACACTTAACTTAAATTTACTGGAAGCTGTCTGAAACATGGGTAAGGTCCTGATCTTCATACAGCTTGTGTGTGGGCCTTCAGAATCTGGCACAAATGAGAGACTGACCTTAGTAGCTGAGGGAGTTTGCAGGTTGGTAGCTATGAGGTACTTAAGTGAGATACTGAGTAGCGGTCTATGATGGCTTCACATTGGTCCAGATTTTGGTGATAGGGATCACTGTTTTTTTTCCCCTATCTTGTACAGATACTGTGTTGTTTAGCAAAAGCTCTGTCCATTACTTGGGCAAGGAGGCATGATAGCATTGTGTTTCCTGATGGCACATCCCCCTCTGATGTGGAGTGCTCAGAGTATATGGATCTTCTCATTTGAGTTGCTTTTCCAGGAAGAAAGACACAAAAACTGCACCAGTACTACTTAGTTAAAGAGAGAAGAAGGAAAAACAATCTTTTGTATTGGGTAATTTCTGGTATGAGTACAATCTTGTATCTGTATCATTCTAATTCCTGAAGTGTTTTATACTTCAGTGCTAAAAGCTCTGGAAAACTGTCAATAGTAATTTGTTATAGTTCCAGAATTTTTTGAAACAGTAGTTTCTAAAAAATACCAGTTTACTTATGTGTATATATATAAAGTGTATGCTGTACAGCTATGTAACTTGTATACAGAAATTAAAATGGAAATAACCAGGTATATCAATTTCTTGTGAAGTCTGGTTGCTGAAATTGTTCTAGTAACAATTTTTAATGTGATATTGATGTAGAAGATCACTTGACACGCTTCAGTGACTACTCTAACTGATTTAAAATCATATGGTAATTGTGCTACTAAGACATTTAAGGGGAAAAACAATGCCAACCATGACAGCAGCAAAACTTTCAGAGTATGAGTTGTTTTGTCTGTTTTGTTTTATCAGTGTAGAATTCTATTATCTGTGTACATACGGATACAAAGAAAATGAATGCAAGCTCAGCAGAGGGGTATGTGATTCTCATTAACCTAAGATATATTAGAATGTTTTGGCACTTGCATTAGTTGCTGTGTTTCTTCCATTGTCTGCATTGTTCTTTTTATATCTTACCAGGTTCTTTGTTTTCCTTTTGCAAAACTAGCTAGCTTCAAAAGACAAAAAGTAGTAAATATTCATAGAAAATTCTGGTTGGCAGGATCCAACATTCTGCTCAGAAACAAGTCAATATTTACTTCAGACTGGATTGCTTAGGATTTTCTTCACTTGGATCTTAAACCTGTAACGATACAGATGCTGCAGCATCGCGCAGATTCTGTTCCTAATGGAATCTATTTTTTTCTCTTTTTAGTTGGTGCCTCATATATCAATTCTGCATACATTTCACCTTAATCTTGCATCTTATACCAGTTCAAATGACAATTGGAGACTTATAATTGATAGTGTGTGAATTCACAGCTGTGGATGCTGAGGCATGTTTGGCCTTCCATGCTCTTCAGAATAGGAATAAAGGGTTGAAGTGTAGAATTTCTGGGGGAGTTTTAAACAATTGGCATATGTATATAGAATAATAAGTTCCTTAGGTACTCTGATATAATTAATATATTGTGATGGAAACATTCCATGATGCCTCAGAGGTCTATATCAGCTTTATGCTGAATACCTAACTCTTAAATCAAGAGATCAAATTCCTGATGAACCGTGAACAGAGCTCTAGGACGATTTCTTTCCTTGCTATTCCTTGTGGCTGCTGGCCTGGTGCAAGGAGGCTGTGCTGACTGAAGCTGTGAGGCTAACCTGTTGGCCACTTGACTTTGGTAGGCTTGGCAGGCTTTATGTTGGCAGCTCTCCAGTTTGAGAATTGGAGCTAGTGGTGTTTTCCTGGGCTTAGTTCCAAAGAAGATACTACTTGTATGTTTGCTTCTACCTGCTACAGCTGGGGGAGAGAGGAAGAAGGGGTGCTTAAGTACCTAGTGTAAATACTTAAAAAATAACATACTCTTGACTGAAGGTGCGTGTATGTATAGTGCACTGCTTTTTTGTAGTTTGTACTTCAGAGATGGAGAGGTACTTTAAAATAGAATTTATCAAGCAGATAAGCCAGTGCTGTCTACGTTTCTCTACAGGAGAGAAGTAGCCATAGGATGTCATAGTTGGAGTGGAAAATTACTGAAGAGGAAGTTCTTTTCAATGTGTTGTCAGTTACTATGTTGCCCAACCTTTGTGGTGTTTAACTTCATCCTTCTGAAGTGAATACTTACAGAACTAATTTTTGATACAAGAGGTTCTGTGTGAATAAAGCTTTTGTCAAAACTTGTCATGAATGTCTTCTCTAACTTATGCACTGTCTGAAGCAGGTACTAGCAGAGTCTAAGCAGATGGGAAGAATATGCAACTGTAAAAATAGGTTTCATCCACCCAATAGACAGAATGTTAATCTTGTATTCGTAACTCCTAGTGTTAGTGTTAATACTTGTGTGATTTTTTTTTTTTTTTTTTTTTTTTTTTTTTTTGAAGCTTTCTCAGTAGCCCTGTTCAAAAGATGATGCTGTGCAGCAAGTCAGAGTGACTCGCCTGGCAATACAAGGCTTTCTGAGGGGAGGTGTGTGTGTTTGTGTATGTGTGTGCGTGTGCATGCTGGTGGAGTTAAGGTTTTTGTTCTTACTTATCCTGTTGATAGCTTCAGGTGACTTCTGTGTGTTCCAAGCTACTTCATCGCTTGAGCTGTTGAAGACTTTGATGTGTCAGTGTCTCACTTGAGCCATATGTACAATGGTTGGTTTGTGAGTCTTGAACAGTAGTGCTATATTAGTTGTCTAAAGGTTTACAACTTTCTTTATCAATTCAGTACTTGAACTATAAGTTTTCCAACGCAGTGACAAGGAAGTTGAATTACAGACAAGCAACTAGCATATGCTTGGAGGATGCAAAGTAGCA
Source organism: Centrocercus urophasianus (assembly GCF_019232065.1). Taxonomy (NCBI): domain Eukaryota; kingdom Metazoa; phylum Chordata; class Aves; order Galliformes; family Phasianidae; genus Centrocercus; species Centrocercus urophasianus. Next base: position 19,130,875 of record NW_024884364.1, read on the forward strand.
GTGACTGCTATGATTATCAAGCTGTCTCTGATAGCTTCAAATACAGCCATGATCTGCCATGAAGGCAGATGTCTTCAAAGCTGTCATGTCTTTCAGAGCTCCAGTCCAGTGGAAATGGATGTGGTTGAGATGAATCCAACAGCTGTTGAGTCGTGCTCACTCTGCAGTTGTGAAGTCCTTAACATATTTTTGACATGCAACATCTCATGTACTTTTATTCCAGTAAAAAGATTGTTAAGGACACACAAAGTTTCAGAATAACAGTCAGACTCCATATTTCTGTTTTCTAAAGAGATGTGAATATTCAGGCTAATACTGTGAATTTGATGTTCATGCCTCTCCAGATGATGGTACAACTCACTTAATGGCCTGTATTTCTCAGCTTTGTGTTCCTTGCTGCCAAAGTTTGGAAGAGCTTTTTAGAGTGGAAATGCGTGAATGAAGCACGTCTTTGTATTGTAGATTGCTTCTGTGAATAGTTAAATGCATGCTTCTTGATTGCTTATCTTCCTTGGGAATAGGCTTGATTAGCTGGGGCTAGTTATAAATACTTCTGAAATACCCAAGGTCTAATTGTTCTTCTAGTTTACTGATATTGAATTATGAGCATTTTGCATCCATTTTGCACTGTATACAGTACAAATGTTTGACTGCTTGGCTTTTTTTTTAATTGATCTTCTCTACAGTGAAGTCAGTTAATAATAAAATATAGGCAAACTCATGCTGTAAAGATGGTGTGGTGCTTCTCCTAAGGTGCCTAAGGTTGTCATAATTATTTAGCAGATAAAGGAGTTCTGTGGTGTTCCTCTTCTCCAGCTCCAAATCCCTCTAGGATCTTACAGTCTCTGAAAGAAACACTTTGTTCCTTAAAAATCTATTCTAAAAGGGCTGCTATTCATTGGCATAACAGGGAACCTAGCAAGCAGACCAGGTTTGCTTGGCAAGTTGAATCTGCAGTCAATATGAATTGTTGTGTAGAGCCACTGAGCCTAAATAGAAAAGACTTATTGATCCAACCAGTGAAGACTGATCGAACTGCTACATTGGTCAACCAGAAAAGCAAAAGTATACCTTCCTTCCCATCTCATATTTAATAGCTGTTTTTCTATCTGTGCTTTATATGTAAAATAATGTTTGCATTTCTGGAGTATCGTGAGGTTTTCTTTGCGATGTTAAAATACAGAGAGGCAATCTAAGAATGGGTTATTAAGAACTTAAAGGCTAGGAAATAAAAACTATGTTGGGAATAAAGCTGTTTCTCTGTGAAAGCAAAACAAAATGCTTTTTCAGTTGGTATACATGCATACCTCAAAATTGAGGCTGAAGTGGTAAGGTTTAGTGCTTTTTGTAGGCAAAAATCAATGCACTTGCAGGAAGATTGAATGCAAACAAATTACTGGTGTTAATTGTCAGTGTTTGCAAGTGGAGGATGGAATGCTCCAGTTTCAATGAGCAGCAAGATGTGGCAGGAACTCAGTGGCTGCTTCGGCACCCAGAAGACTGGTAGTGTGGGGTTGCTGTGAGTGTGGGGCTCAGCTCCTGAGCAACTGCTTGCTGGTACTGGTGGTACAGGCTGGAGCTGGTAGAGTCACTGCCACTGGAGGTGTTCAAGAAATGTATAGATGTGAAACACGGGGATGTGGTTTAGTGGGCATGATGGTGATGGGTTGGTGGTTGGACTGGGTGATCTTAGAGGTCTTTTTCAACCCGAATGATTCTGTGATTCAGAGGGTTATTAAATGTGTTGAGTATGTAGGTTTTACACTAGATGAGAGGAAAAGTGTTGCAGTGAACAACGTTTGCTGTAGTATGGAACCCAGGTACAGCTGTGGGTGCCCTTCCTCTAGCCAACTTTTTTGACAACTCTGGCTATTTATATCTGTTCAAGCCACAGCTTGACATGTTTCTCTATGAAGAAACATCTCTGTAAATAAGATTTTTGTTTGCTCTGTGGTTGTCAGCAGATGACAAGACTTCTGCTTACCTTTCTGGCTTGATTTTCAGGTTGTGAACTAGTTGAATATACAGCCCACTAGATTTTGATATATTAAGAGTTTGCTTTTAATTTTTGAGCAGGTTTTAATAAGAAATGAAGTAAGGTTTATGAAAGCCAACCGTTAGGATATTCAGGTTGTTGTTGTGTAATGTGTCCTCTAAAGCAGGTTGGGAGGATAATGTGATGATAAATATCCAATGTTTTGTTTGAAATAATGGAGAGTGACTTTGACCTAGAAGCTTGGCAGGCCAAAAATTTGGTAGCCAATCAAATCTTTTCATTCTTAATTTCTTGGGGGTTGTTTAAAAGGATAAATCATTTTTAGTATTGTGTCGAGCTTCATTTATGCCAATTAAAATTACTTGCAGTATTTCTAAGAGTATGAAAGCCAAACTGATGCAACATACTTTGAATCCAAATTTGAGAAGAAACAGATGGCTTTTTATGTTTACTGCTATGGAAAGCTAATAAAAAAGAAAATACATTGAAAATGGCTTCTTTTTAACAACTAAAATGAAATGAAATAGTTACTGAAGTCCACATTATCCTGTCACAATGTGCAGAATGTTTAAAACTCCTAGGGCACAAATGGTCAGATTCTTACCATGTGGGTAACTGCATTAAGAGTGGGACTGACTGATGCTTTCAGGTTGATTAAGACCTTCATGATGCAGTACTTCTTGCCTAGCAAAAATTGCATTATAATTTTTTTCTAAAAAGTTCCTGTGTCTTTTTCTGAAACCTCTGCTGTGACTTCTGCTTTTGGACTGTGTTTTGATTCCAGTGTGGTGCTTAGTGCTATGGGAATCATTGCCTCTGTTTTTTTAACTTCCCCGTTAACTAACTTTGGTATCTGTTAATATGAAGGAAGTATCTTAGAAATCATTGATGATAGGATCAAATGGGAATGGGTATGGTGTTATGTACAAATTCATTCTGGTCAATAACTCATTTGAGTGAGTTATCTCCAGCTTAAGGGGGGGAGGGTTTAAGCATATAAATAGTAAAAATGATTTCGGAGCTTTCTAGCAATGTGTTTTACTGAAAGGAAAAAATGAACTATTTTGTGTGAGGGGAGGCAAGGAGGAGTAGAGCTCTACGGTTTGCGGTTAAATAATACTGAATAACAAGAGTTTTTGTACTTAAATTAAAAATGCATTAGTACTCCAGATAAATTATTTTTTTGACTGTATTGGGTCCCTATTACAAACAAACCAATAACTGATTTTCCTGTAATTTACCTGGGAACATGATTAATGTTAAGCATTAGTTATTCCGGTGTGTTTGGCAATATGAAAACCTGAATGGTTAGCAAGAACGCTAATTTGAAATAAAAGTGATAAAGCAGAGTTGCAGAAGTATGGCCTGTGGAGTGCCACGTGGGGAGAGTGTTGTGTCCCATGTGCCTGTGGCAGCGCTGCTTCATCAGCACCCGTCTTTCCAGTCACGCTCGTGTTCACGTCTCTGCTACATGCTCTGCTGATTACCTTGGAAAAGGGCAATGCTGTAACTGTTCAACTGACCTTTCAGTTTATTTTCTCTTGTGTAATATGAAACATGAGCTAACACAGTCTTAGTCTGCTGATTTCGAGAAAGAAATCTCTTTACATTCCTACAGCTTTCTGCTTGACTATGGAGTTTCTCTCTAATTATGCTAATCTATAAAGCACTACCTCAAATTATTTTGCTTCTCTATTAAGATGGCATCCAAAGTTTTACAGTTGAATTTTTTTTGGAGCATAATTTATGTATAATTAAGATTACTTTGCAGAGATAGTGAGATGATGACTATGAAATGGAGAAATCTGATAACTGAAGTGTTTAACTGCCAACTATTTAGATGTGTAAAACAAAATAAAGAACACTATTGCTAAATTTATACTTTTTCATTTGTATGTAAAGTCACAGAATTGAGCTCTTAGACAGTAATTGCAAACTAGTGTTTCTTTAGACTGTTCCTTTGTGATGGGGAAGTTGGTTTCCATGCTTTGGCATATGCAGAGTATGCACAGCCGTTTTGTTCCGAAAAGATGTAATGCTGTTAGTATCTTGGAGGAGGCTGTCATTTGGGAGTGCCTTTAAATTTTTAAACAAAAAATTGTGTAATTTTAATCTCTAAAAATGGAAAATAGCTTACTCGTAGGAAGTGTTAATGCTGAAGTATTTCTATGTTTTTCTCTCTCACTCAAATTGATGTCTTTAACTAATTCTCTAGACTTCCCACTTCCTCCTTCTAAACATTAGTGGTTTGCTATACTTACTTTGAGATGCATCCAGGTGTTTCTAATTCGACTGAAGGGGGTGAGATCAACACATGAGATTTAGGTAAGGAAACCTCTAAATATTGTGATGAATGGTGTTCTTACAAGTGGATTGGTTTAGATAATTCAGAGGAGCGATTTTTATTAAATGATTGCATTAAGTTTGGATTTGATACACTTTGTAATTGCTCTTGCATTTGGTTCTGAATCAAGCAATGTATGTGTTTGTTATGAGATATTTGTCAACTGTCTTCTTACTGTGCAGAAAGCTCTGTGCCTGAATATGTCAGCAAATAATCTTGCTAAAATACTGCTGAAATTTGTCTTTATTAAATTTCTAGTTTATTAGTCTTCACATTTGTGAGAAACAGCAGCTGCTGATAAGATGCCAAGAAAACCTTTATAGTTGCTCATTATTTTCTGATAATTTTTATAGTTAGTGCTCATGAAACAGGCTGCATAGTGTTGTTAGGCCTCGACTTGCAAATCACTGCATTACATTTTGAAAAAAGCTTATGCTTCATTAGTTATTTTGTCGGGTATGAATAAGTTTTAATAGAGCAAATGATTACTCATTAATTATCCCAAGCAGGTATCTTCCTAATGTTTAAGATACTACATTTAGTTTGACACAAAGCTGTGCTATCTCTTTATATTGAAATAATGGGACATCCAAGGTGAGTTAGGATTTTGTATCCCTTTACTCACTATGGAAGATGCCTGAGAATTTTGACTGAATTAAGGTCTTGTGGATTTTTTTTCTGCTTCTTTAACTTTTTTTTCTATTTCCATTTCTTATGTAGCTTCCAGTATTACAGTCTCATTCTATCTGGAGAGATGTAGCAAAGACACTTAAGTTAGTGCATTTACTTGTGTTCTCCATGTTGGCATCCGTTATTTGCAGACTAGATAAAAAAATAGAAAAAAGCTGCTTTTGAAACTTTATTTTTAAGAGGAGGAACCAGATCTTCAATTTTGAGCACTCCCTTAGTGGTAGGAATAGTAACAAATGTTTTAACTGTGTAAGTTTCCTATTGGAATACCTGTATATCCAAATTACTTGTGTGACACCTAATATAAACTGATTATCATTGGACAATCTGTGAAATCTTCCATTTTTAGCTGAAAATAGATGTTACATTGCTTTGAGATTTTTTTGAGATAAAGAGGCGAAGTATTTGTATAATGAAGATTTTTAATAATTATTGCTGGAGTCTCTGATTTAGCCACCCACAGACAGTGATCATGATTTCAGAAACAAAATCTTTGCTTGTAACGCTTAGAAAAACAAAATGAAATGACAGACTTTGTCTCTTTAAAGGTCACCCATTGGTATCTTTTAATTTTAAAGTGTACACTCCTGGAATTCTTTGGATACTTCAAGGGTTACATGATGTTCAAATGTAAATGAATGCACTTAACATTTAAATGGGTTAACCATATCTTTCTCTTTAGATAGTGCAAGTCAGTCATCTAAAACTATGAAGTTGATCTAGGTTACAGTGCAGTTAATTTTATGTCCTGAAATAGCATTACTTACCTGCTGGAGAGCAGCCCTGAGGAGAAGGATTTGGAAATGGCAGCTGATGAAAGACTCAGCATGAGCTGTCAGTTTGTGTTTGCAGCCCAGGAGGCTAAGTGTATCCTGGATTGCATCAAGAGAAGTGTGATCAGCAGGTCAAGAGAGGTGATTTTGCTCTTGTGAGACCCCACCTGGTGGAGTACTGTGTCCATTTCTGGGGGCCCCCAACACAAGCTGACACTGAGCTGTTGGAGCAGGTCTGGAGGAGCATCACAAAGGTGAGCAGAGGGCTGGAGCGCTTCTCCTATGATGACAGGCTGAAAATGCTGGAGTTCTTCAGCCAAGAGAAGAGAAAGCTGTAAGGTGACCTGATAGTGGCCTTCGAGTATCTGAAGGGGGCCTACTGGAAAGCTGGGGAGGGACTTTTTAATAAGGGCATGCATCAACAGGATGAGGGGAAATGGTTTTAAACTAGAAGAGGGTAGACTTAGATTAGATGTTAGGAAGAAATTCTTTACTGTGAGGGTGGTGAGATGCTGGAACAGGTTGCCCAGTGAAGTTGTGAATATCTGCTCCTTGGAAGCATTCAAGTCCAGGCTGGATAGGGCTTTGAGCTAACTGGTCTAGAAGGAGGTTCCTGCCTATGGTGGGGGAGTTGGAACTAGGTGATCTTATAGGTCCCAAACCATTCCATGATTCTATGAGTCTTATACTATGATTAGATGAAAGAAAGATGAGTAAGGGGAGGTGGAGAATAAAATTAAATAAAATACTTCTGTTTTGATATCCTTTCACTAGTGACCAAAACTGCCGAAGAAAGAAAAAGGAATTTGTTTTTGCCATGCTCTGCAAGTTGTGCTCAATTTGTTGTACTGCAGAAATCTCATTTGGGAAGAATTTTCTGTCTTTCTCCTGTCTTCTTTCAGGCTATTCCCTTACAGGAAGCTAAATGAGGACAGTGTATGAGAATAAATTATTGATTAAATGAGAAATTGAGATGTGGGGACTCAGTAATCATAGCAATAGCTATCTGCATGGACTTTACTGTTGTTGAAAGTGTAACTACATCTGCAAATTAATAACAGCAATATTGGAAAAAGTAATCTGTGAATAGCCATGTTCTTTATTTTGAAATATTTAGAGATGTTGAATCTATATTTCTGGCTTCCACTTTCATCTTTTCATTCCTTTTTTCTTCTGTGAAATGGTAGGGGGCGTAGAAGGAATAAAGATGGACACTATTAGTGGTGATTGTTTTGTGATCACTTTCAATATTCCCACATGTTCCTCCTTTGACTACTTGGAAAATGTTTAATTCTACTCCAGCTTTCCAGGAACACATAGTGAGAATGCACAGCTGCTTTTGTATAGAATTCTGTGACCAAAGTGTTAACATCACATCTTCAGATACAGAGTTCCTCTTCTTACATGGCTATCAGGATGTTTTATTTTTTTATTTTAAGAAGCTGTTGCTGTATAAATATTCAGTGTAGGCGCTTTAATTGATACCTGTCACTGCTAGTAGATGATAGCATTGAAAAATTTTGGACATCAATATCTTAAAGATGGGCTGTCTGCGATAACAGAAGGGAACTGTAGCTCCTAAGCCTTTTTTGATATATCAGTCAAAACTAGATATTAATCCTTTCTGTTGTTCTCACTGTAGTAATCTATTTGAGCTAAAATAAACTTTTCCTCAATTCCTCGTTTGCCGATTTTTGAAGTGTCTTCATTTAAGTAGGCCTTTAAGAATGATGAGTTTTAATCATCCTATGGAGGGGTGATCTGTAAATGGTATAATGTTGGTGAAAGTGTGGTACAGTGACAGTTTGGACTTTCTTGTTTGTTGGAAGCTTTGAAATAAGACCTAGCATTCCTCACAGAGGTTTCAGGAATAAGTTTATGAACAGGATAAATGAATAAATGACATATCAAAACAAACTGGTTCTGCTTTTTTTTTTTTTTTTTTTTTTTTTTACTTCCTTAAGGTTTATTGTTTTAAAGGAGAGGACAAAAACAAAATAATTACCCAAACATTCTACTCTATTTCTATCTTTCATTTCTTCCAATATGTAATGGTTTTATGATTTTTTTGGTTATCGGTATTCCACATCATAGCGTCCTGTAGTGCACTGGGAGTTAGTGTTAATGCTCCAGGTCCAGGTACCTGTCCCAGAAGAGAAGAACTACAGAAGACTGTTAGCTGTGCTGCTATCACTTCTGCTCGGGGGAGCAGATACAAGTCTTTGGTAGGTCATCTGACATTTCTTTTTTCAATCGTCAGGCCTCTCCTCACTGCTGCTCATCTCAGCTGCACGCTTTGCCTCAGCATTAGTGTAAGGCCTATAGCTTTCAGATACTCTCTCTAATTGTATTTGATATTAGTTTCAGTTTTAATTATATTGTATTATAGTGTATTATCTTGCATTCTCCTCAGATTGTTGCTGCTGGTTTTTGATTATTCAGGGTCCCATGTTTCCCCTTTCTAGAGGTGCAGATCTGCAGATTCCTCTGCCCTGCTAGTCACAGAACCAGGCCAAACCAGCCTGTAAACTGTTTACGCAATACCTACATTAGAAGAAAGGAAAAGAAATACAACAGACTGAAGTATTTGAGAGTTTTTTCTTTCCTTTTGCCTCTACCTTTATTTTTAACATTGACATTCCTGCAAGTGGTTTTTTTTTTTTTTTTTTTTTTTTTTTTTTTTGTTGGAGAATGAGAGGATTTGGTTACAGAGAACAACTTACTGTGTGTTTTCTTTCATATCCTTTCCCCTTTGGTGTCTGCAGAATTGGGCTATCCATATGGATGCCAGATATCATCATCAAAGCCTCTCCTATTTACTTTCATGTTTTGAATAAATTTGCATTAATATTGGACCAATATTGTGGAAATAAATTATGGCACAAAAACTAATGTGGACAAAAAAAAATCTAAAAATGAACGGCTACTGAAATGTGAACATCATAAGCAGAAGAGGGATGAAAGTGATTAATGTAAGTGTTGACACCACAGGTCTTAAAATAGGCTGATTGACTGCTCTATAAACTGCAATAATTATGACTTCCTAAAAAGGTGCAAGAGTGGGCATAAAAATGTTCTGAAATTATGCAGCCATATTAGAGTGCAGCACCATGGTGATTAAATGAGGATATTATGTATGCTGCCAAGACCTCTTTGGTTATATTAGATTCTATTTAGATTCCTGTGAGACCTAAGAAATTCAGTGTAAATACAAAGATTTAAAATTTTATAATACAAAGTGGCTAGAGGGGAGTAGAAACCTCCAATTGTTTTAAAAATTAGAGGTCTGAGGGCTTTATGTGGAGACGTAATTCATTATTATGACTTGCCATCAAACTTCAATATTCTGCCAAAAGTGGTATTTCACTGAGACAGTTTAGTTTGGGAAGGAGGAAACTTAAATTTTATTTATTTATTTTGCCTTAAAGAAATTACTATTTTAAATGTCTTTTTCTCATTTTTAATGGGATTAGCTAGTTGACTTAAGTCAGTGATGATAGGAATTGAGGTATCACAGTTACAAAATAACTAGTACATTTATTTCTTTGAGGAAAAGTTGTCTAGCTTTGCATTGAACTGATAGGCTTTGAGAAGCTGTTTTTTAACATCTACATACTTCCACTACGTAAGTAGTTTAAAGGCAAAACATTTGAGTCTTTTGAAATGATAGCTGCTTGTATGAAATAGAACTCTTTAAAATGGCCTGAGTTAATACCATCTTTAAAGTTTTCATTCATCTTTATTCTCTATGAAACTGTGTTACTGGCAAGGCACCTACTTTCTGGATAGTCACTGTGCAATATCATATTTTCAGGTTTTAAAATCTGTGCCAATTCTTACATTCCCATTGTATGGTTCCAAACAAGGCTGCATATAAAGCATAGGAATCAAAGCAACAGAGTTTTACGAATCATGAATATAACAGCAACAGATTTTTGTGACACTGTTCCAAGTTATGTTTATGGTTACCCATACTTCCCTGTGAAATACCAGAGGAGAAAAGAAAGAGTGCTGGTGTGAAAGTGCTAGTCTGTTACCAAATGTATTTCATGTTGGTTGTATGTGTAGTAATGCCCAGTCTGAATCTGTTTCCATTGAGTCTGGAGAAAAACACTGAATTTTTGATATTTTTAGCTTAAAACTCATTGGCCTCTTAATGGAGATGAGTTGAAAGGATGTGGGATTTGAATTGAGAAAGCCTTTGGTGTGGTCCTATGATCCCATCATAGTACATGAGCTTGCTTTTTCATAAGAATTCCTGGAGCAAGAAATGCATCACAGCAGTCCTGGTCAGCTGTACTTGGCGTGTTTGTCATCCCCGATCCTGTAGTAAAGGAGCTAGCATACATCTTCCTCTTACCTCTGACCAGAGCCCTGGAAAATATGTGGGTCTTCTTGTAACTTTTTTTTTCTTTTCTCTTTAATTTTTGTCACAAAGGTAACAGTTGTACTTTTCGAAGTATCACAATGTTGAAATCATACTTAAGTATACCTCTTCAGTGTCAACTTCAATATAAGGAAGTAGAAAAATCTGATGAGACTTTGCAGTTGCTCGTGAAGGCATAAAGGTTTAAGAGGTGGAATGCAGAACTTGGCTTCTAATCCTGGCTTCTATCTTTGAATGCTGCTGGCAATTCCTGTCACATGTCCGGAATTTTGCAAGATTCTCTCACCTTCAGATTGTTCCCTGTTAACAGTCTGGTTGTTGTCTGTATAGCTACATATGTCATATAAATTTGTGTGCGTGTTTGCCAGTGGTAACATATAGTATTCAGAGGAGATTGCTAAATGTGATGATCAGACAGATATTCACCTCTTTTAACGCTTGTGTGCCATGAATGAACATATCAGCCTTTGGAATGGTTCAAACAAAAAGGTTTTCCTGTCATTTTCTTTGTGTGATTCTGGGCTTTCAGTGTGAAAGATGAAAATGTTTCAGTGATGTAGAAATGAAAGAAGATTCTGTAAAAGCAAAACCTTAAGGTTGCTACACCTGGATTACAAGAACGCTCTTAAATGAATCCTCTCCTTTATAGCAGATAGAGAAATACACTTCTGTTCTGATTTACAGGATCTTCAAGGGAAGGTAACTTTGTTTTGTGGCCAGATGCATTTTGTCTCCTGAGATGAGTTTTTCAGAATAGTTCACAGCACAAGTAATTGATCCATTTTGGAAGCCTGTGGCTTTTTCATGAACTTCAAACAACCCATAGTCCTATATTTGATCGCTTCAGGAGGTCACTGACAGAATTAAAACTGAATGCTTTCTGGAATATCGTGTAAAACAAACACAGAGGGCACTAGTTGTTCCAGTTTTCATAATTTCTATAATGATGGCACAGCAGTTGTCTGAATGAACTTCCTCTGTCACAAGCACTTTGCTCTTGTATAATGACTATATTTAAAGAGTAGCTTTAAATAAAACAAAAAACTATATTCCTTCCCCAAACTGAGCAAATTAGAATACATTTACTGTTCAAATAGAACCTTTCAGTAGGGAACAATGTTTCTGTTACCAAATGCTATATGGTGAGCTTCTGAGCCTGTTTTAATTGCTTGTTCTATTTCTGTATTTAACTTTCATTTTATTTATTGATATAAATATTTCTGATTGCAATTGATTAAAATTCCATTGACTGGATGTGTATATATAGGTTATACACTTATACACAGTGTAAATGAAATTGATTACCAGAGTAGTTGTTTGCAATGTGTTTCTGAGGATTAGATTCATGAGTAAATTTAAAGGAATGGTGCAGGTAGATGGGCAACATGTTATAAATGTTTTTTCTGTAGTGAATCCTGAGGCATTTTTTTAATCTTGCTGTTTCTAAATGTGAACACTGTAATACAAACCTGCTGGGAGATTAACCTTGAAAGTGGTCATAGTACTCAAAATTAATATGTTATTCTGTTTAACCAGTAAATTGACATTTTGATCCCTTACTTTGAACTAATGAAGACCAATTCTGAAACAAAACTTTAAAACAAATCTGAGAGTAGTGCACCAGTCCTAATGTTACAGGCAGAGTAACTCTTTTCTTTTTTCTTCTAAACCAACAAAGCGTAATATTGTAATATTGTTAGCTTTTTTTTAATGTTTATTTTTCCTTTTTCAAGATACAGTAAGTGTAATGAGGCAGACAAGTTGGTTTTGCTTCAGTTCTTTCCAGTTTTTATACATTTCAGAAGCCTCCTTTCCATTTATGAAGAACACTGGTACATTTCTAAATTGCAAATAAAATAACCTTGCAGATAGCATTAATAAAATTCTCAATTGAAGCTCTTTAGCCATGCCTCTTCACATAGTAGCTCACACTTGGGAAAGCAAATCTAACCCTCTTCTTTGTGTAGTATCTGGCTATAGTGTGTCTCTGAATTGCTGGGAATGTCTGACAGGAGAACTCCAAGCTGTTAATATCAAACTTTACATTAGAGGCTTATTGCATTTCTAGCCCTAACAGGGGTAAGTATGGAAGTAATTATTTTGTATTGTCCTCTAAAGTTTGACTGTAAGTAAATGTATATACTTCTCACCAACTAGTTCCAGTGGCAGAGGACTACGTAGTTTTGCTGATGATCTTTCTAGATAAATTGTTTAAGCAGTGCCAGACTATTTCCTCCATGCTTGCTATTTGCTGTATTGCAGATTTTTCAGTATTCAGAGTTTGTCTATTAAAATTGGTCATAATAGATGTACCAGGCCTATGGAATTCTCCCTATGATGTCCTTGCTCAGTATTAATAAGATAGATGAAAAAGTATTATGCTGTTCAGAGTATGAATTTCTCCTGTTGTGTTGCAACACCAGGATTTTTGAACTGCAAATCAGGAACTGTAGACTCCTTAGAGTCTTAGACTTAAAGTGCAAGGACTTCATGCGAAGTGGAGAAAACAGAAGTGGAAACTGCAACTTTTTTCTGGATTGCAACTATAAAAAATTGTGGTTTGATAATTTATTTTCTATTTCTGTAAAGAGAAATGTCTCAGTTATTATTATTATTTTTTTTAAAGGTATGCTCTGTTCTACAAACGTTTGAAGGGCATTGATGACAATGAAGGAGGTCTTAATAAATTTTCAAAAAGTTACAAATCTTTTGGAGTTAACCAATTTGTGGATGGTGGTGTATATTGCAAAGAGTGGGCACCAGGTGCAGAAGCAGTGTTTCTCACAGGTGATTTCAGTAAGTATTTCAGGAACATTTCCTCTCTGTTACACTGTGTTTTAGATCAATATCCTTTTCACTTAAAAACAGTGCTGTGGCAAACATTCAATTCTAATAGCAAAAATACATATGATGTGTTCCTAGTTTAGTGGCATTTAGTAACTTAATCTTCTGTATTAGAATAACCTAATAATGTGTTTCCATTGAATTCAGTATTATGTATCAGAATTATGTATTTCTATTTTTATATCCATAAAATGACTTCTCTAAAGACTCTAGCCTGATCACAGTGCAGCATTAGTTGAATATACCTAAACTACTTGATAACCTTTCTGAAGATATACAGTTTGGCTTTTGTAGTATTGTGTGAAGGGAGGGAGAAAATAACAGTAAAATAACCTGATTTATCTTCTCTACTAATCTAACAGCAGTGTTACCCAAGAACCAAGGCTTTTTGTGATTCTAACTAATCATGAGAGTGTAGAAACAAGTACTGCTTCAAAATGGTGATATCAAATCCTAATTGAACGTGCTCATGAAAAAGTACTATTCTCTTCTAGGAAAAGAAGGGATGGTGTTGGCAGAACAGGAAGGTGGCAGGATCACAGAGGAGGAACTGTATTGCTTAGTTTGAGAACTGGGAAGACATTGATTTACTTACATAGAGCTTGAGACAAAATCATAAATTTGCTTGTTTGTCAGAAGGCTAGCCACGCTTAGGTGATGTTATGCAAACTCTTAAATTTTTGCTCTTAAATCCTGCAATACTAGTTCAACTCTCTAATTTTTTTTTGTATGCCTATATAACTTTAAAATGGTAAGACTCTTTATCTACACTCTTAACTGTAGCATCTGGTGGTAGAGCAGTTAAGCCTTTGTACTAAAATGTGCACTGTTAGAAAGAAATTTAAGTAGATTACCCTCACAGTACTTTTTAGATATGTTTGAGATTTTTTTTTTTCAGTATTTCATAGTTCCCAGACATCAGGCCTAAACTATGTCTATTTTAATTGTCACTTTTTTTTTTTTTTTTAGTTTAAGAACTTGATTAAAGGGTCTGTGTCTGCTATTTACTCTTATAATCTGAGCATGTAGACAGTGATTACTTTTAGGAAATCTTTAATGCAGAAGATGAACAGAAAGGTTTGTGTAACAGCACTTTCAGCTGTGGTCCCATTTGATACAATTCGACCTAACAAATGACAGGGTAGCTTTCCTTCAAACAGTCCCTGTCTTTAAATTTGAATAGATGTTGATAAAATAGGTTGATATAGCACGTGAATTTTAATACAAAAATCAGATATATCTTTTGATTCCAAAACTCAGTAACAACTCATGGCTATAGTTCACCTCCTGCTAGATTACAGTGGTGCTAGCTGTTAATAGTGACTGTAAGGCAGCTGCATGAGGGAATTTTAAAAGCTAAACTTTACATTTATAAACACACATGATTCTCCTTTTCTCTTTCTTGCTTGCGATCTGGCACCATCAGCTACACCTTAGGCTTCTTCTTTGTAATGGGCTAAATTAAACAATGTAATCTAAGATCAGCTGTTTTGAAAACAGACTTAATGAAATTAATACCTAAGATTTTAAAACAATTATATAAATTGTAAATTGTCTTGGAGTAGAGTTTGCAGGGAAGTACATGTATTGGTACTGGGAAGACAGTTAAAAAACAAAGCAACAACAATAAGCTCACAAGAACAAACCTATTTCATTTAAAAAATATTTCATGTAGCACATCATATGAAGCAGAATTTTAGGAATGAGAACTTAAAATAGTTCTGTCTGTGTTAATGAAATGTGGCAGTAAGAAGTCAAAAGATTAAAAAGAAGTTCACTTAAATGTGGAAAAAAATGCATTTGTCCTATATATCATATTCATCATCAGTCGTAGTAAAGTATTCATTCCCAAAGGGAAGATGATGTACTCAAAAAGCCTAGAGGAATGGAAGATTGTCATTCAATTCAGATGATTTGGCTTTAATAATATTCTGATGAGAAATTGGGTTGCAAAACCCTAAGATTTAGAGTCAGGTTGCTACAGGTGCATTTAATTAAAACTGAATCCCTTTAACCTTTCTTCAAGTTTTCAAACAGGTTAAAGTTTCAAACTAAATTTATGATCATATTGTATTTAAATTGAATATCAGGTTTTCTGTTAATAAGATTTTTTTTTTTTTTAAAAAAAGCTCAGGTTCATAAAGAGGAAAGAGTAATTGAACTACTGCAGGGAGGATGGGTTGAATTGTTACAAGGAAGCAAACCAAACTTAAAATAGCAGCTTTTCAGTTTTAAACTGAAATTTAATGATATGTGATTTAAAAACAAGGCAATTCATGACTTGCTTTTAGTTTTGCTGTGGATAAATGAATAATGGTGTTTTCTCATAATAGCTTACTTCCTTAAGTATTATCTGTGGATCTCTTAGACATTTGGTTGAAAGACAAGAAAAAAACAAATGAAAGAAAACAAAACAAAGCAAAAAAACAAACACCAAAAACAAAACACCACAAGTACTAATTCCCACTACTTAACCTTTTAAGTTAACTATATTCAAGGACAGAAAACAAGTAAAAAATTGATAGTGCAGACAATAAGAACTTTGATATTAAGGACTTGTATCTCAAATTATGAATATGTGAGTTTTTTTTTTTTTTTTTTTAATCTCCTTCTTTGACATTTGTAGGGACTGTGAGATCCTCCTTATGGACTAACTTCTAGTGTTATACCTCCTGGAAAAAGGCAGAATGGCACACAAATCTGTATTCAAATTGGAGAATGAAAAACATGAATTTCGGTTAATCCTTGTATTTTCAGAACTATGTACTGTGAAATGTTGAATCATGTTAGATATTAAGTGTTGCTCTATTTTTTTGAATAAGCATTCAAGTAACTTATTCTTCAGCATCTACTACTGCATACTAAGTAAAAAAACCAACCAACCAAACAAACAAAAAAAAACACCAAACAAAAAAGCAATGGAAAACCTACCAAAAATAAGCAATCAAAACCTGTAGACAAGTAGGCTAGTAGTTTCAAAGTAGTGTAAATAGCTGCTGCCCATGAAGCAAGGCAGTAAGTTTTGCTGTCATGTCTAGTTTTTCTTTAATTACTTTCAACCACTAGTATGTTTAGTAGAAGTATTTGTCAGCTGTTAGTGTATGTACTTAGTCTTATATATCATAGGAGCTTGCAGAAGACTGCTTATGCTTCTGTACTTGAGGTGAAAACCACCTGTCTTTACTACAGGAAATATAGAAATCATCAAGAAGGAAATTGTGATGCAATTCAGTTTTCTGTTTTGACTGGTTTCTTGTTAACATGAGATTTGCTGTTGCTGTGGGCTATGTGAGGTGGACAAGTTTCAAGGCAAAAATAAGTCATTTTGAAACTTGGCTTAGCACTTTCTTCTAGTTCAGAAATAGTTACATTGCCTTTTGCTAGTCAGTTCAGAAGCTGTATATTTAGTTGCATTCATAAGAACTAACCTTGAACATCTATAGAAATGCACACAATTTTCTTGGCAGGCATTTATTCAGTTAAGCATGTCATCATGACTAACCTCACACCTCTCCAGAATTCAGTGACTCAAAACAGTATGAAGAATCTTGAATTATATAACCTAAACTTGGTTCAGTAAATGTGTTTTGTTTTTGTGTTTCTTTTAATGAAAAGGGAACCCTCTTCAGGATTTAATTAATTATAACCGTGGCATTTCAGGCTAACATTCTTAGCTGTTACAAAGCATTTAGTTTTAAGTGGTTTTGTTGTTATTGCTACCAGGTTTGTCAGCTGCTTCCATCCTCATTCTCCTCGTTTATATACTTTTTGTTATTAAGGACATCAGTTAGTCGAAACAGAAGCAACTATAAGTATGCGTATCCGTATCCAGAGTTGGTTTAGGCATATGGTTTATGGAGATGGCTTTTATTTTGTCCAAGAATATTTTTTTTCCCTTTTCTGTAATCAGAAATTGTCGAAGTAGAATTGGAGTATGGTTTCCCAGTGAACATCATATTGAACCTCTCCTAAAGGAAGTGTGCAGGAGTAGCTGATTTAAAAGTATTTGTTTATGTATTGCTGAAAATCAAATGTATTCTGAAAAAGATTGAAAATACTGTTATGACTTCGAATTTTAATAGGGCATATTTTAAGATAAATACACTTAATTCTATGTTCCTTTTACAGATGGCTGGAATCCATTTTCTCATCCATATAAGAAAATGGATTATGGGAAATGGGAGTTGTTCATTCCACCTGGACAAGATGGTTTTTCTCCTGTGCCTCATGGATCAAAGCTAAAGGTGCTAGTTCAAACCTTTTTCTTTTCAATTCTTGTGACATTTCTTACTCATTTTGTCCTGTTTGTTTTCTCCTAAATATCTTGTGGTTGTTACAAGAAACAGAATCAATTTATCTGCTTGTGCAAGTGACCCTAAATGGTGAAAGAGTAATGTCTAGTTTTCTTTGTCTGTATTTTGTGCAACTACTTAGTATTCTATTCAAATCTTAGCACCCTGGTGGGAAGTGCTATGCTTTTAACTATAACTTTTCAAGTTGTTCTGTTTGTATGTAGTATATTTAGCCTTTTAAAACTTAACTCTTAACACTTAGTAATTAAGAATATTGATCCGTAGACATAGCTTAAGGAATTTGAGCTAAATACAGAATGATGGAAAGCTTATCACCAGTTGTATTTCATGAGCATGAAGTCCTGACTTTCAGAAATTAACTGAATGTTTCTTTGAGCTGTCAAATACCACATTTTTTATGCCTCGTGTCATTATATACACAGCAATACCTATCACTGGATGTGGTTATTTATACATGAATACTGATTTCCCTCACTGTGATATACTTCTGAAAATTTGGCTGTTGCAATTTGAGCTTGTGTTCTAAAGATGTCAAATGATAACAGGGGTCAGCAATGAGTAATTAAGGAAAGAAATATATGAAATCATATAAGAGAACTAATCAACGGGGAGTGTTTGTATAATACATATACTACAGTTTCAGGGCTCCCATCAACAAAATTAGCACATAAAAAAAAAAAATCCATTAAAAATCTGGTCTTAATGAAACGGAATCTGCCAAAGCAAAGAATACGTACTGGAAATGTTTGCTCAATATATGTACTTAATGCTGTGTTTATTATGGTTTAGAAAATTGTCTCAGTAATAAATATGAATGAATTGAAATTTAGGATTAGTCATTCAGAGGTGTGAGAAAGCTGATTTTATTTTGCAGAGCAGGGGAGAAAACTTTTCTCTGCATCAAAAATGTGGGTGATTAAACAATTTACGACACTAGAGAATGGTTACTGATATTTTCTATAATTTAGAGATAAATAGGTTGTTTTCTAATTGCTGCTATACTGCCTTTTATTTATGTTGCATTTTCAAAATTAGTGTGCTCAGCTACTATAGAATGTTCTATGCTCAGTGTAGAGATAAAAGGTGAGAATGATGAGAAGTTGATAACTATTAGCAAATAATGTGTATTCCTAAGAATGCTTGGCAAAATTGAGTTGTGTCTTTGTATAATCATGGTCATATTTCCTACTTTTAAACAGCAGATCTGTACAGTACTTACTCTCTTTCCATTTGCCATCTGTAAGGCAAAGACAATACTGCTCATAATTGGTTTAATATATAGAATTTTGGGTTACCCAGGATGACTGTTAATATCGGTCATGTTATTCGTTGTAGTTCTGTAGTTGCTCTGAGCCTTCTGAAGAGGCTGGCAGAACAGAATGTGGGTTTGATTTCTTTTTTTTTTTTTTCTTTTTTTACTCCTCCCCCTTGTCTTTAATTGTGCTTTTGTGCAGTTTGCTCTAAACAAGGACATGCAGTTATGACTGACATTGAAAATGTTTAATTACCAAAGACGTCCGTGAAGGTAAACTGTTGTTATTCTGTCTGCCCCTGAGTCTGTTTAGCTTTTGAATGCATACATCCTGATGTGAATAAAATTTTGATATCTTTGCACTTAAAATACAAGTACATGTAGTTATACTGATAATTTCACCCACACAATATTCATTCAAACATCTTATGTAACTTTTCTGATAATATTTCATGATTATTTTTTGGGTTATTGGTGCTTATGAATCTAACACATCATTAATATTTCCTTTCTGTGCGTTTATGTATCGTAAAGTAACACGTGAAAAAAATTCCTCAGTTAAGGTAAGGTGATTCTGAGATGGCTTATCTGTCACAAAATCTGAAGTGAGGTTGGAATATTCCATGTGGTAAGAGTGTACATTATCTTCATGTTATGGGTCATCTTTCTGTCTGCTATCACTCCAGTAACAGATTCATAGAACTGCTGCTCTTTTATTAGCAGCTTAATTAGCCATTCATGGATTTGTTTATTTTGGGGATCGTTAGAATTTGTGTAGTAGAACAATATTTTGCAGTTCTTCATTCATGTAAAAGCTAAGAATATTGCATTTTATGTAGATAGAAATTATGCAGATTGCAGAGGTAATGTTTACAGACACAGGCAGTGTTGTCTGTGTATGATATACTAGCAGGAATAGAAGTTGTTGTTGGGGTGTTTGTGTGTGTATTTATATTGCATTACTGTAAAAAGCGTAAGGGCATCATAAGTTTTTAGAATTTATTTTGCCAGTATTAATGTTTAAATATTTAAGTAGTCAGTTCCAGACATTCACATACAGATTTGAGTAATCTGCAAGGAGGAAAACAGTTCTTCCAGAAAGTCCTTATCTTTAGCTTCTCTCTATACTATTTTTGTATTGAGTTCTACACAGGTGAATGCCAAGTTCTGAAATTGTGACAAGGTCATTTCTTTTAAATAAGTAATTTCTGAACCAGAATGGAAATGGATGCAGTGTGGCTGGTGACACTAATTTAGACCAGGTTACAAAATATTTTTATAGGAAAATAAATAAGGAACAGAGGTCAAACATTTTCTTGTTCAATAGTAGTAGACCATATACTGCAGCTCTTCAGGCAGCCTTCTCATAACCAAAGAAAGACATTAGAGAAGGTGAATTCAAAAAAAAAAAAAAAAAAAACTCAAAAAAAGAAAACACCACAACAACCAATAGCCTTGCATTTTAGTATGCTTTTTTGAAGGAATAGATGCTTACAGCAGTTAGGCACCTTCTTTTTTTCTTTGAAAATAACAAAGTATTTTTTTGTTGTTGTTACATGGTGATAATACCACTAGGTATTTCCAAAGCTCCTCCTAGGTCCATGAGGGAACCTTTAAAGAGTTACTTGGTGAACAAATATAGTTGCTGTTTTGTTATGAGTGCTTTTTATTTTCGGATAGATGACCCCCTCCTTGTGAGGAGGGGGTGAGTGTTATCTACTTTCATTGTCAGAAATGACTCAATTTTTCTTTCATTGACAGTGTTCCCAATTTCTTTTTCATAGTATATAAGCAAGCTATTAGAAGAATTCAGGTGGATAGGCTTCCTTAGTAAGTCTTGTTGTGATGCACGTGCAGGAATTTGTGTTCCACGTCATTGTTTTTGCTTGTTGTTTGTATATCATAGAATCTTCAAATTGCTCAGGTTGGAAAAGACCTTGAAGATCAAGTCCAATCATAACCTAACCATACAACTCTAACAATCCTCCGCTAAATCATGTCCCTAAGCACCACAATCAAGATGGTTTTTAAACCATCCCACATTCAGGGATGGTGACTCCACCACCTCCCTGGGGAGCCTATTTCAGTACTTAACAACCTTTTCTGTAAACTAGTGTTTTCTGATATCCATCCTAAACTTACCCTGGCACATCTAGTCCTGCTCACCATACTATTCCTAATAGAAGCCAGGATGCCATTGACCTTGGCCACCTGAACATGCTGCTGGCTCATATTCAGCTTATTGCCCATCAGTGCACCAGGGTTCCTTTCCATCAGGCAGCTTTCCAGCCACTCCTCCCCAAGCCTGTAGGGCTGCCTGGGGTTGTTGTAGCCAAAATGCAGGGCCTGACACCTGGCCCTATTGGAACTCATACAGTTAACCTTAGCCCATTGATCCAGTCCCTCTGTAGTGCCTTTTTCTTCTTTCCCCTCAGGCAGATCACCACTCCCTCCGTAACTTGGTGGAGTATTGTATCTGCTGAAAGTACCTGTAAATTCAGTTTTTATTGTAGCAGTCTCTAATTTTGAAATAGTGCCAGTGAAGCTTAGGTGATAACACCATTAAAAATTGAAATCTTATTATCTGTGTTGGAGAACTTGTTTAATATTCTTCATAGGAATACAAAAGATCAAAACAGAAAACAAAGAGCAACTGGAAAATAGAAGCTAATAAAAATTCAAATCTAGAGAAATTTACCTTCCAAATTCATGACTAACAATCAAATTCTAAAACATTTTGACACAAATAATAAAGCATAGTAAATATAAAATATTGGCAATTACAATTGTGGACTATCTGCTGCTTCAGAATGTTGGATAGAAAATAATTTCTAATTTGACATTGGTGTAAGATGAACTGTAAAATTTTTCTTCTGTGTGCTTGAGAAATTAAATAGTACTGAAATAATAATTGTTAAACTTTCAAGTAGCGACAGTTGACTGTGATTTTTTGAAATGATATTGTTAACCTTATAAGTTTATCTGGTGCTTTATCTGACAACATGTTGAGTAGGTGCTTGAAATAAAAACACTGTGTACATCCAGATCTTATTCATATCTTAATGAAATTTAGCTCCATGTAGTTGATTTAGGTTTATTCCTCTTAACTTATGAAGGCAAGTGTTAGGATTTCTTCAGAATGTAACTTTCCAATGGTATGGTAAAGATTAGGAAAATTGTCTGAAAAACTTCAGGGATGACTGCATTCATTGGTTTTGTGTAGTCTTCTTGAGGCTATATAAATTAACTACCACTGGGTAGCTTTCTTAGATAGCTTTTATGTAGTTGCATGTAGATAGATGACAGTAAGAAAAAAGTATATCCAAAATACAAAATTGAGGCTGGCACCATGGCTAATAAGTCATAATTTCTTATTCTGTACAAAAATACCACCTCTCCTGGTTTTGGTTTTCTAGTTGAAATATATAATGCTTTTTAACATTAATGTGTGCAAAGGCGGAACTGCTGTACATTGCAATGCTTTAACACACACTAACCACATTTAAAGTACCTAAAAGTACATTTTTGTACCTATGAGATTCTGGGGAAAGGAAAATTGGTTGGAAAGAAGAACTTCATATTTACAATTTTTTACCACTCTATCTAGTAACTCATAGAGGTGCATGCTCTGTGTTGAGCATGAAAACCTTGAAAAAGAATCAAATGTGGTGAGCAAGTAGGTTAATCAGTGTCAGGGAACCACTGTCGGTAAAATTCATCAAGTGTAATTACTGACAATAATGAAATAGATGATGTTGCAGCTGACCTTACTGATCAGGAAGTCCAGTAGCATAGTATAAGACAGGTTTCAAGTTCAAGTCTCATGTGTTTCAAGTAGGCTGCAGTCAAAGTGTGAAAGCATTTTTAATGTGAACATGAAAGAGTAGTAGACATGAATAAATGAGATAACAGGTGTGTAGCTTGGTTGCTAGGTATAGAAGTGTTAGGGATGTAGTGGCTTTTTCCTTTAAACGTAAGATGTAAATGGATTACATGTAGTCAGACAACAGTCTACATACAAAGGGAGCCCAGATACCCCTACCTGAGGTAATTCCATAAGTTTTCTGAAGAAGTGTTCCTTGCTTTCTCATACATACAAATCTAATATTTCCTGCTTCCACCTCAGCTGTAGGTGGGGAAAATATTCTTGCTCATAGTCTAAGTGCAATGTCACTTCAAATTTCATGTCTTCAAGTGAGTGAGAGGAGTAAAACCTCAGCTCTGCTAAGTTGAGCAGTGATTGGGATGTCTTGAAGCATCATGCTGTGTCATTTGTGTGCAGCAAGGAGCAGACATAGTGTCACTGGCATTTTGAACTATAGGGAACAGGACTGGGGTAGCATATCTATGTCCATATCATTTCTATAATGAGGTACATTCAGTACCTCAGTGGAGCTAAATGGGGAAGTAAAGCCTTAGCGTGTGGCACTGCCTTTTGTTTCATCGCATGATTGTTAGCAAGTTATTGTCAAATTTGCTGTTAACTACAGATTAAATTTACTGGCAGGAAGAGTTGTTTTCTCAGTGGGATAAAAATGGTCTCTTTGTTTATCAAATCCAAATAGGCAACGTGCAACTACTCATGGGCACATAGAAGTTGTAGCAGCCATAAATCATTGTGATACAGTGGACTGTTGCTCTTCAGAGCCTTTTAGAGACTTAGGTTGTGGGTTTTTTTGTTTTTTTTTTTTTTTTTCCGGATTGAGCCCAGCACTTGAGAATGTTTTTGTTCAGTTATTTTGGCAGGCTGAGCTCTCCTGTGACTTGGTGACTGCACAATTCCTTGGTAGGAGGTTTTGCCATTTAAAAAATTGTTTCCTTTTAGTTTAGCCATACAAAAAATGAATTGTTTCAATTGATAATGGGTATGCTCTAGAGCAAAGTGTAATTATTATTATTTTTTTTTTAGGGGAAAGAATTCAAAGCTTCTTAAAAAGAAGTCTTCAAATGAGAATTTGGAGCCTGAGGGTCCAGTTAAGTCTACACATATGACTATGTTCTGAGTTTTTTTTGATTTGTTTTTAGGATAGAGTCACTAATAGGTTAAAGCTGTTAACCTATGTTAACCTGTTAACTATGATGTGACTACTGGTAATTTAGAAATTCTAGTTCTCAGCTCTATTTCTCTATAGTATTGTTAAGAGAAAATTATAGGCAGAGAATGAAGTGGAGGATAAACTCTTTTAATGGAACTATTCCATGTGGTTCCATATGGTTGATGCTCAAGTCCTGTCTTGGAATCTCTGTAGGTAACACAGGAATTGGTAGAAGCAGACTTTTTTTCTGAGGCATTATAATGAAACATTAATGGTATTCTCTTTTAGGTTATCAAAAAGTAGCTAAACTAATGCAGCTAACAATGTATAGAGAGACTTCCAGGGGAGCTTATCCCTGGAAGATGACATCATAATGCAGAAGACGCATCAGGATGGTGGAGTGGTGTGGATGGTTTGAATTTTTCTCCGTATTATCTACCAAAGAGGCTGTGGCCAAATGTGATCAAGACTGTTACTGTGGAGAAAAATAACAAGAAGAGAGATGGACAGTGAAAGGGCCATTGCCAGAAGCTACCTCAGTCATCTGTAAAATACTGTGGATGTGTCACAGGAAACTGTGCTATTTCATCTAAAAGCATTTCTTCATTGCTGTGAAAGAGCTGTGAATGGGAGCACCAAAAAAGAAGCAGCAATGCCACAGCCACCCAGTCACAAGGTTCATTATGCATCAGTTATCCTTTACGCAAATGCTTTAGAGTAGAGGGTATGTCATAGTGCTTTAATATGCCAATTATGTACTTCAGTAGCTTGTTTTCTACTTGACATGGCTTGAAACAACTCTAATAAGTTGCACTTATTGTGTGTAATCTGCCTTCTAACTATGATTGCTTTTCAAATCATGCTGTCCCAAGCCTCTTAATTATTTAATACATATGAATGTTTTTATATAGTCTATAGAAAAGTTTTATATTTTTTAATCTTTATCACTGTTGTTATGGTAACGTGACTCTGGTTAAGTCTCAGTGAGGAAAAAATATTTATTGAATTACATTTTTAGAGATTCCAGTTTTGCTTTTATTGACTTGCCTTTTGAAAGAGTTTTTCAAAATCTGAATTCTAGATTCTAGTGTGAATGATGTCCTGCAAGGTAAATACGTGGTGTTCTCTTTTTTTATAAAGTATTCTAATTGTCTGTAAATACCTAATAGCTATTAGCTACACGAAATATGACACTATTAGCTTATTGTATTTTCCTATAGTATCCCATGAATTTTTAGAGTAGTTGATGGTTAAGTGAAGCGGTGTCTGTAGTCTGGTGCCTGTTGAAATATACTGGGCATATTTCCGTGTTATAGTGCTTTCGTTAATAATAGTTCTCCTGTTATTCGCTTGATTTTGATGCTCATATGTTATTTGTATCTCTATCTATATGGAAGTTTTTGTAATAGTAGGCTACTGTATCTGTCTCTTGAATTATACAGTATTCAAATAGATACTGTATTTATTTTCTGTACATTTTTGTTAGTATACATGTCTAAGTGAAGCAGGGAAATGGAGGGGAAAAAAAAAATTTCTTTTTTAATTTGTTCTAGTAAACTAGTTAAACACGTTTTTAGATTCTTCATTGAAATAGAAATACTTGCTTAATTCACAAATGGAGTTATATCTCCCTCTTTTGGAAAGTCTGAGCATGGCTTAACTTTGGAGTTAGGCTTAACTTTGGTGTTAGACTTTTTTCCTTCTTTCATTTATTATTGATTTTATTTATTTATTTTAATTTTGCACAGTGAGAGGGATGAAGGGGAAAATTCTGCATATCCCTGATAAGTTTAGAGTCTGGTGTGATTGAGTATTTTCAGACAAATAATCTGCACAGAAAATTCCACCTCCCCCCCCCGTGACTTCTGAATCAAAGATACTTCTTCACAGAATTATTGTTAAACATAAAATCACCTGAGAAGTATTCAAGTGTGTCCAATAACTAGACAGCATTTTTTTTCAATATCTGAAATAGAGGCTTGACCATTTGGCGAATATTTATTTATTTTTCTAAAGCAGGCAGCTTTGTCTTGACTAATTTTGATTTGATAGTAAGTTGAAAAGAGTAGACATTGAGTAATGCGACTAGAACATTCCATTATTTTTCCTTTCCATTTTAGCTGACTTTCAATTTATGAAGAATAACCTGACAGACATAAAATACCTTTATGTGTTTTCTGAAACATCTTTTCAGAGTTTATACTGAATTAGCTTTTTAACAAATAACATAGAATCCTTAGAGTCTAACTCCCCTGCAGTGAACAGGGACATCCACAAATATATCAGGTTGCCCAGGGCCTTGCGTTGAAAGTTTCCAGAGACAGGGCATCAACTACACCCTTCTTTCCTGTAGCTCCCTTTTAGATATTGAAAGGTCACTATTAGATCATCTCACAGCCTTCTCCAGGCTGAAGAGTATCGGCTCTTTAGCCTGTCTTCATAGGAGGGCTGTTCCATTCTATGGATCATTTTTTTGACCTTCTTCTGGATGCACTCCAATAGGTTCATGTCCCTCTTATACTGAAGACTCCACAGTTGGATGCAGTAATCCAGGTGAGGCCTCAGGAGCACAGAATAGAGGGGCAGGATCACTTCCCTCAATCTGCTGGTCATGCTTCTTTTGATGCAGCCCAGGATACAGTTGGTTTTCTGGGTTGTGAGGGCACACTGCTGGTTCGTGTCCAGTTTGCCGTTCACCAGTGTCTTCAGGTCTTTTTTGACAGGACTGCTCTCAATTGTTTTATTCCCCAGTTTGCAATGGTAATGGGAGTTGACCCAGGTACAATACTTTGCACTTGGATTTGTTGAACTTCGTGAGGTTCACCTGGGCCCCCTGCTTAAGCCTGCATAGGACCCTTTGGATGTCATCTTGTCCCTCTAGTGTGTCAACTGCACCCCACAGCTTGGCATCGTCAGCAAAATTGCTGAGGATGCACTCGACCCCACTGCCCCACTATTGATGTCATTGATGAAGATATTAAAGAATATTGTTCCCAGCACTGGCCCCTGGGGGATACTGCTTTTCACAATAGCAATCTAAACATTGAGCCATTGACTATTGCTCTCTGGACTTAATCCTGCAGCCAGTTCTTCATCAATCCAACAGTCCACCCATCATTATTTTCTAATTTGGAGAGAAAGTTGTTGTGGGATACTGTGTCAAAGGTTCTACTGGAGTCCAGATAGATGACATTGTCCATTGCATCCGTGGACACCATCATAGAAGGCCACTAGGCTAGGTTGATCATGCAGGATTTGCCCTTGGTGAAGCCATGCCGGGGTTTTCCCATCTCACCTCCCTGCTTTCTGTAGGCCTTAGCACGGCTTTCAGGAAGATCGGTTTCATTATCTTCCCTGGTATAGAGATGAGACAATCAGGTTTGGTAGTTCCCAGGGTTATTTTTTTTTACCCTTTTTAAAAACGAGTATGATGTTACCTTTTTTTCCAGTCACCAGGGACTTCATCTGATTGCCATGATGGGGACCTGGGGATCCTGGTGGATGGAAAACTTAACATGAGTCAGCAATGTGCTCTTGCAGCTTGGAAAGCAAATAAATGGTATCCTGGGCTCCATCAGAAGAGGGGTGTTGGACAGCAGGGACAGGGTGCTGATTGTCCTTCTCTGCTCTTGTGAGGCCCCATCTGGAGTACAGTGTCCAGGTCTGGAGGCCCCCAGTACAAGAAAAACAGAGAGCTGTTGGAGAGGGTCCAGAGGAGAGCCACAAAGATGATCTGAGGACCGGAGCACCTTCCCTATGAAGACAGGCTGAGGGAGCTGGGCTTCTTCAGCCTGAAGAAGAGAAGGCTACGGGGTGACCTCATTGCAGCCTTTCAGTACCTAAAGGGAGCCTACAAACAGGAGAGGAATCAACTCTTTGAGAGGGTAGATAACAGCAGGACAAGGGGAAATGGTTTTAAGTTGAGGGAGGAAAGATTTAGGTTAAATGTCAGGGGGAATTTCTTTACAGAGAGAGTGGTGAGGTGCTGGAACAGGCTGCCCAGAGAGGTTGTGGATGCCCCATCCCTTGAGGCGTTCAAGGCCAGATTGGATGGGGCAGCCTGGTCTAGTATTAAATGTGGAAGTCGGTGGCCCCTGCATGTGGCAGGGGGTTGGAGATTCATGATCCTTGAGGTCCCTTCCAACCCAGGCCATTTGGTGATGACTATTTAAATGCCATCAGGAAGGGCTTGGCAACCACATCAGCCAAGTCCATTAGGCCTCTGGGATGCATCTCATTGGGATTCATAGACTTGTGGATCTTCAAGTTCCTTCCCCAATCCCTTCCTACCAAACCAAATGTTTGAGGGCTGTGTGGTGAGCAGTTATCTGGGAAGGCTGAAGCAAAAAAGTACCTCAATCTTCTCCTTTACTGTTGTTACCAACCTGCCTAACCCACTGCCTTTGTGCCCATCTTGGTCATTGTGAGGCAGGGATGTACAGGGGCAAAAACAGTGCAGCAGTAGTGAAGCAATGTCTGCTAGTTCTTTCTTTTTCTTCTACTGCAGAGGCTGCTGAGGTTTTGCTCTCTTTGTGTGGATTCTCTGAAATTTATCAGGTTGACTTACAGAATAATGCTCTTAACAGCATTATGTCCTTGTTTGCTTGCTTGCTTATTTACATATTTTCTCTGGGCATTTGAATTTTCTTTGTATCCTCTTTTAAAGATGACTGTGGGAGACAAGAAACCTTGCATTCTGGTCCTATATTCTTCAGCAGTTTGCGTTGCCTTACCAAAAGCATTCCTCACTCCAGAATAGGGAGAAAAGCCAGTCTTGGAATAGTTTGAGCCCATGAATATGAAAATGTTGGACATGCAATATCTGCCAGCTGTAAAGCTGCCTCAGTTTGATCTGAGAGGTTTAGTTAAAAACACATGGCTGAACTGGAAGCAGCATCCTGTTTTTTGGGGGGATTTTCTTTCCTTTTCTTTTTTTTTTTTTTTTTTTTGGTATCTGGTCAATATTCCCTGAATAGGAAAATTGCTTTTAGATCAGATGTAGGGTAGAAGTACTTTGCTTATAAACTGGTATGACCAGTAGAAATAATGGTAATAATTGCCCTATTGTTTCGTGTGTGCAGAATGCAGAGTTGGTGGTCATTTAGTCTTGTATATATGGTTAGTTTGTATCAACCACTAGCAAAAGAAGATAATCTTAACAATGTATTCTATTGAATATTGAGGACCTGATATGTTTTGTGGAATAAAAGTCAAAGGTGTCCAGGGAAAAGCTATTTTCAACTAATTATAAAACTTCACTTCTCTATTTATGTGGCAGCTTGAGGTAGCTGAAAACAGAAGGATGATCAATTTAAGAAAAAAGAAAAATGATCTCATAGCAGGATTGTATCAATGACTTGAACACAGAAATAGGCTTTTAAACCAAACTGCACTTATGAAATAAAATGTAAGGCCAGTTTTTTTTTAATGTAGCAGAAAGTTTCAGGTACAAATATTTAGAGAGATAAACATGAGTTGGTTCAGATTCTTTTCTATTCTTGTAAACCTGTGCTTTCTATCTTTTCCCTTTTTTTACTGAAATAGAAATTAAAACCCTTCTTGTTTTACAGTGTTTGCTTTATTAGAAAAAGTGTTGGTGTACAAGTTG
>NW_024884364.1:19160217-19164152 GCF_019232065.1 Centrocercus urophasianus
TATTGTTGGTTTGATGGTCATTCTAATTTCATTGTTTTATTAAAAGCCACATGTACCAATAATCATTCCAAGGGCTTTTGAGCCATTAAAGTAATGAATTAATGATACAGTGTTTCAGAGCAGTTTATTGGTTTGCATGATATTTTCATTATCTCCTCCTCTTTTCTGTCTGTCTCCTCATCTCTAATATGTATGTCAAGGCACGGTGTAACAAATTTACTGAAGTGCAAAATATCACTCTTAATTCTTTAGCATCTGCAAGAGTGTTTTTTCAAAGAAAATTTTCTCAGGTTTTTAATTTGAAAACTATAAATCACAATGTCTCGATGACAATTCCTTGTTTTCAATTTTTAGTGCTTGACTCTGCATCACCATTAGTGAGAGACAGGGGTAGATGACTTAATAAGTAATGTTGTAACTGAAAATAACACTTGCATGTTGAATTTGTATGCTTTCAGGTCAGGAGTTTGAGGGGCATGGAGGCTATAAATGGGAAGGAAATTGTGTATGATCTTGTATGTAACTGTAAGTTGAGTGATTCTGTCATCCTGTTTTGAAGATCTGAATTTGTATGTATGCAGGAAGGTGAGATAGCCAGGTAAAGCTAACATGAAAATAAGGATAGAAGAGTAATACAAAAATAAAGAAATGAAATTCATAAACATGTATGAATTTTAAACAGTGTTTGTTGCACAGTTCAACCTGTCAAAAAGAAATAGCATGATCACAAGAATCTCTATTTTGTATGTAGCTTTATACTTTGTTTAAACAATTCTTATTTGTCACTGAACGAGTATTGGACTTGAAAACCTTTCAGACTGCTCATTGTCATAAATAATTTAAGAAAGGACTATATGGTTTAAAGGTCATAAAAAGCCCAAATTTTTCAATAACTCAGTATAGATGGAAAGCTGACTGAATCTAAGAGCCTACTTTTAAATCAAAAGCTAGAGACTACTTGTACAAGGGACTAACAGATGTCTTGTAGGCCATATGGAAAGACAGAAAGAATAGTGGGGTATTTGAGAGGATCTAAAATGTTTAACGTATGTGTAAATTGAGGTCACTGAATCTCACTTGTCCTGCCTTGGAAGCACCATTAAATTAAATGGAACTATTTCAGCTTCTCAGTTACTCCAATGTGTTATTGCCTTTTCTGTAAGGCTAGGCTGCCCTCAGAGTGTTTTTTTGTTTGTTTGTTTGTTTGTTTTTGCTAAGTGCAATAGACTGCTTTTGAGAATGTACTTAGTTTTATCCTACAGCTTACTCTCAATTTCATAAATCTCCTCTACTCTAGTGGGACAGGCACCTTGTCGTTTTGATACTAACATTATTCTGAGATTTAGTTCCTACTTTTTCTTGTGTTAGTTCAGCATTATTAAAATAATGCATCTTTGCTCATCAATTTTAACATACCTTCAAGGTCAGCAATTTCATTATGTGCATTTGCTCTTATTACAGCTGTACATTCCAGTTTTTTTGGTGATTTTACTTAGACGCGGAATTTCGTACTTCAAAATTAATCACTTTAGCAGCATTGATGCCTCAGGTTACCAGGGCATCTTTTCACTGCACTGGGTGTACTCATCTGTGAAATCTACTTCACTAATCATAGTGGTCTTGGATGCTAAACTTCAGGTGTGCTGTAAGTTTCAAACAGGAATGTTTAAACGTCCCTGTAATGGAAAATGTAAATAAAACACCCATTTTAAAACGTTCAATATGAGAGGTGAGCAGCTTAACAGAAGCTCTTTGCTTTTTATTATTCTACAGTTACACATATATGATTTATATATCTGTGCCCATACATTTGTTGAACAACATAAATGTCAAATTTTAAAGAATGCTTTCATTCTATCTTTCTGACATTTGCATGTTTGTCTGAGAGCATTTATTTAATGTACTTATGTGTGTACTTGTACTGATATTTCACTTTGAATATTGTGTGCTTCTGGCTTTTGCAGTTGCCAGAGTTGATACTTCTTGTGTGAATATAATTACCGCTGGAGGGGAAAAAAAAAAAAACAATGGATGAGGTATATCTAGTGTTAATGTAGGCAAATTCTGTATGATTAATTTTGAATTTTCTGGAAGTTTGTACTGTAAAATACCAGTGGATAAGCAACTCAAAAAGTATGGGTAAGTAGATAAAAGGCTTATATATAAGATTTTAAATATGAAATATGCACTAGATTAACTAATGTAATCTGTAATGGGGAGATACATCCTCCCCTCCGCAAAAAAAAAAAAAAAAAAAAAAACTTGTCAAATTGCCTATGTTTTATGCAATTTGCTGGTAGTATGTAGGTTGCTCTGAAAGTAATGCCTTGTAGTATCCATGGAAATAAATATATTATATACAAAGAGTACAATAGCACTTTTTGATAGACTGAATTCTCAGCCACAAAACGTTATTTTTCAACAGTCACTATTGTTAGCTATGTTTTTTTGCCAGTGATGAACAAGAGCTGGCAAAACACAACAAGACAAAATAAACAACCATGGCTTTCTGGAACGTGGCTTGTCTTTCACATCACTGTCACCACTGCTAAAACGTACCACCCGCTGCCTTAGGTGTTCACATCTACTGTTTGCTTTCCATAAACATACAAAAAGTATCAATGAATGTCAGTGTATGCAATTTTTTCTACATGGAGGAATTCAGTGACACACCTTTGCTTCATATGCTCATCTGTGTCAGATGCCATTCTGTCAGACTGCCCCTCTGTTGCCATCTGTCACATGGTAACAAAATGAAATGTAATTGATGGGAAGGTTCAATCTCTACTTCCATACCGCCAACATCTGCCTCTGATGTTGTGGGTCAACATAGTAACATAGGAGACATTACTTTTAGAGCAGCTCTCATGAAATAATACTCTATTGGTAAGGAAGATAATCTTCAATCTTAATGTAGGTGGTAACAAGTACATTATCTGCTTGTTTGTTTACTTGTTAACTCTGTTTTTCTGCCTAAGTATGGACAGTATGTATGTAACTCTTCTGATGCATAGATTTCTTAACCTAGATTCAGCCATTTCTTAACAGATTATTTTAAACATAGAATGGAAGCGGATGTATTGTTTTGTATGAAAAACATGAGTTCCCTTTTTCGCTTATACTTGACCTCTTGGAGGTTCTTCTGTAGTGACCAATGATAAATCTCTTTTCTGATTATTTTAACATAGTTAGTATCTAGAAAGGAATTTAAGTCCTAAGAGCCAAAGAAAGAGGTTCATAACTATACTCTCTTCTTCAATCTGAACAACACCAGTTCCCTCAGCCCTCATTCGGAGGAGAGTTGTTCCAGCCCTCTTATTGTTTTCTTGACTCTCATCAGGTTCAAAAGGTCCATGTTCTTAAAAGCCAGCAAAACAATGCTGTATGTTCTTGAAAGTCATCAGTAATTGAAGAAATGGTAATAAAATTGAAAATATCGAATATTTTTATCTACAATTTTCTTTAAAACTTAGTAAGGGTGAAAAGGTTTGTTGTCATTAGTAGCTAGACTATTGCCAGTTTGCATATCATGTTATAGTATTATGCATTTTGGTGCTTTATTAATGGGATTAGAGGGTTTATAGCAAATAGTATAATGTCCTTTCACATATACATTAAGCAAAGAATGGGAACCTCTTAAAAATGAAGTAGGTAAATCCTAAGACCATTTTGAATCAGCCTGTTTAATGAACATCATAATTTTATACATTTTTCTGTGGAGAACATTGGTTAGGTAATTAGGAAATGTAAACTCGGCTATAAAATGTTGATGGACTAAGCTGTAACTAGCTTAGGTTATGCACAATAACTTTCAAATACTATTTTTAAATGAGTAAAAAATCAAATTTAGAGCAGAAACGAAGTATCTGCTAATAGACTCATAGGTACATTGTGTAATGACTATATTCAGTATTCTTCATATATATATATATATA
>NW_024884364.1:19164252-19268030 GCF_019232065.1 Centrocercus urophasianus
AAGAATGAGTCATGGGTAATACTGTGGACAAGTAGAGCATGGGTTACTTATGCATCTTTTAGTTTTACATGCATGTTTTATAAAAGAAGTAATTATAATAAAACTTTCATTTTAATTAGTTGTTTCAAGAAATGCTTAGATAAGTAAGAAAACAATAGTTATTGGACCATTTTTCTTGAAGAGTTTCTATTGCTCTTGGTCTGAGTTTCTATTTGTGTTGGGGCACCGTTCAAGATTTTGCAGTGTTTTGTCATCCCTCAGCTAAACATAATGGTATAGGAGTCCTATATTCAGGTAACACTTAAAAAAATTTAAGTCTTTCTATTTGTAATTTATGAATCTGTTTTCCTTAATAGTATCATGTAAAGGAATAATAGGATGGATTATAGAACCTAGTAGTTAGAGGAAACTTTCATAAATGGCATTCATGTAAATTTGAGAAAAGGGTTAAGTAAGCTTATGAAACAATCACTGAAAATGCTAGGTTCGTAACTTGGAATAGCTCTAAATAAACTTTTTTTTTTTTTCTTTTGTGAACTAGAGAAGTGAATTCAACTTTACTAGTGTAATGATTTATTTCCTGAGTTAACTGCACTCATGACATTAAAAGCACGTGGGGGGCATTAAGGTTTCTACTAGTGGTAATCATGGTGAAGTTTGAGGTTCGACCAGATTCAGCCATGGCTGTATCTGAAATTGCTCTTTGTTTTAAGAAGATTTAAACTGTGAAGAAAGTAACAGAAGTATTTTCTAACTACTTGTGTAACTGAAGTGCTTATTCCCGCTCTTTAGAGGTTTTCTGATATTTGCAGAGTTAAATTGTACCACTTCTGTTGTTGAAAAAAGTTATTTTCTTTAGTTTTCTTATATTTGCATAGTCAAACTGTAAGCTGAGTTGTCCTATATTTAAAGGACAATTTAAATATTTTATATTTAAAGACAAAAATTTAGATATTATTAGGGATGAAGAGCAAAGAAAATCACTTCTTTAATAAATTTACTTGTGTAAACCCAGCATTTGCAGAAGATGGTGTATTAGCACAACCTGCTTATGAATGTTCACTGTTCAGCACAGAGAAAATCATCTGTACCTCTGCTTCTCAATTTTTTTTTTTTTTATTGCAGTTTGACTTCTGGCTATTAAAACTCATAGGGATTTTCATTGCTCCTACAAAAGTCTGTAAGTTCATGAAAAGTCTAACAAACTTGACTGGATAGATACTTAGAGTACTCATCAGTTCTTCAAAAGTCATTTTGTATAAATTCAGAGATGAGGAAAAAGTATAGTCAGTATGACATGAGTGTCTGTGGAAGAAGGAAAATTCTGTAATTTCAGATGTATGGAATAGAGATCAATTAAATTCTCATATGTGCAGCATAAATGGGAAGTGTGACTTAAAAATAGGGAAATAGCTGTGTGATCATATTTAAATGTTTCTAATCTGCTGTTTTCTTGAGAGTTTTTCATTGCTTAACGAATTAAAGAGTGCATATGTCTGTTCTTGATATTTCATAACTTTTTTCTCTCCTCATTCACCTTCCCAGAATCATTTTTAAATCAAGCCTGACCCACATCTAATCAATTGATGTTTTATATTTAGTTGAATTACCTTATATAAATGCTCCCACTTCTCATAGTCTTATATAGCATAAATTCCACTAGTGTGTTAGAGAGAAAAAGGAATGTGAAGATGGTTAGTAATAGTTATTATATGCAGTAATACATTATTTCTAATAAATTGGAACAAACTTAATAAAACAAGCAATAACATCATCAGAAGTGTGCTGTCAGAAGGAGTAGGTAGTTTTTAGAAATAATATGCAAATTATATCAGTATTGGACAGGAGGATCTTTATTGTTGATTCAGTTTGCAAAAATACTTTTTAGTGCAACTTTCTAGCACAGCACTTTGGCAGAAGGGATTTTTCACGCAGCTGTACAGAGTATGCAATAGCTTATTCTCAGCAAAGCCTGTCTTCAATTGTCAGTGAAGCTAGGGTGCAATAGCCTTTTAGTATTATACACTGAAAGACGTTTCCTTCCTTTGTTCAACCAACTTCCATTAAACTGCCACGTATATTTATTTGCATCTTGTTTTCTCATGTGATTGGATTGAGGATACAGATAATCTATCAAAATAATAATAATAAAAAAAAAACTTGTTACAGGCAAGAAGGCAATTGCTGATAATTGTCTTCAACCAGAGTTCTTGTTAGGAAATGACAGCAATTTTATTTTTATTTATTTTTTTAAATTAAAGATGAGAAAGCTCAACTTCTACCCTTCATTACTATGTATACAGCTCTCTTTTACAAACAACTGAAACCAACAAAAAAATAAAGATACAACCAGTTTCCTAACAAATGCAGAATAAAGTTTAGGTGAAAAGCTTCAGTGACTTGTGCGTTTCTGGGTTCTAAATCTGCAATTCTTACCTGTCATTGCTTGAATGGCAACCAAAACAACAAACAAAACTAGACTGACACTTGTTCTACACTGAGGAAATGAGTGAGATGAAGCAGACATTTTCAGAATCTTTGTATGAAATCCCTAACAACTGATTTTTTTTGTTAACTGCTTTAATAGCAGCCAGACAGAACCCTTGATGCTGTCCATCATTTTAAATTTGCTTTTGTTGTGTAAAGTGATGACAAGCAAAACGGATTTCTTTTGTTTGATTGCACATTCTGGCGAAGTGAAGTTTTGTGAGATTTTTAATAATTAAAAAGTCATTTTTTTTTTTCAGCTCTGTGTAAAATAGGTGGCAGCAAATAAGAAAGGTAAAATAAGTTATATGCTTACCTTTATTTTAGTATTAGATTGGTGAAAACAACTGAAAGAACTCAAAGCAACAGAGAACATCCAGCAATCTTAATTTTCTTCTTTACGATCTTCTTGGCTTAGAAGTTTTCCTGTGCCTTTTGTGTAAATCCATGTTTCTGATCTATACAGCTATTATCTATGCAGCCATGATCGGAGAAGCATAGAAAAGCAGAGAAATCCAGATATTAAAATTGGCATAGTAAACAAATCATGGTTCTCGTCTTGGTGACATTATACTACATGTCTATTTAAATTATTAGAATGTGGTGTTGAAACAGCAATGATGGGGAGTAAGGGAATATAGCAGTAACCTGTTCAGAAAGGCTCATTTTCCCATTATTTAATTAAGTTTACATATATTTTCACTTTTTAACTCTTACTTGTGAACATCATTTGTGTGTCTGACGTGCCTGGTGTGCCAGCACTTTACAAACTTTGCCTATGAACAGGGTCATTCTTTCTTAACTAGCGTTGCATATTTGTTTATTCTTTAAATTAAATTTCTGTGTGCCTTACTATTTCATTCTCTTCTATGGTTTACAAAGTGAACGTTTCATGAATTTTATGTGACTGCATTGGTATGTTATGATTGTTTTATAGGTGGTGATTCGTGCTCAAAATGGCGAACTCCTCTATCGTATTTCACCGTGG
Organism: Centrocercus urophasianus; assembly: GCF_019232065.1. Classification (NCBI taxonomy): domain Eukaryota; kingdom Metazoa; phylum Chordata; class Aves; order Galliformes; family Phasianidae; genus Centrocercus; species Centrocercus urophasianus. The sequence goes on from NW_024884364.1 coordinate 19,167,728, forward strand.
GCAAGATACGTAGTCCGTTATGAAGGAAAAGTGAATTACGATTGGGTACACTGGGATCCACCACAGTCATATATAGTAAGGCTTAAATATTATTTTTGAGAGGTGTATAAAAGCATGCATCATATCATATTTGTAGCCCTATTTTGAAAATTTAAAGTTGCTACGTGAAAAGAAAGTAAAATACTGGCTGGAATAGCCACCTGAGAAATGGTTTGTATTTGACAGAAACACCTGACTTTAATGGTCTCCCATGGAGTATATAAACGGTGGTTATCTCTTAAAATGATATATTTTGCCTTGACTTTCCACATTATGGGTAAGTTTGGTAATTCTTCCAGGGTTAAGTAGTTATGGTCCTACTTTGCACTTGAGGGAATTAGGTTTAGAATAAGCTACATGTATGAAGTTCAATGCCACTAATAAGTTAACACTGTATGAAGTCAAAAAGTCCTCACAATTAAGGTGCTTGTGCTCCAATATAATTCCAGATTTTCAGATTGGGAAAATATGTATTTTATAGCCCATTACTTTTCATGCAGTGCTGTAAGTTACAGAGTAGATTCTGATATATAAATACCTTAGGAAAGTGTTCAGAACTTCTGACTGGCAAATTGTTATACTTCGATATTGTTTTGTGTTGTTTGTTTGTTTGTTTTAATTAAAATAATATGCAGGGCTTTTTGTATGAAAGGTATTGCAAGTTCTGTTTTGAGTTAGATTTTAGAGCCCACCTCAAATTATGAAGTATGTGCTTGACAGAAAAAGAATAATTTTCATGTAGAATCTCTTTAAAAATTATATAAGCTACAGTAACTTTAGAATTTATATGTACAAACCCTATGAATTTGATTGATATACTCCATTTTTTTCATGCTCGGTAACTCCTAATTTTTGCACAAGAAGAAATAATTGAGTGACAAAATGGATGAATAAGCAAAGCAGGACAGCCCTTTCCCTCACACAGCTGGCAATGCTGAATATGACTGGCCTTTTGGGCTACCAGGGCATCCTGCTGACTCAGATACAACTAACTGTCAGCCATAATATGCAGATCCCTCTTGGCAGGACTGCTCTCCAGCCTCCGTTCCCGTCTTTATGCAGATTCAGTGTTTCCCTGTCCCAAGTGATGAATCCAGCACTTGCTTTTGTTGAACTCCATGCAGCCTGTGATTGCCCAAACCTCTGATATGTCACTGTCTTTCTGCAAAGCCTCCCTGCCCTCGAGGGACTCCACAGCTCCTCCAAGCCCAGTGCCATTCTAAAACTCAATTAGTAACTGCTGAGCTTTGCGTTTAAGTCGCTTACAAAACCATTGAAGAACACTGGCTGAAACAAGAAACCCTTTGGAACCCTACCAGTGACTGACTGCCAGCCTGATACAACCCCATTTGCTGTAACCCTTTGAGCTCCCATGGACTGGTTGTCCACGTATCACATTATCTTTTTGTTAAGCTGTATTTGGAACGTTTTTGTCCAGAAGGTTACTATGAGAAATGGCATTGAAAGCTTTGCTCAAATCCAAAAGGATTATTTCCAACAGCTGGAAAAAGATCAGTTTTTATGGCCCAAAGTAAAAAAGGAGGCAAGAACATATAGGTTGCGGGCTAGCCTTTACTGAGTTATGTCAAATAAAAGGAATGACTCTTTATGAGTTAGAGAGATACATAACTTCTGCTTGCTCTTTGCAAATATGTATGACTGTGTTTATTTTAATTGGTTGTTCTAACTTTGACTTCACTTAAGTACTGAACTGACAAGTAGGAAATAAAGTCTTGCAACATTTTTTTTTTTTTTTTTAATTGGGAGAAATTAGAAGAGAAAAAACCTTGGAGGAAAAGTATATTTCAAACAATAGTTTATCTGTTTCTTCATGTAAGATTTTTGTTTTTAAAAAATAAAATCCCAATTAGATGTAAACTTCCCGCATTTCATGTTGTATACTGTTGACAATTAGTTTTTATTTTTCTTTGTAGCGTAAGCATCGTTCTCCCAAGAAATTGAAAAGCCTGAGAATCTATGAATCTCATGTGGGAATTGCTTCCCCAGAAGGGAAAATATCTTCTTATAAAAACTTCACATTTAACGTACTGCCCAGAATAAGGGATCTTGGTAAGTAATAACACAGATGCTTGCAGATATGTGCTTCTACTCTTATTAGAATATGTAATTATCAAGTGTCTATGAGGTGTTGTTTTTTTTTTTTGTATTTTCAGATAAAAAGCACTGCAGAAATAGATTCTTAAGGCAAAGCAAAAAGAAAGTTAAATTTGTGGAAAAGGAATGTGGACTGAAATATCATTTTGAACCAAAATCCATTCAACAGATTTTTGAAGTAATATGTGATTTCAGAAATCTAGACAGTTATTGGAGGGCAGTTTGCTTTTGGCATGGCTTGCTTTTCATCTGAAAATAGATCTGTTGCATGTTAGTCTTTGGAAAATACTGTGTTCTTAATTGGCTCTGCTATGTACATCTTGCTTTTTAGAAAAGACAAAGAAATATCTGAATAGAAAGGATTGTCATTTTTATTTGCCGTACAATGTGTGCTAATTGTTTTTTCATTTTTTTTATCTCTTAATAGTTGTAACAGTTGTTACGAGGTGTCAGAATATGGAAATTTTAAACATGAGAAATCCTCTCTTGCAAAGAAACTTCCATTGTTGTGGAGGGTATATGTGGAAACAGCTTGTGTGGTTAAATTAAGAAGCACTGCAAACTGTTCACCTCAATTTGTTTAATGATATATTTTTTTCAAATTCCTGTGGCACCTTTGCACAGTTTATGCAATGGACAATGTTCTAATTTGTTAACTTTGACTCACTGTGATTAAACATGTCTTGTTACACTCAAACATCACATAGTCTTGCCATACATGATTGATTGCTTTTAGATGTTGGCTGTTCTTATCTGTAGATTGATTTTTATTTATCAGAGTCCCTGAAGAAGGTTTTTTCTTGTAGGTTTATTTGTTGAGCCAGTGTTTCACAAAGCATGATGGGAGTTGCAGTCTGTAAATCTGAATGTCCTCAAAAAATTCATTTGGAATGCCCATTAAATACCTGTGCCTCTTTTCCTCGAGCCGGAGTACTTCCTTCTTTCTAGGAGGTTGATAGGTTTAATGGAATTATGACAACTTTCTGCTCTATGTACCAATTCTTTTTTGGGAAGAGAAAATGTTGTGAAAAGACTGCTATACCATAAAAGCAATTCAAAGTTTAGGCTGCGTCTGCAGCATATATGATAGGTCGTTTTCTTTTTTATTTAAATAAGTAAGCTGTGTGGGAATTGTCTCTCTCTTTCTCTCTTTTTCTTTTTTTTTAAGCTGTATTTTCAGGTGATATTTGATTCAGTTTTGAAATGTCTTAAACAAGCTTAGAGACATAAGTATTTAGGAATAAATACGAAGATAAATAACTTGTAGAAACATGCATGAAAAATAGCAAAGTAGACTAAATCATACTAATTTGATGCTATTCAACTTTTAGTTTACAGAAATGCTGTAAATAATAAATGCAATGAGCTTGAATTATGAAACATCAGTTTATCTGACAAACTGCTGAGCTTATGCCAACTACCTGCTAATAATAACTCATTCATGGGTGAAAAATTTTAAAACAAAACCAACAACAAAAGTTTCTGGTTTACACTAAAGAATGAAGAGCTCGGTTAAACTAATAAAGAGAAGCTATGTAGTTGTAGGTGTCTCAGCAGATTGTATATTAAACTTGAAAGTTACCTTTTGCTGACTGTCCTTATTTACTAGCTAGCTGGGGCACTTATTTGCTAGCATTAATGATAGATTGGGTGAGGTGTATAGTAAGTAGTTTCATTACTTGTGCACAGTTTCTTCTTTAGATTTCCCTCTTATCTGCGCTGAAATACTTTAGTTGATGTGAGAATGAGTCACTTATGCTTCTGTGTTGTCTTGGTTCTTTGGTAAACTCAGAACAAAAACACATTACTCCTGTATTTTCTTTCCTTCGAAAGATTTAGTTTTATATAGACTGCTTGATGATTGAACATTCCATTTTCATGTAGGTCATGTAAGTATAAGCTATTAGGTAAAATTACCTCTTGAGAGAGAACAAATCTGTAGTTAGTTGTTAAGTATGCATGAGAGTTAAACCAGCTATAATAGGATAAAATTAACACAATTTGGAACTGATAAGTTACAGGAGTTGAATTTTTTGGTTTACTGTTCTTGAGGCAAGGGTGTATTTGTTTATTTCTTATATTTCTATAGGTTATAACTGTATTCAGCTGATGGCTATTATGGAACATGCATATTACGCCAGCTTTGGTTATCAGGTCACGAGCTTTTTTGCAGCATCAAGGTAGGTATAAGTACTTAATACTTTTTGTTCCTTTACTTTTCTTTCCATTTGCTAAAATCAGTATGTCATTGATTGCAAGTACAAGTTTAATGGAAGAAGAAAGTATAGGCTTAGGCATTTGCAATAGAGTCTGAAATCTGATATCAATTTGTCATAGTCATCACCTGTTTTGCAAAACACTTAGCATAAAAACAAAAGTTGTAAGTAACTGTAGCCATCACAGTATATTCCATTTAATTCAGTTTCAGCTGCCTGCATGTGTTTTGCATGCATAGGGGAGATGTTATTTCATAGTTAAAAAATCTTTTTAACTGTTAGTTTGTAATCAAGTTACTAATTCAGAGACTGAAAAAAAAAACCCAAATATACAAACAGTTGGAATCTAGATGATGAAGAACAAGTGACATTGATGTACTTCCTGTTAGTGATGTTAACTATTTTTTGCTTAAGTTGGGTGGCTCCCCTCATAACACATTTATTTTTTTATGCCAATAGCCGTTACGGAACTCCAGATGATCTGAGGGAATTGATTGACGTTGCTCATTCGATGGGTATTACTGTTCTGCTGGATGTTGTGCACAGCCACGCGTCAAAAAACTCAGAAGATGGCCTCAACAAATTCGATGGTACAGATTCTTGTTTCTTCCACTCTGGTCCTAGAGGAACTCATCAAATCTGGGACAGCAGGCTCTTTGATTACGCAAAGTAAGTATACAATATAGTTTAAGTATTTAGTGATAATAATCTCTTAGCAGTTATATTAAAGCTTCAGTACTTGCCAAGCTGAAAAAAAATCTTTTGGATTGCTTAATGGCTAAAATACGCTGAATTAAATTCATCTGCTTTACTAAATATTTTAAATCTGAGATTAAATGATTCAGTTTCTCTTACTCTACTGTGATCTATTACTATGTATGTACATAATTACAAAGCTTGTGCAGGTGTGTAACTTTTTTATATGTATGAACATGTACAGGTAGTTATATAAATCTTATGTGTATAGATTTAAATACATGTATATGTTAAAATATATAAAATATAATATAGATATCTACCTATATACCCGTACACACTTAACATAATGTATTTGTAAGTATATATATGCATTATATTTAAGAAGAAAATATGTTTACAAATAAAAAAAAAAAGAAAAGCTGAAGAAAACTTATGAACTCTGGAAGTCTACTATCAAACTATAAGATTGTTAAAATTCAGTAAAGGTTGTGGCCCTGGCTAGCTATATTCCAAAACTTTCCAGAGGTAGATCAACAGTTAATACAAAGAAGGGGTCATTTTCAGTAGGCAGTTTGGATGCAGGCATCTTGTTTCGGAGACTAAAGTATTTCTATGTGGAACCTGTTTTGAACAGCATGGCCTAAATCTGGAGACCCAGGCCCTGTGTGGGCACATGTAATTTTCTAGTAGAGATTCAGGTTAATACCATGTAATGTTTAGCATTTAATATAATTTACTTCGTGTTCTCTGAGACAGTGGAATGGGTAGTGATTTGTCTTGTGTGCTGAGTATTTATAGTTCTTTTACTTGGAGAGAGGATGAGAGAGAAAGGCAACCAGATTATTTCTGTCTCTTCTCATTTTGCAATGCATATTTTTACTTGAACCAGCTTTATTTCCCCCTTTTCTTGTCTTTAGTACTTCCTTTAAACGTCCCCCTGAAATGCGTTATTTTTTTTATCTTGTTATCAGTCACAAAGTTCTGGTTTAACCTCTTCAAGGTTTTGCTTGAGTAGTTCCTTCAACAGCTCATCAGTCAGTGACTTAAGAGTTCTAGTTTCTTGTTAATATGTTATTTATTAGGGTTTGTGTGCCTGCAAGTTCAATTAACTGCTTTTTTTTTTAAAACTCTCATTTCTCCACCTTGCATGTCTATAATTGCAGTTAACTAGTTATGTTTGCAGCGCAAATGTCTTTAAACGTTAAATCAGAATTCTGTGTGCTCATGTAATGGCTCCCCCCAAAAAAGCGTGTATATATGTGTATGTATAGGTAGATAGAGAAATCTATACATATTGTACTCAGGCTGTACTCTTTACTGACAGTTTCATAGCTAATGAGGATTATAACTGTTTAAGAATGTCACTTTTGAAGAAGTATTGTTATATAACGTCATTTTTTTTAAAGGAAACTCTCTCATCATAACTCACAATTTCAATTAAACTGAGTGACGAATTTAATAAGTGATGTACACACTGTGTTACTTAATAGGATAAACCATTATGAATTTCATTTCTTTTAGCTGAGATAATTTTATGATTAATTCAGAGGGCCTATTTGAATTGTGCAACAAATGCATTTTAGTAGGACTCAACATAACCACTTCTTGTTTGGGTTGCTTCCTATTAATCTTTGAATCTATGTTCAGGTAAACTCCATTTTAAGTAATCTTAAAGCTTGAGTATAATACAATAATGCTTCACATTTTATTACCTTCTATACTTACGTATAATCAAACAATTGTGTGGTGGCACCAGCCTCTCCAGTGAGAAAATAAGTTGAATTGAATATTTACAGGCATTTTATTCCAAGCAGAGACAGGCTGTAAAGAAAGTGGTGATGCTTTTGAGTGTGTTGGAAGGATTCATAAATGAAAGAAACAGGAGGCTGCTTTCCAAGTGACGTAGGTTGGATGAGATAGGCAATATTAAGCTCATATTCAGAGCTGAAGAACTGCTTACATGGTTCTTTATAGTTAATGTTATATGCTTTTATTTGTTGAAGAGGGGCATCTGGGATAGATGCTAGACTGCATGCTGAAAAGGGAGAAAGTGAAGAGATGTGAGAGAAGAGATTACAAAACAGTGAAGAGCAGAGCAATTGAATATATTTTCTATTGAAGAGAAAAAAATGACGTCCTGGATGTCTGATGGTGCCTTTTATGTCATTCCCCATCCCCTGTCCTCTAGTGAATTGCAATAATGAGTTCAGTTTTCCTTTTTTAAACTTTTAGAGAAATCCATCCTTCTCCTTTAAGCACAGAATGCTGTACAGTGAACTAGGTTTAGTCAGAAAAATTTTCTTTAGTCCTAATATCTGAAACATTAAATATTCTATACATACTTACAGTCCAAGCTTAATGCTTAAAAGATATATCACGTTTCTTCTAGGTTGCTCAAAAATTGTTAAAAATATATATTATTTTCTCTTTTATGTGTATAAAGATTGCAAACAAAATTGGAAGTGTTGAAACTGAAAATATTATTTTTTCCATCTATGTTTCATTGACTTGCATGCAGATTTCCATAGCAGTAAATGAGCACCTCTCTAACAGAGGGGAGTACAAAAATCTATGGGATGGACTCAGATTGTTTGCAGTTGCACAAACTTCGCTGAAAATAAATGATGCCAAGCACAATGTATTGAGTAGCATACAGAATAGTGTCTTTATTGTTCTGTAGTGGAAAAAGTTAAATCTACATGTACTTATACATCAAATACAGAAGATGCTCAATTTATTTTGGAATTGAGAGAAACTAAATCACTGCCATGAAAGAGATGGAAAAAACAATTGCTTTATCAGTTTAGTCTGTCTACGTTTTCTTTGAATGCCAAGGCATAAGGAAATTGTCTTGCAACATTTGCAAGATTATTTAGTTGTCTAGGAAGGTGACTGTGAATGCTGACCACAGCAGAAGGAAGCAAAGATCTATATTCATGCAAATTGTATTGATGGTGTATTTAAAGTATTTTTAGCTACATTCATGTAAGTAGTGAGAAGGTCTGATAAAAGTGGTATTAAAACTTGTGCTTCATTTCTAGTTCAGTAATATAATTTAAGCAGATAAAAGCAGGTTTTGTATTGTAGACTTCACAGCAATACCTAATGAGTATGTTTATGTAAGACTTATAAACTGAAGACGTGTTTAAAATCATCTAGTTTCAAGGAGTGTGATGTGAGGAACAAACCCTCAATTTCATAGAAAGATAACTTACAGATTTAAAAAATGGATGCGTAAAATAGTATTTTCTGCCTAACTTTTATTTGGGAAAAAAAAAAATTCTTAATGTGAAAAGCAAATGAAAAGTCCTCCCGAAAACCAGCTACCCAAAAAATCAATTCAGAAATGAAGTTTCACAGTTCTGAATTTTTTTTGCCATTTTTTTCTAAAATCTGGATCTAGGCATTGTATTCTTAAAATATAGTAATTTGCTGCATCTACTGTTTTCCTCCATCCTGTTGTTCTCTTCTTGCATTCCTCAAATCAAAGTAAACCAAAAGCCTACCTAACAAATTCTTAGCAGGTATTGTGTTACATTAAGACAGGGACTTTTTATATTCTTTGTCTTGATTTCTAATAAAATGGGGCTTTCCTATCCCCAAATTCAATAAAAGGGCATGCTCTAAGGTAGTGGTGATATCAGATACTCTGGATCTGTACTCCACCTGGCACTGTCTATTTCATTTTGTGATAAATTAAGTGCCTTGTCTCTACTGTCAACCTGTTTTAGATGGCTCACTCAAAATGCATGCAAAAAGCCAATTTTCTCTCTTCCCCCGTCTTCATTTTAAGTAAGGATTCTGCTTATAATTAACATAACACAAGCTAAGTGTATCTCTGCTTTCCTCCTCAAATTGTGTTTGAACATTATCCAGCTGCCAAATACATTAGAAGTGTCGCTATAGACCAGGTGGGATCACAACTATAGTAGGTGATTGTGTTTTGATTTATATTCATTTCTCCAAATAGCAAATGTGTCTAAAATACTGATTAGGCAAAACAATTTAAAAATAATTGAGAGCAAAGATTTTAGCTTGCAAAGATTTATGCCTCTTTTTTTTTTTTTCCTGTAAATGAGTTTGCTTTTCCTTAGCTTGTTGAAAACTGAGTATTATTTTGAATTACTTTTTTTTTTTTTTTTTTTTTTACTTTTAGTAGGTTTAGTTAGATTTTACGCTTTATCTAATTCTAAGGGGCAATAGGTATCCTGTTATATTTATGTGTAAGGTGTGCCTGTAGGAAAATGACAGAAGTAAAACTTTGCAAAAATCGTACTATACTGTTTATGCTTTTTTATTTGTTTGGTTGGTTTTAATACTGTGACATCTGAGCATTTAACCCAAATTTTAAGTTGTTCAATCTTGGAGAATACTTTGGCACAAAAGTTAGGCGTTAGATTTAATCCTGTTTTTAATTAGTGACTCGTTTCCTTGAACACAGCAATGAGAGATGATGTTAACTACAAGATTCTGGGCCCAGAAGACTTCCTTGGAATCTCTTTTCAGGCTTTTTTGAGGTTCTGTTTTCAGAACCAAATTTTTGGACCAAATGTGAGCCTGTGCTTGGGTTCTTTTGTGTAGGCACCACAGTGAGTGGGAACTCTTTGGCCTGTGCACCTATAGATTTTTGTCTTTTTTGTACTTGTTGGTAACAATCCTCTGTTTTGGCAATAAAGGCTTGTAAATGTTGTATAATAACTATAGTCTTCTTAACTAAGTCATATTTTCTTCATTCTTCCCTCTTCAGTTCTATATTATTTAACTTAAGTGATGTTCATATTTAGTATGCTTTAAAATGATGTAAGTAGGGTTCAAAGTATAAACATTGTTTTACAGCTCACAGCAATGAATGATATTCTGGTTGTCTGCTGCACTGTCTTCTCCAGTGAAGTCTTCAGAACTGTTCACAAAGCAGCTCCTGAACTCCACAGAGTTCATTTGTTCTTTTTTGCATGTATATGTGTTTTTTTTTTTTTTTCTCTTTTCTTTCTCTAGTTATTCTTGAAGTGGATTATAAACTACTGTAGTTCTGAAACAGCTTTTAGCCTGCAGTCAGTACAGCAGAAGTAGGATAACTGGCTGGGGAGTGATTCAGATGCCCAAATTTGTGCTTTGCTATGTTTTAGACTGCTTGTCCTCCAGCTGCCTCTCCAGAATGGTGTGGGTCATCTGTCAGTTTTGTTCCTTATCCTGTGTTCCAACCTCATGCAGGTACTTTGGATGTCCCTTTGCGTCTGAAATGGTGCATTACACCTAAATTTGGATGCTGAGACAATGGCCCTTTCTGGCGCCCAGTGTTTAAATCTAGTGTAGACTTCAAACTGTGTTTTCTAGAAAGCAGTGATGACCATAGTAAACTATGCAAACTATTACCTATTAGTTATCATATTAAAAGGATTGATAGGATTTAAAAATTGCTTGTATAGTCATAGTATCCAATAAGATACATGAGGAGTCTTTGGCTAGTCAGGTATCAGAGAAGGGAATCTTCCACCACTTGATATAAAAGATCTTTGATGGTGCTGGGTAATCCTCTTCAGACTCGCTGCTTTTTTTGGCTTTAGAGTTTTGCACCTTTCCTCTTGAATCCTTGAGCAATCCTTATCTCAACAAACTTGTGCATAACTTCTCATTTTTCACCTTTCCTGGCTGTATTCTTAAAACTCTTTTGTTACTTTCAGCTATGCGATTTCTGTAACAGTTTAATCCATTCTCGGTTTGGGACATAGTTGATCCTCCAGTAATGGGAATGAGAAAGGGAAAAGTGTAGGGGAAAGTTACAAAGCAATCTATTTACTATATACAAAAGAGAGGATTCTCCAAATTGCTGGTAAGTGGCTTAAATAATCTCTCCTGCAACTTTTGGGGACTTAGCCAAATACAGTCAATATTCTTCCAGCTGCATTTATGCAGTAGCAGTAACATCCAGTGGCAGGTCATGTTTATCACAAATGTATTTTTCCTGGAGAGATGTCTTAGATATCTAGCTTAAACTATGACCATGTATTCTACATATTCTATGTATGTATTCTACCAGTCTTCTTTCACGAAGTACAGGCAAGCGCTGTGTTCACAGTTCCTATAGTATGCATTAGCACTGGTGTTGGATTTGACTGGCAAAGATTCCTTCTTAATGACTAACAGTTTTAAGAAAGCACCATTTGTGATGCAGTAGTGAGATTTGTATTATTTTTTTTTCCGCAAAGCTCGTATGTTTATTTTGCTTATAGAGTGGCCTTTTAAAAGGCTGTTTCTGTGTGTAATTAACACTATTTCTAATAGACTGGACTTTTTGAAAGTGACTATGAAAGCACCAAACTACTTTACAATAACGTAAATGCTGATATGCTTTTTGAAAATCTTGTTTTCTCTGTATTCTCCTCCTTTTGGTAATCATTGCAGATGCTGGCAAGAAGGCACTTTCAATTGCATATTTGAGAATGTAGTGTTAACAAATTCCTTTCCTTGAGGGGAATAAGTAGTAGATGCATCAACATAAGGCATTGGAATTAAGTGCAGTATATTTTAAATAATTAAAATAATAGTGCTCTGTAATGTTCCAGCCATGAACATATGAGTATGTGACTCTAGCCTTGTTATATATAATTTATTTTTAATTAATGTTCTTCTATAAGCTTGATTGTTTTACTGCACTGTACTGATATGACAGAAGGCTTTAAATACACAGATGTTCTGAAACTTAGAAGATCAGGTGTGAATGTACAAATTTCCTTGATGGATCCAGTTCCCTATAGTAACTTGCTGTGCAAGCTTCTGAAATGTGTGTTATAGTAATAAAATTAATACAAGAAGAAGAGGCACACTGAAAAATTGCAAGCAATTGTTCTAAATTTTGTCAAGTAGTCAATCTTAAAATATAGAGGTCACTGCCTGTAGCCAATTGAATTCATTATTCTTTCGAATAGACACAATAACTCTTTCCTGAAGTTAATTACAGTATTTCAGTAAAGATGTGAAATTAGGATAGTTTCAAGATGCTTCAGAGAATCATTGCTCATCAGTCTAAATGTCATAATGATCTTGCATTTAGTAATCCAAACTTAAATTGACATCTTTCACAGGATTTCTTATGTGATTACTTCACCAAATTGCACGAGCAGTTTAAGAGGTACAATGAATTTGTTGTGAATAGGACCTTTTTGCTGGGAGGAAAAAGGGTGATGGCTATACAGATTGGAGATAAAAGAGAGGTGTTATGGAAAATATCACACATGAAGCAGAGAACGTAGACTTTATCCTAGTAGTGTTGTATCCAAAGAAGATCCAAGTTGGAGAAAAATTAGGCATGCTACATCTCATTGCAAGGCAAAAGAATAGGAACATTAAGAGAACATTAAGAACTTTGTCAGTTTGTCTGTTTATTTTTTAAATTCTAATGTATGTTTTTTGTAACATAGAGATAGTTGAAATCTGATTTTGGTAAGATCACTGAAAAGAGACAAAATGGATAATAACGAGACAATAATTAAGAACCATAGAAAGTAGAAAGCAATCAACTATTAAAATATTGTATGTGAAGTAACAGTTTTCCAAAGTCAAGTGTGTATATTATGCAAAAGTTTATATATGTGTTACCTCTTAGGTAATGCTTACATATTAAGGTATAGAGCATCTGATCTGGAATTAGATGCACAGACAATCAGCGTTCAATACTTAGAGTCAAGTTTACATATTCTTAGTACTTCTTTTCCTCATGTTTATTTGTTCTCAAGTGAAATTAACTGGTAAGGGCACAGCACTGGATCATCAGGGTCAGTAACGGTGACTTTGGGAGAATCTCTAAGAAGCACAAGATTACCTCAATATCTCTTAATTTTAACTAGAGAAAAGGTTAGAGCCTTTGACTGTTTATCCTATACATGTTTTATCATCTTAATTTAACTTCAAAACACAAATTCTATAAGTTGCACGTAATTACTTACAAACTTTTACAATTCATCTGCTGAGCACCCGTAGAACAGAGCTCAGTGAACACAGTGTTCTCAGTACGTGGTAGCTCTGAAGAAAAAAGGGTAGAGAGCTCATTTAAATGACAGCCCAAATATATGACATCTGAAAATTGCATCCCTCAGATTTTTTCATGGATTTTAGAAAAAAATAAATCAGGTGCTGTTATTTATGCTGTCAGCACTTTAGATGTAATGATACCAAATCTGTAGCGTGTTTGAACTTTTCATTTACCTTACAGCGTAAGTCATTTTTCAAAGAAGTATTTTGGAATTGGCATCTGTTAAAAGTTTATTTTCAAAATCACTTAGTTTGTGTTTAGAAAATGTGGAGTGTGGATAAGCTCTCTTTTTAAAATTTCCATGAAATTTGGTTCTTGAAAGTGATTTTTCATATATTTCAACAACTTCATAATTGTAATGCAAAGTGTCTGCAAATCTGTCATCTAGCACCACATAGCTGAATTTCTTCTCCTCCTATACTGTTATTCTTGGGAACTGAATGAATAGCCTGTCCCCATGCCCTTGTGTTCCTATTACAGGTGGGCGTTCTAAGTTCTGGAGTCAGGATAGATTTAGTTCTTTCCTTGTTTTGCAGAAGAGAAGATCTGATCTAGGTATGAATTCAAATTTAAAAAGCATGAGAGCATTATATGGGTGCATTCTAGTTAGTGTGAGATTCTGTACTAAGAGATCCTCACTAATTAACACTTCTTTGCAGCAGTAGATGAAGTAGAAATTTTAGGCAAGCGCTATTTAGGAATATTTTCAGAATTACTGCTTTTATTTGAATGAAAGAGCTTTCTAAAAAATCATTTCCCCTAAGTAATTATTGAGTATGTATCAAGTCAAGGTCAGGGTGGACCAGGCTCTGGGGAACCTCTGACCTAGCTGTAGATGTTCCTGTTCATTGCAGGGGAGTTGTACTAGATGGCCTTTAAGGGTCTCTTCCAAATCAAATGATTCTATGATTCTGTAAGTCTAATAAGTGCATGTTGCTATTGTATCTTTTAGAGTGACATGAATGAAAGTTTCTTCTTCCCTCATAACAGTGAACGTATGGGAGTCAGGACTGATGCTTTCAGAACGGGCATTGTTTGATATGGAACTGTGGAAGTCTGGCTAAAACTAAATTGCAAAATCCTCTGCATCTTCAAAGATGTTTTTCTGTTCTTCTTCTTTACTCGTAAAGGAGATGGGGGAGGCTTTTAGTGAAATAAGATACTTTCAACTAAAGCAAGATGAGGAAAACTACTCTGGTGGTTTCATTTTTAGTTACAGTAATCAATATTTTATACACCTTTCACTTAGTCTTAGAATATCAAGCTATGGCTTCACACTCTCTAAAACAACAATTAATTGTGAGTTATGAAAAATAGCTTGATCATAATTAATTTTGATGAACATAATGCAATGTTAATGATTCTTAACTAATAGTCTTTGTGCATTGTTTTCTGTTTCTTTTCCTTTTGAATTTTTTTAACCATCTTTACTGCAGCAAGAGTTGATTATTAGTTATCAGAATATGCAAGAACTTCAAAGGTAATGTTTCCTATTTTATTACGTTGGACAGAGACATCAGAGGCTGATGTTGGTGGTATGGTGGCAGAAGTTGAACTTTCCCACCAATATTCTGTTTCATTTTGTTGCTGTGTGACAGATGGCGGCAGAGGGGCAGTCTGACAGATTAGCACCTGACATGGAAGTGCATGTGAAGCAAAGGTTTGTAATTAAGTTCCTCCATGAGGAAAAAATGGCACCCACTGACCGTCAACAATACTTGCTGAATGTTTCCAGACACCAGACAGTGGATATGAGCACAGTGAGGTGGTGGCTGGTGTGTTTCAGCAATGGCAACTGGATGGTGGGTCACTTCCTCTAGTGCAAGTTTTTATTAGTGTGGTGTGCTGGCTTTTGTTCATTGCTAGGACAAATGCATAGCTAATGATGGTGACCATGTCTTGGGCCCCTCCTGAAAAGAAAGACATTGCGGCCCTGGAAAGAGTTCAGAGAAGGACAATGAAGCTGGTGAGGGGTATGAAGCACAAGTCTTATGAGGTGTGGCTGAAGGAGCTGGGATTGTTCAGTCTGGAGAAGAGGAGGCTCGGGGTACCTCTACAACTGCCTGAAGTGAGGTTGTGGTGAGGTGGGAGTTGACTTCTTCTCCCATGTGACTAGCAATAAGAATAGAGGGAATGGCCTCAAGTTGTGGCAGGGAAGATTCGAGTTGGATGTTAGGAAATACTTCTCGAAGAGATTGGTCTGGTGCTGGTATGGGCTGCCCAGGTGGGTGGTGGAGTCACTGTCCCTGGAGGTGTTCAAGGAACATTTAGATGTACTGAGGGACGTGGCTGAGTAAGAAATATTGGTGATGGGTGGACGGTTAGATTGGATGATGATAGAGGTCTTTTCCAGCTTTGGTGGTTCTGTAATTCTATGATATATTAACCAGTGCTGCTCTTGTTGGAAGAATAATCATTAAATTATTTATATACAAAATATGAAAACATAAATTAATAAATTATTAATAAAAGGTGTAATTTCTTTTAAAGAATTTCTGCTTTTTTCTTTTTAGTATTAAAAATGAATGCATTTATTATCCCTCTAGAGAGGGTGAGATAGAATTGTGCAATTTGGAATGCAATTGATTCATCAGTGTTTAACTTCTTATGTTGTTTATTAGAAAATTCTATGACCTAGTTCATGAAAGGACTTCAGATCTTCCCTGAACAAATGCTTCCAAACTTAAAAATAATCCTTCTTTCACCTACTCATGATATTTTATAATATTACTTAAATTAAATATTTAATGACAATTTTTTTGAAGACTTATTGAAAATCAGAAATACTTTTGAGCTTTTCCTTTGTAAGTCAAGGGATGAAATAACAACTGAGCAAAGATGTGTTCTGACAAAAAGGTTTAAAAAAAAATCTATTGTTTGTGTACCGCTACAGGAAGCTTTTAGTCTTTCTATGACTCATTTGAAGTAGTCTTTTAGTGTTATAATATTGTTGATTTTCTTATGTTGAAAAATTCTGAATTCCTGTGGCTAAAATTAAAATCTGCCTGGACTTGCATGTGCTATTCATGTAATCTTACACATGCAAGATTCATGCATTTCTTGAAAAGAGATTCTGAAGAATCAAGGAGCTCAACTGCCGCCTTTGTTTTCTTTTTTAGCATCGTAATCTCCCATGCTGTTCAATTTAATGAAATAGTTCTATAAAACCATATAAATATGGTTTATAGTTTATCTATAGTTCTATAAAACCATATAAAACACTTTCCTATCAATCCTTTTCAGTGATCTATATCTTTTTGTAAAAATGCTCATAAAAGTTGAGCATTTGATACTGAAATACCTGACCAGAAGAAGACTAAGTAGTATATTAACATGTCCGCTTTGTGGTATTTTGGCACCTCACTGTAACAAGATTAAGAATAACTGATCTTCCTTTAGATCTTTGTTTTAAGTCTATAAGGGCTAGTTGGCTTTTTTTTTTTTAAAAAAAAAAAAAAAAAAAAAAGCTTTTCCAGTGACAAAAGACTCCAGAGGGCCACAGTATAGGCTGTGAGATTACAGGAAACTTTTATATTGCAGTTATTCACAATCACTAATTCATCCTGAGACCCTGAGTCCTAATCTAGTGTTTCAGACTTTCATACTTAACTGCATCCTTTTCTGGCCTCAAGGTAGGCTACGTACTTCAGGCCACTCTAGTCTTTGGTCACTGCTGTGTTCTGGTGCAGATATCTACTCTTCAGTAGAAGCATGATTATCTAGAACACACACAAATGACTGTTTGACAAGTCAAGCAATCTAGCACTGCCTCAGAGGGATTTTATGTCTCTTGAAATTAAGATCTAGTTTGCTGTCAAATGTGTGTCTCTGAGTATTTCACCTCTGTTCATCTTTTCTGATTTCAGATGTGTAGCATTTTTGTTTGTTTATTGATTTGACATTCTTCCATGTGTCTATAATAAAGGTCTTTTTCTCCTTTCTGGTGTCGTAGTACTGTTAACTTGTGCATTAATCTAAGCTGGCAAATCACTTTTAATATTTTCACTGCATAGCAGCTCTGGTTTACCAAAACCTTTCATCCACTTGCAGTGATCTGTGTGCATTCTTTTTCAGTAGAGAGCTCTCTGTTCCACAATTGGGTCCTAAGATCTTGCAGTGTTAGTCAGGAGTTTCTTACTGAGGCTGGAAGGAAAGCTGGCCGTGAAACCTTTAGACTAAGCTATCTAATTCACAGTTGAGAAGGTTTAGGCTGTCACAGTAGACCAAAAGGAAAGATAGAACTCAGAGAGTTGTGATATTACTTGTGTTTTTTAGTGTAATGCTTTCTTAATTTGAAATAGCATTTAAAAAATAAAGCTATTTTGCACAGTAAAGATCAAACGTTTTAAGTCTTGTAGCATTGTCAACATCTGTGATGTATCTCAGGATATAAATTATGTGCTTTCAGTGTTATGAATTCCATGCAGGTAGCAAAGTGAGCATAATCTAATCAAGTGAAGCAGAAAGGTCATGATATGGATTCATTTCTCTTTAAAACAAACAAACAGAACCTCACAATGCAGGGAGCATTGTGAGTGATAAATGTGATAAATGATTGTAAGTAGTAAGTGGGTATTGTGGTTTCGTTGATTCTGTCACAAGTGATGGGGCTTCACAACCTGCTCCTTTTATTCCCTCTTCCAGAGGGGAAGAAGTATGAATGATGTGATTGAGATAAGGAAGGATAACTAATTTACTACAAATGATAAGAGAATGTAAGACAGTATGACATGAAAAGGAGTTACAGGTAATAAATTAAATAAATGGGGGAGAGTGAAGTTTCGACCATGTTGCTCGTTGCGCTGCTGTAAGTGGAAGAGGACTTTCTTCTCCATGGCTGTTCTCTCCTACCTCTTTTACCCAGAATTGGAAAATGTGGAGAATACTGGAGACTTCTGGGAACTGTAGTTTGTCTCTTCTTAGTGTATCTTCCTCCCGCAAAGCTGAAACTCGCATAAGAGCAGCCAATGCTGCCAGGACACAGGAAGTGCAAATAGACGAGACTGCTACGAGCTGACTGAGGAAAGTGCAGCTCTCTGGCACCATGTTCCAGCACTGAAGATCTTGTCATGTGATATCATGTTATGGAATAGTGCTAAAACCAAGACAGTGGGGAAGGAAAAAAAATAGTGGGGCAGTAATTAAGATATGTAGATTGTCTCCCATTTATTTCCATGGAAACTACTGCAGACACAAAGAACATAATAACACTTTTTGATAGAGCAAATTCTCAGCCACAGAACATTGCTTTTTGACATGGTAGCCACCATTAGCTATGCATTTTCAGCAGCAGTGAACAAGAGCCTGCCTGCCGTACTCATAAAAAATCTGCATGGCTGTCTGGAATGTGACTTGCCTTTCATGTTGCCATTGCTTCTGCTGAAATGCATAACCCACCACCTCAGTATGCTCTTATCCACTGGTCTCCAGAAATATCAATAAACATTTTCAGCAAGCATGGAAGAATGCCAGTAGGTGTCATTTTTTTCTGCAGGGAGAAAATCAGTGACACACATTTTCTCAATCACTTCCATGTCAGATGCCATTCTGTCAGACTGCCCCGCTGCTGCCATCTGTCACACAGCAACAAAATGTAATGGAATACTGATGGGAAGGTTCAACCTCTACTGACATATCATCAGCATCCACCTTTGATGCCCTGGGCCAACATAATATAGGAGGTATTACTTTTGGAGCAGCCCTCATGTTTTCTAACTGTGAAAAAAAGCTTGGGGGCTAGATCTAGAGCTAATATTTATTTTAAATTCAGAGACTTCATGGGGAAAAAAAGGTAGTTCTTCATCAGTGATATGACTGAAGATGATGTGAGTAGATACTATTTAATGATTCAAGCTCTCTATTAAGTAACTCTTGAACCATTAGCATTGGGAAGATGGGGGAGTTGTAAAGTTATCCTTGTAATCCTTCCCAAGAAAATATAACAATGATATATTCAATGCGAGTGTCTTCTTTTCAAGTTTCATGCCAATAAAGGTGTATTGTTGTTGGAAGTGTTAGTTTCAAGCTTCACCCATGTCTGAGATTGTGATGGACAGAAGTAAAAACTTTCCAACTTATTCATGTAACCTTTTAAGTTCTCCTTTGGCCCTCAGCTCACTTTCACAGTGCAACAGCTTGAACTACTTGACCAAGGGGATTGTGGCAACACTGATTATCTATTGAGTTGATAGTCTATAGTGGAAATATTTTTTAATTAAAGATTAATTTTTTCATATTAATTTAATGATATCTAAAATACTGTCACACTAAAGAATTGCCTAAGAACTCTGCAACAGCATTGCAGTCATTTAGAAGACTAATATCAGTTAAATTCTCCTGTAACTGGAATTTAGTTTGAATGTAGAAACTTTATACCAGTCTGTCCTCAGAACTTTTGTCAATTGTCTTCTCTTTATTTTAAAATAATCTTAAAAACTTAGTACGTGTTGAACTGTAAAATTCTAGTGTTTTGTAATTTCTCAGCTCTCTATTTGTCTATGCACTAAGATTAATTAGCAATCTTTATAGTCAGAAGAAGCTTTTTCCTTAAAAGTTATTTTGTGTCTGAATGTTAGTTTTGAAATGTAACTGAACTCAATATTGATGAAATGTAATGGCTTAATGGCTTATTTTGCTGTTTAAAAGGCTGATTAAAAAGCAGCCATAGCAGTGCATTCCCAGAAATCCCATCTTTGGAAACAGTACCCTATGCTTTGCCTCTGTGGTTTTTACTGGGGGAGGGAGAGTCAACTCGTTGCTTCTGGGAACTGATACAGGGGAAACCACGTGTCACTGCTGCCCTCTTCTGCTCTCGGATTACTGTGCCCTCCAGGAGGATAGCGCTTTAGTTTTTAGTACTGGCTTTTATTTTGGTTTCTGGTTTCCACACAATTCCCTTCCAAGCATATTGCCTTGGAATTCCAGAGTTATTTGCTCTCTTTATTAGCAAAGGAGGAAAAAAAGTAAATAATGAGGATGACTTACACAAAATTTCACAGGTTTTCTGCCGACCTAGTTGTTTAAATTCCTTATCACCTTGTGAAACCAGGCCATCTAAGCAGTTGTGTGCACATTTCACTAAAAAGGCAGATTTCTCAGTTGAAATACATAAGTTATCTTTCACAGGGAAGGACAAAAACCAAGATTTCTTTGCAAAGACCAGCTTTATTCTGAGTGGTATCTGAATGAGTTCTCAACTGCTTAAATTCCTTATGTTGTAAATCATTTTGTTAAATGCTAATACAGCTTTTTTTTTTTTTTTTTTCCTCTTGCCCTCTTAGTTCTTGCAAGGAATAAAAGAATGTTCTCAGTTTTATGGCACATAAAAGTGTGAGAAACTGTTAGGATGTGATTTAATGCACAGCTTTTGCCCAGAAAAAAATTACATTCTTAATGAATGCTATCCTGTTTGCATATCTGTTAAATTATGGGATCTATTTCTTTTAGAAATGTTACTGAATTATTGCTTATACTGTGGATGTGTTTCATTTATGCTATGATTTTGCAATTCCACAATTTTTTGTTACTTCTGTCAACTTCTATTTCTAGTGCTGCTGTTCCCATGAGCAAATTGAATTGGATGAACTAATGAATCTCTGTATAATTTGTTATTTGCTTGTTTCTTTGAAACTGTTATTCTGGCTCTTGTTTTGGAGCTGTCACCCTATAGAGTGAAAATTACACTCTGGAATTGCCCCCTTTCCTCAATTTTTTTTTTTTTTCCCCCTCCAAGTTTATATGAGAAACAGATTTCATCTGTTTGTTTTCTTGTTTATTTATTCATGATCTTCTCTCCCATGTGCATTCAGATGGCTGGAAAACACCTCCTGCTCCTACACAGGTTTTTAAAGTCATTGATTTGTTAACTAATGTTTTGATTCAGCAAATCCATCTTGTTTACTCTTCTCTGTAGTCACTTTTTAATGTAAAAGTAATTACAAATTATTTTCATACTTCCTTTCCATCTTTTTCAAAAGATCGGTCTTCTGTGCCCGCAATGTGTGAAAAATTGCACGTTACCCATCTTGGGAATTCTGTGTATGTTTTACAAATCCTATTTATTGTCATAAGTGCTAGAAGGTTATAAAGTCAAGCAGTCTGTAATGAGGAAAACCAGTTTCTAAGACTTGTTGGTGCTTGTGACAATTAATCTACTCTTTGTACATGTATTATCTTAATCAGGAGAGATTATTTTTATCACCATACAGTTACTGTTGATGTGACTCATACTGCTTAGCTTACAGTAAAGATCTTACTGCATATTTGATGCTCGCCGGGAAAAGGTTCATTAAGCATTGGCAAAATGTTGCAATTTGAAGGGACAAGTTTGCCAATTCACAAGAACGTTGGTTATCTTTCTAGTCTTTTCACCATCAGAGCATTATCTTTTTTATTTTTCATTCATTGTAACTCATCTCACCTAAAAAATAAGAAATATCTAAGAAGTTCTACAGATAAGATGTTGGGATCTTCCTACTATAATGTTATCTTGTAAATTAAACAATTCTGAGGAAAAAAGTTATCAAGTAATACATGTTCAAAAAGGTATTAATTGATTGAATTGAGGCAATACATTGATTTGCATTTCCTAGCTTTGGAATTTCTGATTTAGCAACATTTCTGTTTTTGTATGCACAAATATTTACATGCAGTGTGTGCAAAGAAAATTAGAAATGAGAGTTTTTTATTGAATGAGATCAGGATTTTACCAGGTTCATAATGTATCTAGGATGCCTCCTCTATTTTAAGATTTAAAGCAGCCTTCATATGAGGAGGGTTCTGGGAGGAATGAAGGTGAAAATATTTCTTTTGTCAAAACGGAGTTTGTCCCTTTGGTTGCAATAGCCTCATGAGTGCGCTGCCTCTTTTATCTGATAAATAAAATATAGGAAAGATCAAGGATATTCTTCACTGGCTAATTCCTTCCATGTGGATAGATAAATTACAATAGTGATGCTAACAAATGCACCTTGAGTTAGTACCCCTTCCATCTCACCTTGCCAGAGGCTGATGAGTGAGGTGTCATGCATGCTTCTGTGTAGCTTTCTCTTTTGCCTGAGCTCAAACTTGTTAATGGGTAGGATTGTAGTTATGGTTTATTGGTAAATGTAAGCATAGGCAAAAAATACTTCATGGGAATAGTTGAGGTGGATGAGCTGTCTTGAACCTTAGCTTGCAGGAGATGCATTTGTTGCAGCCTGTACTGAGGGTATCAGAGTACAGGAGTACAATATGGCACAACCGACGGAAACAAGATAGGAGTGGTTTTGAAACTGCTGAGGTCAGAGTGCTAGGAGTAGGGAGACTTCTGGAAACTGTTCTACTCTTTGTTATAAATTTTGTTCACAGATGCCTCTGTGCTTACTTACTTGGGAACTTCTTTTATATTTTCGATTTTCTGTCCTTGCTTTGTTTGTGTATTTATTACATCTCATTCCTGTTGTTCTGAATTGCAAATAATACCTCTTCAATTTCCATTACTTTGTGCTTTAAGCAATTTCTATAACACAATACATGATATGATGCTAGTAACTTACTGATGACATGTGATTTATATGTATAATTGGGGTAGGGAATAAAAAAATATCACAGAAGTTTTTGAACTTCTATTGGGTCTAGAAATTGCTGTAAATCCATAACATCTTGGGAAGTAAATGTTAACTAACAATTTCTTTTTCATTTTTATAAGATCTATTTCCACAGAGTGTAACTATTTTTAAAGATGCAAACCATATGTACAGTAACACATTCTGTATTAAAATGTGTTAAAACAGTAACCTATAAAGATATGTATATGTAGATAGATTGTAACTTTTATCCTAGCTCCCATCCAGTAGCTTAAAATTCTGTGCAGTAAGAGACTCAGATTCAAGGAATGGGGAAAAAGTCATTAAAAAAGTAATATGTCCAATATGGGTAGTATACATAGTATATTCAAGTAGATGCATTGTGTAAGGAGCAGTAGTTCCTTCCAAGGTTTCTAAAGCTTTCTGCTCATATTATTTCAGCTGGGAAGTTTTGAGATTCCTTTTGTCTAATCTGAGAATGTGGATTGAAGATTATGGTTTCGATGGCTTCCGATTTGATGGTGTTACGTCTATGCTGTATCACAGTCATGGGATTGGTAAGTAATTTAATCACTTCTGATGTATGCAGTCCTGTTGCAGCTCTGTTGTGGAAATTGTGATACAAAAATTAACTGAATACTCAAAAACTAATCCAGATTTGCCAATATCTTTTTTTCTGCTGCTATGAAGATAGATGAGATTTTGAATAACAATTTACGTATTACAAAATATATTTTTAAAATGCATCTTTTTAAACTTTCTATTTTAATAGGCAAAGAATTCAGTGGGGATTACAATGAATATTTTGGCCTAGATGTGGATGAAGATGCTTTGTGTTATCTGATGCTGGCCAACCACATGATTAACTTCTTGCACCCGGAATGCATAACAATAGCAGAGGTAAAATCAGAATTTTCCATACTGAATGAAATTAGTATTGATCAGTTTGTGTTTGGATGTGATTTCCTAGTAATTATCAAGTCATCCTTCAGGGACTCAAGAAGTGACATGAGCTGATAAATATTAATTAGAGGACAGACTGCACCTTAATGGGGGCAAGGGAAGGGGGGAAGGAACTGGAAAACAAATATTGGGAATTTTCTCTACATTAATGGGTCATTAACTAATGTGAGGATTTCTGTTCTTTTTTTTTTTCCTCTCTCTCATTTTCTTGAACTTGTAATGAGGCTTGTTTTTATTAGTTCGTTAGTCTTTCATGATTGCTATTTGTCACTAGCAATTCATGCTACTAAAGATTAACAGCCCTTGTGCTGATTTGCATATTTTGAATTATATTGGCATAATTGACAATTACCTTTCATAATAAATGTGATAAATTTACAAATACTGAATGTGTATGATAATTAGTATTTAGTGTTAAATTCCTTCAGGTTTCTGAGGGAGTAAATAAACTATATTTAAGCCATTTGAGTTCTCTTGAGAATTCATCTGTTGTTACATTTAGATAATTCTTTTTATTAAAAAATCTCATTATGGGATGATATGGATTGTTGATGAAACTCTTTTATATTAGACAAACAAAATATAAACAAAATCATGGTACTTATGTAAGTTTACATTATAGACTAAAAGATTATGGAAGGCTATCAAAGCCACATCTGGTAAGCAATTCATAATGAAACATCTCATTACTCTGTGAGTAAGTGAGAAGGCTTATTTTGTAGGAAGCTATAGATTGTAAGCATTCCTACCAATAAAATTTTGAGTTCAATCTGCTTGTATTTCCAGGCTTAAGAACTCTTAATCATGAGTTGCCGCATCTATTTCTCTCGTTTGTGTTGAAAACTGCTTCTCTTTCAATTCATCAGTCTTCAGCCTTTGGGAGTCACTGTACAAAACACGAATTTGATCCATATGGATCAAGAGGGGAAACTTTTGGCATAAATGAAAATTACAGAAGACAGTAAAGTATTTTTGTTTGCCAATAATGATGATAGAATGAATGCAATAGAAGTAAAAATATGATTTTGCATAACCGTAATTAATCATAATATACATTGTAAATACTTTTCTCATGATTTTACAGATTTTTAGTATTCTGTGTATTCAGTATCTTAGTAGCTTCTAAATGTTTAGGTATTTCTGTCTGTATGTTTGTTTTTCATTTTGTCTTTTAAATAAAACTGATTAAGGCTTTGTATAATTGGAAGAAAAAAAAAAAATGTTAAAAGCTGTATCAGGCCTGAAGGTTTATATGAACAGACACAACTGCAGTGATTTCATTCTTTACATACAACTCATGTCAAACAAATGTGAGCAAGTGCTTAGGCTTTGGCTGCTTACATCTGAAGGAAAGTATGCTGAACAATCTAATATTGTCTCTATTTTTTCACTGTTCAGGCAAACTATAGAAATAGATGGGTATAAATATTAAATTTCAAATTTTACTTCCCCAAAATCTGATTTTGGAAACTGCAAATAAAGTCAGTGGGAGGTACTTAAATCTCAGGCTCCCACCCTTGATCTGGTAGGAACCACAGAGAAAAGCGTGTGTTTCAAGTCTGATGTCTTGGAGGGCGTTAGTCATGTTTTTGTCCTTTGACTGATTTAGAAGAACTGTTTAACTTAGTTTTCTAGTTTCCAAACATTTGGAAAAAAAATCCACTTTACTGCACTTTGAGATTTGCAACATATAGAATCTCTAGATTTATTTATCTTGACATGAAGATATCTACATAAAGAGATTGAATATTGTAGAACACTGTTTTAGTACAGAAATTCTTTTGACAGCCTGTCTTATTTTTAAAGCTGTGTGCTTTCCTACTTTCCTAAACTTAACTTTTCTTATTAATTAATCTTATTAATTTTCTTCAATAAATTGAAAGAGAGAAGTTTTATGTGAAAATCATAAATACATAAATATTGAAAAATACTTCAAAAGAAAACATAAATTTGTGCATGTTGGAAGGTAACTAGGATAATCTAGCCTTGCCTCTTGCTCAAAATTTGTTCATAACTGAACTTACATAATTGGAATGCTCAAAGGTTTTGTTTTTTTTTTCAGTTGGTCTTGAAAACCTCCAAGGACATGTCTCCCACTGCTTCTCTGGGCAGTCTGTTTATTTAACCTCCCAATGATTTACATTTCTCCTAATATCCATTTAGAACCGTCTCTGTATTGATTTAGCACCTGTGTCACTCATTCTCTTGCTGTCTAACTCATTACAAAAACAGTCTCCTCAGTAACCCCGCAGGCACTGACTGATGTTTGATCCCCTGCTGTCACTTCTTCCCCAGGCAGAACAAGGCCCAGTCTTCAGCCTCCCCTTGCAGGGCAAGGGCTCCAGCCCCATGTCCTGCTAACCTCCTGATAAACTCCCTTTGGTTTGGCAGTATCTATCTTTAGCTGGGCAGGGAAAAAAGTGGATGCTGTTTTTTCTGCGGTCTAATGACTGCTGAGTGAAGTGTGATAATCCCTTCCTTTGATCTGTCTGTTCATTCAGCCGAAGATGCTGCCAGCCATCTCTCAGCATGCTGCCAGCCCAGGGCCTTTCCAGCAGAGCAGCTCTCTGGCTTGGCAGGTCCTTGCCTGCCCAGATAAAAGGGGTTAGTCCATGGGTGTTGAAACTTTTGTCCTGCCTGGGTTGCATTCGATGAAGAGGAATTGTGGAGTGGCATATAAATAAATAATATACTTTGTATATATAACTAATAAAACTTTTTTTTTTTTTTTTTTTTTTTTAAATTAAAACACAAGAGAGCACCAAAACATAGGACTAGCATGATATTTTGATATTTGACCTTGTTTTGTGAAACTAATGCATCAGGGTGGTTTGATGGCAGTGGTTGCAATTCTTATTATAATGTGCTCTCAAGGTGTTTGCCAGGGATTTTTGATGAAATTTTAATTGTTCCTGTGCTTCATCCTTGAAAAGATTTGCTCACAAATGTACATACTGCCAAAAAGCAATAACATGTAAGGCGTGACTGTGAATAGGGGGAATTTTTTGTCTGGGAAGAAAAGTCTTTAAAGTCTGGTAAAGAGGCATGATCAAAATGTTGAATTGGGTATCTGATGGCAACTCTGTATGTTCCATTTGAAAATTTGTGGTTAACCATATTTATATTGACTGATAATGGAGTCACGAATATGCAAAACAATTGATTTTTTCTGTCAATCTTGAAACTTACCCTCAAATTCCTTTATTGGAATGAAAAGCACAGCTGCTTGTTTTTACATTGTTCACAGAACTGTGTTTTGAACCAGTGGTTCAAAATGCTTAAAATGCATAAAATCAAAATTCATTTACCTTAAGTAGAATTAGCACTGCACTGCACTCACCCCATGCCCTGGATTTAGCCCAGAGAGTGACGATTGCACATTGAAGATTGGTTGTTGTGAGAGATGGGCACATTGTCTGAATTTAGTTGAGCTGCTTGGTGGGATAGAGCTGCCACCATGGTGACTTGGGATAGAGGGGGACTGCAGACCTGTAACCAATAAGCTGTGGGTTAGACATGTCTGGGTTATTCCATCCCATGGGCATAATTTGGTATTTGCCTTTGTTGAACTTTCTGAGGTTGCTGTATGAGTATTTATATGCAACTTCACATGCAAATACCTTTTTCATTCTGAAGGAAATTCCACATCTTTTGATTACAAATTTTGCATTGAAATAATGTTCTAGTTTAAGATAAATTCAGTTCCATATAAACACTTGAGTAGACACAAAAGATACGTGTGTTAATCCATAGCCACTGTGGTGGAATGACTTCTCACTTATGTAATGTGGTTCAACTGATTGTTGGTAGATATTTTGCAATTATTTTTGGATTTGCATTTTCTACTTGGATAATATAACTTTATTGGAAAGATGTTATGTGACATAACTGTCTAATAAAATGATGATATAAAAGTTAAGAACTTTGAATTATAAAATTAAGAGTGACCAGCCTCCATGAATATAAAGCTGGAGAACTATGCAACGAGAGTGTGTTACTTTCCAGGGCTAGCTGAATCAGTTTTATGTGTTTAGGAAAATAGTAGAGATTGTATTTCTTGCTGTACTTAATTCAGCCTTTTACTTTCATGCCATTCTTTATGCAGAATATCAATAAACAAAATGAAGGTTTCATTTGTCTTTTGTTGATTACTTTTTACTTACTATTGATTACTTGAAACTCAAGAGAGCTAATTATTTCAAATTCTGCCTCTGCTAAATTCTCTTTTTCTTCAAATATCTATTCTATGAAATGCTTTATAGTGAAATATTTGAGATGAGTCATAATACTTCCCTGTAACTTGCATTCAAAGAGTAAGTCTGTGCTGCAATCACACATAGATTTTTCTTTCTCTTTCCCCTTCTCATCCCCTTCTCCCCAGTCAATCACAGAGGCTGTTTAGAGTTTACATAGCACTTGTGTACATTGGAGTACAACTGTATGATGGAAAAGCTGAACAAATAATTACTATGCTAGCCAAATTATGTTGTGTATCATTTAAGGATGTTTCTGGAATGCCAGCTCTTTGCCGTCCTGTTGCAGAGGGAGGAGGAGGATTTGATTATCGACTAGCCATGGCTATTCCAGATAAGTGGATAAAGGTGAGAAAATGTATTTTAAAAATACATTCTGCTCTTCAGAGTGCTGTGTTTCTCTAACTGCACATATATAGAAACACTTTTAGGAATTCTGCTGATGAATTCAACTGTCTCCCTCATCCATTAACTTAATGCCCTATTAGAATAAATTCTGACAGTCTTGAGCACAGATATTAGTGGATGAAATGAGAGCTGTCAGATATCATATCTCAGGTTTGAGAAGATGAGAAAGATTATGGGCTGTTCTTTGCATTTTAGCTGATTTCATTTCTTTATTCAATGCAACAGGCATACACTGATTTTATTTGAAGTAACCTATAACTTGGAGCAACAGTAGAATGTATAGTCAATATTGAATGTGAATACATAAATAATAAGATAACCATATGCACATAAGTTAGAGAGAAACAAACAAAAACATACAATGAACTTTTCTGAATTGGCACTGAGCATAGATAGGGCTATTTAAAATTTAACCAAAGTAAACATGAGGTAATTACTCTAACACCAACAATCCGCAGCATGGGGTTACAAAAAGAATAATAACTCTGTAAGTGCTCTTCAAGAACAATAATATGCTAATGAACACTGACTATCATAAAGATAAAAATCACCTTTACCTTGTTTCAGAGAATCACAAGAAAAAAGAATGAAACAATATTAAAAGGCTTTTTCTAATGTTTTAGAGAATGTTTTTCAGTTAGATATAAGATTGCATCCTAATCCCTGGGGCTATCATGATAATCTGAAAACAATAAATGTTTTATATGAGCATTAATGCCCCAGTAAATGTAGTGAGTAGCTTAAAATAAAAAGTGAATTAACTTCAGAATCTTTCATTTTTTGTAACTAGTAGGTAGAGGGTCGATCTGCTGAAAAACAGTTTGCCTTCTTTCCATGCAGAAGACAAACTTCCCAGGCTTCCTAACAGCATCACTGAACTCTGGAGTGGGAAGAAATTTAGATCCTGAATATAGTGTGGGCACATAATTTTATAATAACCTGTTGTGATAATGTTTTTTTGTTTTTTTGTTTTTTTGTTTTTTTGTTTTTTTGTTTTTTTGTTTTTTTGTTTTTTTGTTTTTTTGTTTTTTTGTTTTTTAAATTTAATTTATTTTTTATTCCCATTTTATTTATTTATTTATTCTCATTATTAGTTCAACTTCCCTGCCACACCTTGACAGACAAAAATTAGTGATTTTCTGCATAGGTAAAATAAATGTGGCTGAATTTTATGTTGTACAGGAAAAGAATCTTAAATTTTTAGAATCAAAATGTTTGGATTTTTCTATTATGAATGTATTATTGAACCATTACAGCAATTTCTGCTGTAGTGTCTCATTTTAGCTTACTCTTATTTTAGTTCAGGAGCATGCTGATTTTACAAAAACGTAAGTGATGCAAAAATCTTCTAGATAAGGTAGCTGCAAATAAGTAACCACAGAGGACAAGCTTGAGTTATGTGCCTAGTTTGTTACCACATTTTTGGGACAAAAGTAAAGCTAAAATGATTGGGAGTGTAAATATTGCAGTCTATCAATTCCTTAATGACTTTTCTCTCTAGCTTTTGAGTATATATGTTTTAATCACCTGTTTTTCTGAGCAACTTTCTAAAAGAAATTTTAGATCTGAAAGATCTCCAGGGTGCCGTAAACTTGTTCTGATGGATCTGTAAAAAGTAGCTAAGAAGTGATAGCTGCCATAACAGTGACTGTATTTGTTCAGATTAAGGTTACATTTAGTATGTTATATGCTGCATCAGTGCCTGAATGTTTTCAGGGCTAGAATTTATGAAGGGGAGAATAAAAAAGTTGTTGAGGAGTGCGTAGCCAGTTACCATGAGAACGTTAAATTTTACAGCATCATATCAGTGTTCTTGATGTCACTGCTATTTTTTTTTTTTTTGTCGGAGTATCAAATACATAGAAAGACGTATAATGAACAGAAATCTTTTTTGATTATCAGAGAAAGCTCATAACTTCAAAATTTAGTTCACCATTCATTGAGAATTTGTATGCCAAAATAATGAAGAAAGGTAGTACTATGCTTTCAGTAGAGGAAAAAAAAAAAAAAGCAATAACTTCTGATCGATTTTTTTTTTTTTCCTTTATTTCTGTAGATAATTAAGGAGTTGAAAGATGAAGACTGGAATATGGGCAATATTGTGTATACGTTAACAAACAGACGATATGATGAGAAATATATTGCATATGCAGAGAGTCATGACCAGGTATGGTAGACAATGCCTATTTATTTATTTATCATATATAGGTGCACAGAAGATGAGTTTAGTTTAGATGGTTTTTGTTATTAAAATTCAATCTTGACTTGGGAAAGATAGGAAACAGCTTCAGATATGTGCAAGTCTCAGACACTGCATGTAGGCTTATTGTTGTGTTTCTTTTGTTTGTTTGTTTTGATTTGTTTATTCTTGATCCTTCCTTGCATTGGGTGGGTGGTGTTACTTTTCAGTTTTGTAATTTAACAAACAAATGCTACCTTCCAGTTTTGCCTGCCTGCCAGAGGACATAAGAAAGCATGTAATTTATAATTTCAAAAATTCTAGTTTCCATAAGGTAGGCTGGAGCACTGCTTATGATAAGCATAAACAACATGACAAATTAGCAAATTTACTTACTGAATCACTGTCTGAAATGGTTTTATTCCCGTCAGAAAAATGTTTCATCTCTTAAAGGTTTGCAAGCTCCAATTCTAATTTGAGATCTAACTGGCATGTTCTTTAACAACTTGGTGCAAAACACAGCAATTGTAGTGATTCTGCATGTGGAAAAATAAAAAATAATGTTTAGTTAGATAGCACTCAATTCCCACTGTCTTTGTAGTTGTTATTTCTGAGGTATCAGTAAACGTGATAGTTTAGAGTTTCTAATATTAAAACTTAAAAATAAGAACGAAGGAAAAATAGTTTTCTTATAAAAGGTTTAAGTAACCTTTATTCAGACACTTCATTTACATAAGAGACTGATATGTATTTTCTGTGTTGACATAAGTCAACAAAAGTGCCTA
This sequence comes from Centrocercus urophasianus, assembly GCF_019232065.1. Lineage (NCBI taxonomy): Eukaryota > Metazoa > Chordata > Aves > Galliformes > Phasianidae > Centrocercus > Centrocercus urophasianus. Next base: position 19,198,980 of record NW_024884364.1, read on the forward strand.
AAACAAGATCTATATTGTCATATAAAATAAGAATTTATCAACTTGCTTTTGAGTGCTTATTTGCCTTCCTATTGATGAGATTGTTTCACAGTGTTCACTTAAAGCACAAGAGTGGAGTCCCTGTCCTGGCAAAAAATTGAGGTATTACTTGGAAATGCATATTTTTCTGCTTATATGCTTTTATAAAAGAAGAGTCTTCATCCTGAAACATGAAGGTTGCTCTGAATGTAATACCTCCCATTCCTGTCCATGAAAAATACAGCAGATACAAAGAGCGCAATAACACTATTCAGTAGAGCAAATTCTCAGCTCCACAACACGATTCTTCTACATAGTCACCACCATTAGCTATGCATTTTCACAAGCAATAAACAAGAGCCTGCATGCTGCTGTCATAAATATCTGCATCTACTGTTTCTAAGACGGCAGTGTTTCTGAAATGCACCATCCTCCACCTCATTGTGCTCACATATCACAGAATCACAGAATAGCCAGGGTTGGAAGGGACCTCAAGGATCATGAATATCCAACCTCCCTGCCACAGGCAGGGCCACCAACCTCCCCAATTAATACTAGACCAGGCTGCCCAGGGCCCCATCTGATCTGGCCTTGAACACCTCTAGAGATGGGGCATCCACAACCTCTCTGGGCAGCCTGTTCCAGCACCTCACCACTCTCTCTGTAAAGAACTTTCCCTGACATCCAACCTAAATCTTCCCTCCCTCAACTTAAAACCATTTCCCCTTGTCCTGCTGCTATCTACCCTTTCAAAGAGTTGATTCCTCTCGTTTGTAGGCTCCCTTTAGGTACTGAAGGGCTGCAATGAGGTCACCCTGCAGCCTTCTTTTCTCCAGGCTGAACAAGCCCAACTCCCTTAGCCTGTCTTTGTAGGGGAGGTGCTCCAGTCCCCTCCAGTCCCCATATCACAGAATCACAGAATCACCCGGGTTGGAAGGGACCTCAAGGATCATGTAGTTCCAACCCCCCTGCCTAGCAGGGCCACCAAACACACACATTCAGATCAGGTTGCCCAGTACCCCGTCCAACCTGGCCTTAAACACATCCAAGGACGGGGCATCCACAACCTCCCTGGGCAGCCCGTTCCAGGGCCTAACCACTCTCCTTGTATAGAACTTCCCCCTAACTTCCAACCTAAATCTTCCCTCCTTCAACTTGGATCCATTTCCCCTAGTCCTGCTGTTGTCAGCCCTTCTGAAGAGTTTACTCCCCTCCCCATCTTTGTGGCTCTCCTCTGGACCCTCTCCAAGAGCTCTCTGACAAACCCAGGCACTGCAGATGGGGCCTCACAAGAGCAGAGTAGAGAGGGACAATCACCTCCCTGTCCCTGCTGGCCACCCCTCTTCTGATGGAGCCCAGGATACTATTTGCTTTCCAAGCTGCAAGAGCACACTGCTGGCTTATGTTAAGTTTTTCATCACATCCACTATTTGGTCCCCATAAACATTCAGCAAGCATCTGCAAATGTCAATGGGTGCCTTTTTTTTTTTTTTTTTTTTGGTTTGTTTGCATGGAGGAATTCAATGACACATCTTTGCTCTATATGCACTGGCACGTCAGACACCATTTTTGTTAGACTGCCCTTCTGCTGCCATCTATTGCATGGCAAGAGAAGGTAGTGGAATGTTTGAGGGAAGATTCAACCTCTACTGTCATACCATCAACAGTGTCCTCTGACACTGTGGGCCAAGGTAATAGAATATGAGGCGTTACTTTTGAAGGAGCTCCCGTATAGCGTTACAGTTTTATTTCATACTGGATTTTATTAATTTTTTCGTATGACAATGTATTTTTATTTTAGAATCTTATTCTTTGGGCTAAGAGCTGTATGTATATTTCAAATTTGAACATAAAAATAGCTTTGTGGATTGCAGATGAACACCAGAATGATATGTGAAGAGGTGAAAAGTAGGACAGAGAAGCAAAACAGGATGATAGATAAAATGTGATGTAATGACATGCAATGAAGCACATAAGAGTCTGAAATGATTCCAATTTCTTACATGTAATAGTGGTTATGAACAGACTGTAAACACAGTATAGGGCCCTGTGATTATAATACACGTATGAAAATATCAAGTCAATGCTAGTAGCAGGCAGAAAGCATGTATTTTTCTGGAAATTATGATGAAAGATAGCAAAAAGCAAAATCAGTATATCGCTGTAGCCTTTCATAGTTTACTTGCACCTGAATGTTTTAGGCAGGTGTAGTCCTGTATCTCAGGACAACCAGCATAACTGGAAGAGAAGTTGACAGAGTTGATAAGAATAATCAGATGTATGGAATGGCTTTCATAAAAAGAAAACTATATAGACCAAGACTCTTTAGGATAGATCATTAAAATTGGAAGAGCATCAGTTTACAAAGCCATGGCTTACATAGAAAATGTGAATAGTTGTTTCTATTTCTAGGAGAGAGATTAAGGGATGTTAAATTAAATGAAGAAATACCAGATTATGCATAAAGAGAAGAGTTGTTCCTCCCTAATTTCTTCAGCGTGAAGCAAATTCTGTCATGTTGTGTAATGTTTGTACCATGTTTACATAATTTCAAAAGAGTTTGAATTTGTTTCACAGAAGATTCCTGAAAAACTTCTGAATACCAACATTATGTTTCAACATCTGTCTATTTGTGATAGTGTTTTTGGGAAGTATTGCTAAAAGTTTGGCTCCCTTCATGCTTTGTTCTTTCACATCTGCTATTGGCTGTTTTTGGAGACAGTGTGCTAAGCCAGATAGACTACTGTCTGTTGTACTACAGTTACACTTGTTGTATCTGTGTGAATACACAAGTCTGCTTAATACAAGACATTTTAGCACTGCAGTCTTTCCATTCCAAGATAGGAACTCTCTTTTTTTCTCCTCCCTAATGAAATAAGAGTACTCTGGGGGAATTATCTATTTATGTAATTATATTGCTAGTCTGAAAACTAAAGGTTGATGGGTTTTTCACCTTCACCTGTTTACAACTCAGCTGTCTCTGGGAAGATAGTAAGTTTTCATAATAGAGTATAAAATGAGAATTAAGCTGATAGAACAAAAGTTACAGATTTACATACAAACAATCCCAAACATTTCCAACTACCTGTGTGCTAATATATTAGAATAATTCTGGTTATTAAAAAGATTTGCTTGGCCTTAAGTACTGTAAACACTAACAAGTTAGTAATCCAGTTATTGTTTTTAGGTAGAAATACTATTTTATATTGCTCCCTTGTGTAAAATCAGAAAACATCATATTCTTGATAGCATATAACATTTATTTGCGCATCCCAGGAACTTTACTTGAGGTGTTTGCTTTCTCATTTTATGTTTTTCCTATAGAAATTCTAAAATGATAGGCTACTTGCAGTTTATTGAGTAGAAACTAACATTTTACGTACATAAGCAAAAAGGTAGTCAGAATTAACTGTGTGGTTTGATATCATCATGCAAGACATAATACCATAGCTGGAGTTAGGTGGCTGGGAGCTGATTTATTATATGCACACCAGCACAGAGTTGCACAGCTGAAGTGGGCAGCTGGATCAGGGATTTGGGCAGGGCTTAGCTCAGGGATGTCCCTGTCTCAACTTAGGCTTTTCTTTTTGACAGCAGATTGTGTAATCATATGGGTGTGGTATATATCAAACAATATAATTGCTGCAGTAATTAGAAAGCAGGGTTACTGTGACCTTATGGTCATAAGTAGAGGCAAGTTGTTGGGTTTGTGAGCTAGCAGTAGGTCATATTCAGCAAGCCACATTCTTGACTCCTCACAGATTTTTCAAGTTCTCCCCTTACAAAATAGAAAAACCCAAAAAGCAAAAAAAAAAAAAAAAAAACCACAAAAAAAAAAAAAAAAACACAAAAAAAACCACATTAGAAACTCTTCTAGTATTCTTAGGGGCTTTCACATTATTATTTTTTTTTTACAGGCACTTGTTGGTGATAAGACATTGGCGTTTCGATTGATGGATGCAGAGATGTACACAAACATGAGTGTGTTCACACCGCTAACTCCAGTTATTGATCGCGGAATTCAGCTTCATAAACTGATTCGCCTCATTACTCACACACTTGGAGGAGATGGCTATCTGAACTTCATGGGTAAGTAACCTTAGGAGCATGCCTTTCATTTTCTCATCTACAGAAGGCTGGACAGAGAAATAAAAATATATGATACCATCTTACAACTATACTATTATTTTTTTTTTTATAAATAAAGATTTAGCACAAATGGTAACAGAGATTGTTTTCTGTCTTTAAGATGTATTGTAAAACAAGAAAATAAAATCAGCGGGGCCCCTATTTGTAAAAGAAATAAGTTTCTTTAAAGTTTAAAGTTACTCATATTTATAGTTCAAGGGAGTATTTTAATTGTAGCTCTGCAGGTCTGTCTGTGTAAGTCTTACTTTACAAAACCAGGTTGTCTTTTGTCTCAAGATTTTTAGAGTAGCATTGAAATAACTGAAGATAGTTCTTATTTCAGTTATTCGCTGTCAAACAATTAGTGCAAGAAACTAAACTAGAATCAGTTGTTTTGTTTCATTGCTTCCAAGTTAAGAGCAGGAGTTCAGTGGGATGTAGGCAAAGATGAATCAGAGACAGGATGCACATCCTGCCGTGGAAGCAGGGAAATAGTGAGAGCTAGCAGTACTTCTTTCTTCATAATCTCTAAAATACAACTGTTGCATTGTTTCCTTAACTATTGCTATAAGTCCATCTCCTAGTTCTCATTTGATCAGCCAGTTAAAGTTGCATGTGGTCTTAAAAAATTAACATTGTTATTAGTTTTACATGCAATATTGAAACAATTTATGCTTGATAACCTCTTCCTTAATTTCTTTGCAAAATAACCCTTACGTTATGTATTGTAAAAAAGAAAAAATAAAATTACAATCCTGTAACGTGGCATACCAGGTTTTATGCAGCAGTTCTGTTAGTCACATGAAAGGCAAAAAAATGCTGAAAGCAGTCATCTTGGATGATTTTCAGGCAATGAAATACTTGAAAATTATAGCTTATATTATCTTATATTGCCTTCAGTTTTTGTTGTTAAATGTCATTTACTGTCATATTTGAGGAGAACTGGATGTACTTTATTCTCTTTTCTTAATAGTATGTTTTACATATACATAAATACATATTAATATGATTCTAATTAAAAAGAAGAAACCTTAAAAAGAGAGTGCTGGCATTTCAGTATGCCTGTACTGTTCTGCTCCTCATCAATAAAAGAACACTCGAAAATTTAGGAGCCCTGGTAGTGGGTTTGGGGATTTTATTTTTATTTTATTTTTTAAGAACTAAAGTAACTTTAATACAATGCATAAAAAACTTCATTATGTGCTACACTAGTAAAAATATTGCTTTCAATATTTTTTCTCTACAGTGAAGAAGAATTAGTTAAAAAAGTGAGTTTTGTAGACAGGTCAAAAAATGTATAAGGTATGATGTGTGCTATTTCATTCAAACTAGTGATACTATGTAGTAGTTGATGAAGCAGGTGTTTAGAAAATATGTCTACTAAACTGCAGATGTCTCTGGCTCAGATTGACTTCATAAGGTTAGAGAAACAATAAGTAATTCAATGTGGCATGTTAAATTCAGTATGTCAGTGAAGGTTGATTGAACAGCTAATACTGTGTATCCTTCAGTTCTGGAAATGTTTCAGTAAATTATAATGCTATATGTAAAAGGTGAAAAAAATTGAATGTTGGATGAGAAAATGTGTAAATTTAGTGTACTTAAAATGCACATTGTGACACACTATTTAATTAAGCAAACATAATGACAAGCAAGTTCTCTACTTTTCTGTTTTGAGAGAAAGCTAAGAGTTAGGAAGAGAAGACTCAAGTGAGATGGAAAAAGACAGGGAATCTCTTTTCAGAACTGGAGAAGGCACTCTGGTTGCCTCTGTGCATTCTTAAGTTTATTTAAAAAAAAAAAAAAATCTTTTTCTGAAAATGAAGATACCAAAGTGTCACAGAGTTAACTGGATCAATCTATGCCCGTGACGGGGGGGCAGTAGGCCCCTGCCCCTCCGACCCCACAAAATGGGAAGGGAAAAGGGACAGGGAGATGGGAGCTGGGCTCAAGGAAGGAAGGAAAAAGAAAAAAAAAAAAAAAGCAACAATCTATGGAGGAAAACTTATTTTACTAATTATGATATTGGAATGCAAGATAACACAATATAATACAATCTAATTGAAATTAAGACTAATAAATCAAATAAGATAGGAGAGAGAGAATTTTTGAGACTGAGTCAAACCTGAGAAGCTTACTACGGCTAGGAAAGCACCTTCCAGCATCCACTGCCATGCAGTAAGAGACCGCCCCACCTGGAAGGGCCAGATCCCATGACTTCCATAATGAACAGGGGAATAGGTATCCAGAATTGGAGCATTAACACTTTAACTCCCAGTGCACTACATGATGTTATGAATGCGGAATAGTGAAAACCAAAAAACAAAACCATGATACAAAGATACCCTACCAATGAAGATACCTTTCTCAATGCTTTGTTTGCCTTAAAGAAAAAGAGACGCCTTCTAGAAGTATTTTTTAGCAGAACTATACATGGGATTAGAAATGTGCTCTCAAATATATGCTTGATTTTCTCTTTGAAGACATGGAATAGCATTTGTGTACACCTGTATTGAAGTATCATTCATATTCTGTATGTGCAAGCAGATTCTTACTGAGAAAGTTCTTGCCATTGGACACTGATGGTGACTTTCTCCTGACACTAATACTATCTAGTTCTGTCCTTATTACAGTAGGAAACCACTTCAAAAATCCAGGAAGTTATCCTTGTTTGTTTTTTTCCTTCATGTTTTCAGGCTGTTTCATTTTTACTGAAGGCCTAATAGAGGAAAGCAGTGGCATATGGAAACTTAAATACAAATATAAACATTCTGTCATGTCAGCAAGTTACTTTCCTAGTAATATAAACCATTGGGAGTATTCTTTCCTTCTGTCCTTCTGATTTTTTTTTTTTTTTTTTTTTTTTTTTTTTAAACACAGCTTCACAAGTAATCTCTGGGGTTTCTTTTGCCCATCTGGAATGGAAGCTTAACCTAGAAAGGAAAACTTAATATTCTTGGCTGAATATGAGCATGACAGTGATTAACATTCTGCTTTAGGGAATGAACACAGGAAGGACAGTTTGCTTAATAATTATCATCATCATGAAGTAGTACTTGTTTTGATACTTGTGCTTTCATAGCAGGTAGGGAACAGCAATTCTACTGTTGTTGTAATTGTAATTTGTTGCCCAAGTGCTCTTCTTAGATGGAGATTTTAATACTGAGCAGAGCCATTGCTATTCAGAAAACGTTATAGGATTTTAGTAAATCACAGAAGTCTCGTTCTTTTGTGCAGTGCCTAAGTAATGCCAGAGCATTCTCTCCTCCATGACAATGCTGACGTATGTAGATCATACACCCATGGTTGTCTGATCTTTAATGACACTTTAGGAGAAGTCCAAAGCATTCATAGTCTGTGCCTATATTATACAGTAAAAGTAATTTTTCTTTTGGCAATGTTGGTAACACTACTCAAATGCAAATGTATATGTTTGTAAATGTAATGATATTGAACTAAAACAAGCATATAATATTAATGTAATTCAAAACAGAAGAAAAGTGATATTTACCTTTCATAGCTTGAAGATTCAAAACCAAAATAAATAGCTTACAAACAGCTACAAGTTCAACAAAAATTCTTTTGATTTGAATCTAATTGCTAAATTACAGAACAAGAATAAGTAGAAATCGTTGTAAGACTTCTAGAATATAACTGGAATATTCTCATCATACCTTGTGAATTCGAGAAACACTGCTGACATCCACTGGATAACATTTCAATAACAGTTCTCATATTTCATGGAAATAAAAGTTGAAATTATCACTACAAAACTACCACATCTGTACATGCCTTCACTTGTATTTGACTTTATTTTCTGTTCTTGAAGAAAAACTATAGAGAATGTAGTAGTTCCCTCCAAGTAGGGAAAACTCTGCTGGGCACGCAGCTCTGCAGGGCACACAGAAGAGCTGTAGCAGTTCTTCTGTGAATTTGTATTTCAGTTGGAAAGATTAACATGGTGGAATAGCAAGAAACAAACGGGAAAAGAATGCTCACCTGTATCCAAAGATCTAGACTTGTAGGGAAAAACTTCACAACAGAGGGATATCCAAAAAGAGATCCTTACCTGCTGGCAGTCAGCCCTGACGTGGGGGGGGTCTAAGAGGAGTGACGCATTGTCTTCACCTGGGCTCCCAGAGCTGACCTAATCCTTTCCCCAAGTGATCAATCAGTGATTCAGGCTGTGACTCAGCATTTCCCATGCAGCTTATTTCCCTGGATCTCTCTAGCACTATTTTGCATGGCTTTTCTGTAGTAAAATAGCTCTTAATTAGGGCTCTGGAGTCTTTCTCTTCCTGAAGGACAACTTTTTTCTTTTTCTTGCTTTTATGTTAAATAAATAAATAAATAAATAAAAATTCGTTAACTACAGAATTCTTTGCAGTCATGATCGTTGAGTGATGCTATTTGTTAATTGAGTTGACATTTATCTCTGTTTCACTAATATCATCAAATCAATCTGTTCAGATTTCTATGCTTCCCACTTGTTATTTCATTTAGACAGCAGTTTATCTATTTTCTCTATGCTGTAGTTTTTCTAATGCACTAAATAGTTCTTCTCTAACATTTGATGTAATGAAACCTTGTTTTCTCCTGGGCCTTTAAAAAAAAATGCTATGCATCAACTCTTCCTTCAAATGAGCATTTTGCAGAAAGAAACATAGATTTTTGTAAACTAAGGCATTTCAAAGTAAAAAACTTTTATTAGGCAAAAATATATCAACAAACAAAGAATGGTGTAAAAGCATCAGTAGCACCAATATCATGGTGGGAAATACGCATACAATTTGCTTGAAGACTATTAATTTCAAGTTTGAAATAATAAGGATGAATGAGAATGCTGATGTTTAAAGCAAAATCTATAGTCTCCTGATGCAAAACCTGAAATGCTATTTTTGTGAACTACTTTGGATAAAAAATAAACTTTATCCAAAACAAAGATATTCATTTCAAACCAAAGGTGTGGGTTTTTTTGTTTGTTTGTTTTTATTTTTCTTATGGATGTTGCAAACAAACCACTAGTAATTTTGTTGTGCTTATTACTCCTGCGTTCTGGTTTCAGTGTTCCTTGTGACTTTTTTGATTGTGACCTAAAAAATGGCCTTTTGCAAGAGCAGATTCTCCTTGAACTAGCTTACTTTTGTCAACTCTTTTAGATGAACAGTCTTGAAATTGTCAGCTGGTAAAAAGACTGGGGATTAGGATATGTATTTTGAAGTCATTCTACTTAATATCTGCTAGTATTTCTGGCAAATGTGCTTTCTGTGTTGCCAGTTCTGCTAGATGTTTTAATATCCTGGCGTCTGGACAGTAACAATTAGAATCACTGAATCATTTAGGTTGGAAAAGACCTTTAAGGTCATCAGGTAAGATGCAAAATAAGAAATATGTAATTACATATGTATTTTTTAGTAGTAATGGACCAGTTACAACGTTGTTCTGCAATACGCTGTATATCAAAATTTGAGGAATGGGAAGGACTATTCATTATATAGGATAGGCTTTGTTAATTTCATTGAGAGTTTCTTCCAAAAGGTCTTCCAGTACAAATTGCTAATACTTGTATTCATTTACAGTTATGTGAAATAAGTCTCATTTCTATGCTTGTTCAAAACATGTTAGAAACTAGGAGAGAAGCAATTAGAGAAAGACTTTCATAAAACAGAGCAATGCTGATATTTTGTTCCTTTGTATGACTCAGGTCTGCAAAGTATCAGGTATTCAGGTGTCATGAGTGGGGCAGATTTGTAGTCCATACTGACATTTTAATTACCATATATGGTTGGGTTTTGATGGATGAATTTCCAGTGTTTTTCTTTTTTTTTTTTTTTTCTTTAACTGTTATTGTTTTAGAGAGATAATTTTTACACCTGAGTTATTTGGGGAAATTGTAGATCAACTTCTGATGCTCTTAATTAGAAGACGCTGTACAAAACCAAAAGGAAGAAAACAGTATTTTTATTGTGTAACTAAGTTGATCTATAGATAAGATTGTAATCCAACATTAAGGTCCCTGTTTTAATCAAAAATGAATGTCTGCATTTCTGGGATAGACTGGTCTTGCTTTTCTTCCCTTCAGTTCAGTTTATCTCCAATAAATTTGTGTAATAATATATGCTTTTCATATAGCACTTAAGCAAAAACAAGGAGTAATGTTTATCTTCTAGTTCATCAGCTTCACTAATTACATGTGTAGTATTGAAGGCCAGTCATTTTCTGAATGCCATACGTCTACAGAAATATTCTACCTGATTAGAAACCCACTGGAGTTGCTAAGTCTCTCCATTTGAAGAATTTTATGTGTAACAACAGGGCATGGAATAAGAGTGCCCAATCCAAACAATGATAAATACATTGTTTGTGAACAATTTAAGTCATCAGCAAGGGTGGCCATTCATTAAAGAATGCATATGTTACGAACTGTGTGTCTCATCCATATTTATCCTGATGAAAGAAGCTGTATGTGCTAAATGAAACCTAGGTGCTATCATGTTAAAGTTTGTCTTTTCTCTCACTGATGTTCAGAGTTCTTCATACAGTTTTGATGCTGACAATTTGTTAGTAGTCAAGTTTTATATTACTTTGGTTTTTTTAAGCTACTTATTTCTGAATCTCTCAACACTGAAAACAACTACAACAGCCTTTTACCACAGCCAGATGTGTTTTATTTCTGCTTTTTGCAGTATATCTGTGTTCAATGATCCAGAAAATGTGTAAGAATTTCATGGTCTAGTGATAAATAATTTTTTTTTTTTCCCAAAACAGTGTACCAAAAAGCAAATAATTTCTTCTTGTTTATACATAGTAGGCTGGCTTTAGAAGAGAGAGATGACATAAAATGCATTTTCCTTTACTTCCCAATCAAATAATAAAAATAACTGTAGTAAGCTGCTGTAATAGCATGCATAAGAATCTATTCATCAGCAACTCTCCATTTGACGATACGTTATTCTTTCTTAAGGCTGGTACAGGGAAGTGAATAGCCAATTAAAACTAAACTGTATGGGTTACTCAGTAAGAAATTGTTATTTTGAATCGTGACTGAACAGGTGACATGTTATATTAGTAAAGTCTGAATAGTAGACCTTTAAGCATGCATTCCAATTTGGATTTTAATGTGTGCTTTTGTGCTAATTGTAAATGAGTTCATCTCAGTAGCATCGTTAAATCTTCAAAAGCAATGTAGTTTAAACTGGGCTAACACCTTCTGTGGTGACACTGGAATAAAACCTTGTGTCTTTGAGTTCAAGAACTTGCTCTCTTCACAATCCCTATTTGCTTAAAATCTGCTCATTGTCTCAATTTTCTGAGGTCATCAATCTGACACTTACTCATAAATTTACTAGAATATGAATTCTAACACCATTGCATTGATCTTCAAGGGGCAAAGTATTTTCTATGCAAATTTTCATAAGAAGTGGTAAATTCTGCAGTGGGAAGCATGTTAAGACAACTTTTATAAATTCTGAACTGTCTCTCTTATGTCTTGAGATCTTCAGTTTGAAATTTAAAACTATGCAGGCTTTGTGTCATTAGAACTATCATGCGAACTTAGACGACACACTTCTTGTGTCCTTGTTCTGAGGGCTTCAGAACTGGATGCAGTATTCCAGGTGGGGTCTCAAAAGAGCAGAGTAGAAGGGAAGGATAACCTCCATCAACCTATTGATCGTGCTTTTCTTGATGCTACCCAGAATACAATTGGTCTTCTGAACTGCTAGCACACATTACTGGCTCAGGTTGAGTCTTGTGTCAACTGACACCCCAAATCCTTCTCCTCAGGGCTGTTTTCAGGCCATTCTCCACCTAGCCTGTATCTGCGCTTGGGATTGCCCCAACTCAGGTGCAGGACCTTGCACGTGGCTTTGTTGAACATCACAAGGCTGACATAGACCCACATTTGAAGCCTGTCCAGGTCCCTCTAGATAGCATCCCTTCCCTCTAGCATGTCAACAGCTTGACTTTGTCTGCAGAGTTGCTGAGAGTGCACTTAATTCCACTAACCACGCTGCTTACGAAGATGTTACATAACACCAGTCCCAGTACTGATTTTTGAGGAATGCCACTCACCACTGGTCTCCAATTTGACACTGAGCTGTTGACTGCAACTTTCTGAGTGCAACAATCCATACAATTCCTTATGCAGCATGTGGTCCATCCTTCAATTCCATTTTTCTCCAATTTTTTACCAGGATGTAACACGGGATAGTGTCAAATGCTCTGCACAAGTCTGGAAAGATGGTGTCAGCGCTCTTCCTTTGTCCACTGACTTTGTAACTCCATCATAAAAGGACTTGACTTGTGCAGATTTCTACATTATGTGAAATTTGTTGTTATGGCTTCAAAAATAATAAATAGGGCTCTGGTGTTGTTACAGTGCTGGCTGTGACTTGTCTTAGAAATTTAAGAAGCTATTAGTTGATATCCTTTGTTCCTGTTTATGGTGCAGAAGGGGGTCTCAATTAAAAATAATGAAACAGGCAGTCTCTTCAGAAGATGAAAACCATTTTTAATTAAGCAAGTTTTTAACTCATTGCTGTTTTTCAGATAAACTGTGAAATTTCCTTTTGCATATTTACTAGTTGCATTTATACTTATAGAACAATAGAGCAGTGTAATTTTTCATTTCCTCCATGTTTGATTTGGACACTGCACACAGGAATTCATGACTATATCTTTTGCTTTTCTCTGAATTCTTAAATACAAGAAAAGAAGAACACATCTGAAGACAACACAGATAGCTGCTTTAAGTTCACGCTCATAGAGTTGTAGACTGGCCTGGGTTGAAAAGGACCGTAGTGATCATTTAGTTTCAACACCCCTGTTATGTGCAGGACTGCCGACTACTAGGCTGCCCAGAGTTCTGTTTTATAATCTCTTGGTAAGCTCCTTTGTTCTTGGTTTCTTCTTTTACGTGAATACATTGAAAATACTGACACAGATACTCTTGAACAAGAAATAGAAAACACCATGTTGTATGTATGAAGGAGTATTATTTTACCTCTTCAGTTCCCATTATGATCTTAATAAGAAAACAAGTAGTGAAGTGCGTGACCAGTATTTTTTGGCTTTGTAAAAGAATGAAATGAAACAAAAGTAATGATATAGGTAAATAAAACTTTGGGCAGTAAGTATGCTGTCCTAATTGTTTCAGAAGATTGACTTTTTTTTCACCTCAGTGACTTCATTTCTTTAGATATATTTAAAAAAAAAAAATAAATAAATAAATTAAAAATCCTTGATGAAATATATTAATCTGTCCAAATCAAAATTTTCTCTGTCAGTAATCTGCAATGATTTCTTCTCTGTATTGTGTTTTACTTTTGTTACTTTGAATTCCCATGCATTATTGCTAAAGGGGAGAGGAGAAATTAAATAACAGTTCTGGAAATGATGTTTTAAAATGAAATAGTGAATATATGCATACAAAATAAATTCCAGTAAGTACAAAAACTTTGGAATTGGAGCAGGAGTGCATATTAGAAACATTTTTCTACTAAAAAACTGCTCAAGAAAAAATGTTGGAGATGACTACTTAAATGAGTTTAGTCGTTTTACACAGTTCAGAAATATTTGTTTCAAAAATTAAATTGTCATGTTTTAAGCAGCCATATTGTAATCTAGACCTGTAATTTGTTCTGATTCTCATTTATCAGTGTAAATTTCTGTATGTTGACTTGGTGTCACAAGGAAGATCTAAAAGCATTTGTTAGGTGTGTCTTGAAAGGATCCCAGTTCACCTAATCTTAAAACTTAGGGCTAAACTAAATGTGTTTCTAGTACAAGAGGAATATTAACACTTGTGGATATAGCAAATTCTGGAATTCCAAAACCAAAGTAGCTGTAATTTGAAAATAAAGAACTATGACATACCCTCATAAAAACAGATAATTCATGGTGAATCCCAGTTTCTTGGAAACTATATCTCACAGGTCTGTGTAGTTTAAATCTATTTATTTACCTGTTACCTAAATCATTTGAACAACATTTTTAGACTTTTTCTAGCTTTTCTTAACATTTCAAAAAAGTGAAAATGAAATAACCATCACGATTATCTTGAAGTCTAGAAAGTATCTGCTATTTCTGTTTGTAAACTCACACAGCTCAGCTGTTGTAAGCATACATATACCTTGTAGTAGTGTTCTTAAAGTACGGGCTGATGCATGTCCAGTGTTATGTATGTAATAAGCCAATTGTCAGAAAACATTCAAGGTGATTACTTGACTTTCCTAGTTATCTGAACATTTTTTTTGTACTGAAACCTGAAAACTGGCAGACGAAATACAAAATAGGAAGAAGCTTTGCCTGATGTCACTCTGAGTACCTCTTAGCTCTTCATCAAAAGACATTGTCGGGAGGCAGATAGTCAAAATGTTGTCTCTAGTGTTTCTGCCTGTGGTGTGGTTGATTATTTGAAAGAACGGGGATGTACCAGTATCACTTACGACAATGTATCTTTCAGCTCTTCTAATGTTTCTTAAATCTGTTTCTTTAAGCTATTACCTATGCAAAAAAGAACATTTTCTGGTACAACTAATTTTTCAAAGAAAATATGGTAATGTTTAATTGTGCTTTAGTATGTCAATTACAGAATTCCCTGTAAATTTTCCCCTTCCTTATGTTTGGCAAGATTTAGAACAATTCATGTTTTAAGTTTGTTCTCCAAATATTACAATGATTTTTTTTCTTTTCTCACTTCATGGAAACAAAAAGTATGATGAATGCCTCACAGGACAGTTGTTCTCTAATCTTATAGATCTGATATGGTATTTTATAAATCTTTCTATCTGTAGTGAAGTTACCATCAGTACCAATTCTCTACACTACTTTTCTTTTTTTTCCTTCTGAGAAGTGATTTTTCACTTTAGTTTCCAAAGCTATTTCCTGCTGGACAATTGCCTGATGGGCTATACCTAAACCTGCTAAATTGATTTTTCTTCTTTCCTATATTTTCTTCTTTCCTGTGTTGTTTCTTCACCCATTTCTCAATTGTGCTGATGCTGATTAAATGTACACACAAGTTAAGACTATCTTTAAATTACTGTTGTAAATACAGCCTATCCATTTATCAGGACACTTGTAATGGTCTGCTGTAGCATCCTTGTTGCACTGCATGCCATCCCCAGAGCAGACTGCTGCCGTGTTAGAACTGGGGCCAACGAATTCCAGGCCAATTACTGAGGTCAGAACTAAATAATCTAAGGTTTTTGTGAATTAATACAGACTTTCCATGCATCTTCATTAGTAGAACATAGAATGTATACATACAGGTGAGGCATTTCCATTCACACTGTACCTTTTCTGTTCTGTGACTATCAGGACAACTTTTCAGTCAGCTCAATAAAGTGCCTGATATGACTTCTACGTATTTAAAACTTGCCTATTTTGTAGCCTGGCTACATACAGAGACTCAGCCTATGAATGTGCAACTGTTCTTACTGAAAATCCAAACTTGCAGGCTTCAATACCCTTTCCCATGTAGTAAAATAAAGGAAGAAAGTTATCAGCATAAATATAATTTTGCCTCTAAGCATTCTTGTTTTGATTGACTGTAATGAATAAGGATCTTGGAACAGACTGCGCTGTCACCATGCAATTATACTAGCACTTTGGAAATACTCTAAAAGTAATAACCATCACTTATAAAACAAAAAAAATTTCAAGTGCCTGATTATATTTTTGAATAAGCAGTCACCTTCTTTCATCTCTTGTGTAAGTGTGTCTCAGACAAGCAAAAATCAGAAACAAAAGAGCACCCTAAACATGACAGTGAAGAAGTTGAAAGGAAGAAAGGAGACTCAGAAGCAAAGAATGCCCAAAGTAGCTGGATTGATGGAAAGTTTTTTTTGATATGCAAGCTAATTATGTACATATCAGCATAAATATTTGTGAACTACTAAAGATACTGCCTATGGGACACTCTCTGCAAAAGGAAATTTTCACACTTTGGAATATCAGTATATTTCAACGGTAGCATTCTTTTCAAATTGGAATGACATGTGAGATGAAAAATCAGTAGTTTCCATATGATAGAATTTAAACTGTTTATATTTCTGTTTTAATATACTTACTTACTACTAAGCAGAATGGAAAACAATCAGAATGTAAATGTAATGCTTAATTTGGTTTGATGCAAATGAGAATTTGAAACTCACAAGGCTTCCTATGTTGCCTCAACTTTTATCCCTAAATTATTAGATAAAAATTACTTCTATACCCCAGCAAATCTTAATGAAATTGCTGTGATTTGAGTGGGAATGCCAAATAAGCAATGCATAATATTATGACATGTTTAGGTTCGTGAGTTTATTTTGTCTCTAAGGAGAGCTAGAAAACATTAAATCAGTGTTTGTTTTAGAAATTAAGACACAAATTTTATCTCTCTTTTCCAAGAGAATATTTTAAGCAAAGTTACTGTGGTATTCAGGTCCTGAGGTGAAACTACTGCTGTAAATTAGAGAGCAGTGTCACCACTGTTTCACTGACACGCTGCGAGGTCTTTGGATCAGCAGCTGCACTTGAGGACTAAGCAGTTTCTGCCCATCACTGCAGGCAGTCCAGGTGGACGAGGCTAGACTTATGCAGAGTTGCTTATCTCAGAACAAGGTAGTGTGGGGCAGCTGATAAGCCATACCATGAATCTGTATAACGCAGTGTCTGTCAGCTCAGAACTTCATCAGAGTCTTTGCCTCTCAATCTGTGTGAGCTGTGGAATAGGCCAATTTCAGCTGATTTTGGGCTCAGTAAGGGCTTCTGTCACTCCTGCCTTTTACAAGGTCTCGTCCTTCCTGTAGGTGTGGTTGTATGGTTTCTGCAGGGCCTGATCTGCCTTTCCATTTTATCTCTTCAAAGTGCTGTTGCATTAAATGACTTCAGTGGCACAAAGTAGTCATCAATTTTTAAAGTCAAGCATGTATTTAGACCCTTCTACAGCTCACTCTGTATTTCTCTCCAAAAAGACTTTAGTATGAGTGTTTGCGAATGGCAGGATGAAGTGTTTGCCCATACTCAGGAGTCTTCTGTGCATATAATTATTTTCATTAATTTTATGTACTACATTTACTTTGATAACTGTACAGGAAAGTATCTTGATTAAATCAGTGTTACCTCAGAATTGTTCTAAACTGTTAGTAAAAGTTACAATTCTCAAAGTATCATTTTTGCATCATCATTTGTATTTTTCTGCAGCATGCTTGGATTTTACAGATGGCTAATATTTCATTTATAGAGCAGCAGTAGCCTTGAAGCAAAGAGAATAGTTGACCAAACTTCTTTTATTCTTTTTCATTGTCAGTGGCTTGCATCTATTTTCATCTTCTGTGTATATTTAAGAAAAAAATGAAAAAAAAAAAAAAAAAAAAAAAAAAAAAAAGGTGATCTAACCTGAAATCTTCAGTCCGTTATTATTTAACATCAACTTTCTACATTATTTTGCCAAGAAGAAGAAATACAATAAAAATTCAAATCTCTTCCTGCGAAGTAGTGGAATTGAAGTAGTTGTAGAAAGAAATTATGCTGTGCTGAACAGTAGGAATGCTGAATTATGCCAAGACTATGCTTTTTTATCAGCTCACTGAGACAAGTCTATTTTTGAGAGAATTGTGTAAAAGAAACCTGACTTGAAAATGTTTGCAACTCTTCTCATTTTTGAAGGCTTTCTATATTCTGAATCATTGTTAATACGTAACATTGGGTCAAATAATTTGTGTTTCTTTTTAACAATGAGCTTGGATGTGCTAGCCAAGCACTACATGGAATGGTGTTGTCAAACTCTGTAACAGTTAATTAAAAGACTCTAATGAAAACTTTGTAAAAAACAGACATTGTATATTCAGATCATTTTTTCGAAAGGGTATATAATTGGAAGATGTGATTATGTTCAAAAACTTCTTTGACATATGCACCCATCTTGTTTAATTGCTGAGTTAGGAACTTGCAAGAACATTAATGTAAAGAGTTTCATACTGAATGTGACGTATGTGACTGAGAATCATTTTACTGTGCTTTTTTTTTTTTTTTTTTTTTTTTTTTTACACTTCAATGTTGTGAAATTCTGTGACAAAGATTTTTTTTTTGTATGATAGAAGCTTTCTTCTTCCCCAGTCCTAGTAGTCAGAGAAGGCATTGAATTTTCTAACTTACTTCAAGCTTAAACTAGGTACAGACCTAATTATGTGATGGTTTGCAGTCACTCACAGCAGATGAATTAACTACAAATTCATTAGAATTCAGCTGGATTTTAAAGCCTAGGCTATTTAAGCACAGAAAATTCATATGCCAATCAGCTTGCCTTGACAAGATGTGCTGACAGTACATCAGATTTACTTTCCGTTCTTTTTATAGGAGTTCTGCACTACTTTTTTGTTTATTCCATTTTTATTTTGTAAAATATATGTACGGTTACTCTGAAACCTATTTATTATTCCTATTTATTTCCATGGAAACTGCAACAGAAACAAAGAACACAATAACACTGTTTTCTAAAGCACAGTCTCAGCTACAAAGTGGTATTTTTCTACATCATCAGCACTGTGAGCCAAGTTGTGTAGATAAGGTGATTGAAACACTCTCCATTTAATGGTGTGAACATTGTGCATGGCTGTCTAGAACATGGCTTGTCTTTCACATAGCTGTCACCACTGCTGAAATGCACCACGCACCTATTTTACCTAATTTTATTTTACCTAATTTTAACTGCATTTGCTTCTGTTTCAAGAGCTGAATGTTACTGAACAATTTAAACTTTCATTGTTGACTTACTTCACGTGAAAAACTTTAGCTTTTTCTTTTATCGAATACTATTCAAGTAGTCTTTTTCTTTAGTTTTCACTTAATTTCACTAGCTTAATCCTTTATCTGTTATCTCAAAATTAGAGGATGACATTCTGAACTAACTGGAGCCAGTAAGAACTTTTCCATTTATTTAATGTATTATGGCAAAAAAAAATCTGCCATTTTTCTGCGAACTTTTCCTGTTACTTGTCTTTGATTCACCTTTATAATCCGTTGACCTGTTAATTGTGGTATTCACCAATAGATAGCAGTATGTCACACTTAAAAAATTAGCTAGAACTTCTTTGTTGACATTTTCTGTTTGAAGAAAGCTCCTTTTCATCAAGTTTTGTTTTGCAGGGGATTGTTTTCAGTGTTTTTTGTTTGTTTGTTTGTTTGTTTGTTTTTCTTTCTCTTCTTTTTCAGATTTTGTTGTTGTTTTAACAACACTGTAGTATGAGAAGATGTATCATTGAGTAGGCATGCAGTGTAGTGGAAATGTTACAGTTTCCATGTCGATCTGTTGTTTTGTCAAGATGCTACTAATAGGAAACAGCAAAATGAAAACTGTTGCAGTGTTACAGCAACACACATAGTTTGCATTGTTAGTTAAATGCAGTATGTGATCTTGGAGTAAGTGTTATGTCTAATGTTTATTATTCTACACAGTGCAAGGCATGCTGAAATACAAACATTCATGAATTTAGAATTAGAATTAGAAGTTTTTAAGAGAATATTAGTAAAATCTGAGCTAGATAACTTCTCATGGTCTTCTTTTTTTGGTCTGTACTATGAACTAACAAAGCTCCTGAGTTCCGTTCACTAAAGCATTTAAGGAGAAACATTTGTCTGCTCCTGAGAACCAAATATTATTAGTGGCATTAATAATATTTGATTGAATACTCTTTTGATGAAACACTGCAGATAAGTAAATGAAATGTTTATTCTAGAGAAATACTTTCCTATTTAAATATAGTTCTACTAACTGCGAACAGACTGCACTTCACGTCTGTTGGAGATGAATGTAAATCATACTGTACAGTTTCATGCTCTGTTCGCTCTTGCCTACACCGAACTGTTCTTCTACGTAAGCAAGCTTCAGCATTGTCCTGCCTTCCCAGATACAGATATAAAGAGTTGGTGCTTCTGGGTAGAATGAGTTGAGATGTGTTGATGGTTGGACCAGATGATCTTAGTGATATTTTCCAACTTTTTTTTTTTTTTTTTTCCAATGATTCTGTGATTTTATAATACACATGAATATACTTACTGGTAATGTCAAACTCATACACATCTTCACATTGTCACAGACTGTTTACTTTTGAATATCTATGCACAACTGTAAAAGAACATATTTCTAATCATCTGCACCTGGGATTGTCATCCTTACTACAGACTTGAATATCCCTGTTGAGTGCAGAATGCAAAAACAGACAGAATGCTGCTATAAAGCAGTGTGAACATTTATGCAATAATAAAACTCAAAGAAATGTATTTGAGACATTACCTCTCATTTCTTGCAAAGCAAACTTATAGCTATGCTTGAATGAGTCGGGTTAACAGTCACTATTTTTAATGTTAAAATGCCTTAGGGAAGTTACAAAACTCATCAGATACACAGTATAAAGTAAGCTTAACAGCATAGGTTTAAGCACTCTCAGTGTGTTTGATTCTGTATAAATGCGTCTCTGTCCTAATAAGGGAGTTAAGGATTACTTGTGCTTGTTTTAAAAAAGTAAGCTCTTAGCTGGGAAGCTAGGAATGCCTAGGCAGTATACAAGAATGGGACCCTTTCTCTTTCTATGAATGTTTTACTAACTATGCTAGTATGCTTTACTAGCTATACTGTGCTTTATCATGAGCAACAGCAAAAGGATTGGGGAGTATAATGAAAGAAAGGAGCATAAAAACAGTGAGTTTTACTTGTGTGGAAGTAGCCAACATGTGTCTCTGCCCAGCTTCTGTCAATAGGGGCATGATCCTGAGCGTTGATATCCCTAGAACTCAAGTGTTTCTACTCCATGTCATGCAGATTTATGTCATGCACAAAGATCTTAATGTAATCCTGCAGTTCCTCTACTACAGCCATTCTCTACTACAGTCATACTCCCTGAAAGACTTCCTTAGATAAGCCAGATATAACCATGGGAAATACACGTGGGAACCAGAGTGTCAACTGTATCATTTTTGTGGCATATAAATCTAATAGAAATCAAGTAAAATATATTTCGTAGAAGTCTGGGATGATGGCTTATTTCCTTGGCTTTACAGCAGTATTTTAATCCTGAATTCTACTGAGATTTCAAAACATTTATTTTTCCAGCTTGAAAAGAATGTGGCATTACTGGCTGTGAAAAATGTCTTTTAATGGGATTTCTGTTGATCTCTTATTTGCCAAGTAGACTGCGTAAGGAATAGATAACAATGCATACAATTTTAAGAGAATCTTTCAGGGTATTTGTCATCATGAACTTTGAAAGTACTGTGATATCCAACATAAGGAGGAAAAAAAAAAAAAAAAAAAAAAGCTAAATAGTGCAAATTGTAGCGTATTTCAAAAAAGGAGGCCCTCTGCTAAATTCCATAGCATCTGCATACAGGTACAGGTTAACTGTATTTGTCTAGGCTTGGCAACCTGTCTACCAAACAGTAGTCTAATGCAATGTAAAATGGTCAGCATATAAAATAGGAAAAAAATGAGAGTACCAAACTTTTAACAATAATATAAACATAGTACAATATCTTGCAAGAGCACTGATTTGGTAACCATTTGTCCACTTCTATGAAATATAAATTCAAGAGGCTTCATAGATTACTATTTAAACAAAGTCTCTGATATCAGTATATTTGCTTTTCTGGGTGATTTATTTGTATTAACCTGTGGCATTTTGCCTTAATGACTGAGAGAATGATGAAGTAGGTCTGTTTGCTTTGACAAGAAGACATTTATTGTAAGTGACATATACTGCAAATGTATCTGTTTTGGAGGAGAAAAGGTCAGCAACCAGTAAATGATCTTTAAATAAGTATATGTATATACTTATATATATACATATATATATATAATATACTAAGTATATAATTTGTATGTGTTTATGCTATATATTATTATTACTGTGTGTGTGTATATATATATATATATACACACAGTAATAAAATTCTTAGACTGATGAAAATAGCTTATAAAGCTAATGTTTTCCTGCTGAATAATGTGTATGGTTTTCATAGAATCGGAGAATCACCAAGGTTGAAAAAGACATTCAAGATCACCCAGTCCAACCGTCTGCCTACCACCAGTATTTCCCCACTAAGCCGTGTCCCTTAGTACCATATCCAAATGTTTCCTGAACGCCTCCAGGAACTGTTGCTCAACCATCTCGCTAGGCAGCCTATTTCAGTGCCTGACCACTCTTTTGTAGAATAAGTTTTCCCTAACATCCAACCTGAATCTCCCCTGGTGCAACATGAGGCCAGTCCTATTGCTAGTTATGCAGCAGAAGAGTGACCCCCACCTCTATACAACCTTCTTTCAGGTCATTGTAGAGACCAGTAAGGTGTCCTCTCAGTCTCCTCCAGACTAAACAATCTCAGTTCCCTAAGCTGCTTCCTGTAAGACTTGTGCTCCAGGTCCCTCACCAGCTTTGTTGCCCTTCTCTGGACATGCTCCAGAGTTTCAGTGTCTTTGTTCTAGCAAGGAGCCCAAAACTGAACACAGTACTCAACATGCAGCCTCACCAGTGCTGAGTACAGAAAAACAATAACTTCCCTACTCGTGCTGGCAATGCTGCTTCTGATACAAGCCAGGGTGCCATTGACCTTGGCTCCCTGGGCACACTGTTGGCTCATGTTTAGTCAAGCATCAACTGGCAACCATTTCTTCCACACAGAAGAAGCTTTGATTGCCAGAAGCTTTGGTACATGTCATAGGTAGTATGTTTATCTACATAGTTTTCATAGGCTTATAATATATATTTTTTTAATCTTGTACTTTATTCTTTCCAACTTGAAAATTCACATTAATAATCCATAGGAAGTAAGAACAGAAGACAATTTTCACAATTTTTGAATTTTTTTTTACTTTTAATTAAACCAGCCAAAGGTTGATAAAGGGAGGAAGGAGAACAATAACACTTATAACAGAGTTGACACCCTAGTTTTGTTCTCAAGCTGACAGAATACAGAAGCACTTTCTCCATGACTCAGTATTTATTTATTTTTATTAGCCTCAAAGAAAAGCATGGAGAGTATTTGCCCTAGTTAAGATTTTGTCAGAGTTGATATTCTCCAGCACAAAACTGTTTCATAATGACTGAGTATTTTTTTATAATTCGGTTGGATTTGCTTGTATATTACCTAGGTATGGCATTCCAGACCCACATATTCGTGTTGAAACTATGCATTCAAACTGTTGGCTGTGATAAAAATTGAGATTGAGAAGTACTGAAGAAAAGAATGAGTCTATGAAAGTAGGAAAGGAAGTTATAACAGAAACTTTTATTTAGTACAGTAGAAATGTGTATGCTATACTGGTGTAAGAACAAAAAAAACGTATAGTTAAACTGAAAGATGTTTTGAAGCAGCAAGTCAGACATACTAGGAATTACTTAGAATTTCCATTACAAAAAGAATCATCGAGTACCTGGCCTGACTCATGTCAGCTGCTTCTGGTAGAGTCCTGTATCTCTGGTGTGATCTAGGGTTATCATTTTATGGACCGAGTACTTTCCTATGGCTTTGGCACAGTAGAGAAGCGCTTGTTTCAGAGGAGATGCATTCTTTTGTTCCTATAATACAAGCTGTGACCCTTCCTTTATTCTCTGTCTTGAGCCTTTTTCAGCTGATCCACATACAGCAAATCAGCGATGACTGCATTTTCCAGCTGGAGTCAAGGATCCCAACAGAAAACATCATAACTGATGTGTACATGTGTGTGCACAATCATACAGTGCAGCAAAGGTTTAGTAACAAAACGAGATCAGTATAGATCACTCACTATATAGGTGAAAAAATATTTTAATCTTGTATTATTATAGTCTGCAACAGGAATAAATGTCTGTTACCTTTTATCGTCTCCCTTCATGCTGTTTTTCAGTCAGCCTGAATTGCCACACGCTCATCTGACTTTGGGAATAGCCAGGAGACATCTTCTGAGTACTACTGCACAAGCACAATAATGCTTTGTGTTGCCAAGCTTGATGCTAGCAAGTGCAATATCCATGCTTAGCAAAAGAAGCAAATGACACTCAAAAAAAAAAAAAAAAAAAAAAAGTCTAGTTTGCTATTATTTTTTTTCCCTACAAACCCGTTTTAGTTTCTGATTAAATGAAATTGTGCTTTTCTGTGATATATTGTAGAATTAGATTTAACTTATTGTACTTCTTAAGACATTATCAAAAGTTAATCTTGTCTAGAATGCTGTACTTCTTATAAGCCCTTTCTGTACTTCATCATTTTCTTAGATACATTCAACTTAGTATTTCAAATCTGTTATGATGTCTTGCACATCATGGTATACTTAATGTAATTTATAGGATCAAAAATCTTAATTTTTTTTAATAGATCTTCTACAGATATTTACCGTTTACGCATCGTAGTTGTAATTTCATTCATAATTAATTTCTAATTCTTCCCTAATTCTTTCAGCAATATAAGTTATTAATTATTTTCTCAAGTCTGTTTAATACTCTCAGGCTTTTGTTCTGATGTCCAGTATGATGTCCCTGTTCTTATTTACTGTCTTGCCTTCACTTCTGTTAAAAGCAGAATTGTTACCACAGGTATGATCAGAAGTCTATGTATATCTGCCATGTTATATATCAGAAGTAGACTGGTTATCACATAGCAAAGGAAACTGGTCTCCATATATATTTATATCACAAATGTTCCTGTCCTTGGTGTTCAGAGGACTGGGTAATTTTATGGAGAATATCTATGTAAACATTCACAATGAATGTAAACACTCACAAATTTAGTCACAATGACTAAAAAAAACCTGTGGTTAAAACAACAAAATAAATCTCTTTTATTACAATAATGCTAATAGAAAAGTAGTATCACAGTATTTATAAGGAAAAGATACTGGAATCCCCTTATGCTACCTGAAAATCAGTCCTAGTGGATTAAACTGTTTGTGCAGTCTCAGTGGAAGACTTTTTGATCCTACACAAAAAATATTTATTAAACTTACATAGTAGTAAGTAGGTTAATCCAAATCACTGTAATGGAGCTAAAAATGTTCAACTGAAATATTTTCAAACAAATTTTAGCTTCCAGCAAATTTGCATGGTTTTTCTTATGCCAAGGGTAGATGGTAATTTTTTCATAAGTTGTTGGGTTTTTTTTTTTTTTGTTTGATTTCTTTGTTTTTTTAAATGAGGAATAGAAATACCAATTCAGAGCCTTCAAAGATATGTTTCAAAAAAGTATTTACAAGTGGCATTGCACATACGAGAAAATTCTAGTGGAGATGATGGTAAGTGGGAAGAAAGAACTGTCCTGTCAGAGGTTTAGAGAATCCCTTTGGGTATGGAAGATCTAAGTTTCAAAACAAATACAACTCTTATCTTTGTCTCTTCATAGATTTGAAGTACAATATCTGGTATTTTCAGAAGGTGGAAAATGCTTCTTTCACAGAATTTGTTTTACATCTCTTATTGCTACCAACTTAATCATTATATTTCCTCTAAGTTATATATTAGTTTCCTCTAGGTTGTGTTTTGGGCAAGAACTGTACAATAACTTTTGATTGAACTTCCATTAGTCTTTACTGGACGAATTGAAGGCTACTGAAAAATTGGAAAATATAAAAGTCTTCAAGTTGCCTAGCCCACCTGTTTCAACAGCAGTCAAATTGGAATTTATTATATTTTCATTTGATTGACAAGGTTAAATGACTTGAAACTCATGAATGAATGAATGAAACTCATTCTCTTGTATTTTGAAGGAAAGACAGAGTTTCTTGCATTCAGGTTCAGGTAATAAGAATGTTGTTGAGTTACGTAAGGGGCTGAAGAAGATTAAGTGCAGCAATGATTAAGTACAAAGGATTAGAACTGCATAATATCCAAGGGCTCCACATTTAGGGAAAATGAGAATTAATTGTTTGAAATGTTTATTTTTGAAACAGGTCTATCTAGGTCTGATTTACACTGTTTCTGTATTCTGCAAATTGCTATACTGTGATCAGTGTTCACGAAGGTAGTGATCTTAAATTCAAATTAGTTGTAACTCACAAATGAGCTGAATACCTGGCTTGTTTAAACTACCACTTAGTTTGGTAGAAATGTAGTAAGGTAGAGCAGCTGAGTATCTGTCTCAGTGTGTCTGATCTCTTGCTCATATGCTTTAAGTAGGATCTTTTTACAGTATTTTAGATCATTTATATACTTCTTCAACTTTATACACCCACTAAAGCTTCTAACTTTTGATGTATCAAGTAGACTACTTGCTTAAACTCCTTTTAAAGATTTAATGTCATAATTCATTAAAAAACAACAACAACAAACAAAAGCAAACAAAAATACCAGACATCTCTTAGCACTGCCTTCATCTTTTAAATATGCCCTCACTTTTGTTTAGCCTTATTCTTTAAGAGGAATAAACTAGTAAAGATGTCTTCAGAGGGGAGATAAAGAAAACTTTAATAACCTGTGGGGCTCAGCTACAGAGTAATCATCATCATCATAAGTACTTTGCGTTGTAGATATATTTCTACCCTAATAAACAAGTGAGATGTAAATTTTCATTATAGTGGTAGTGTTAATTCCTTTGTTGGAACTATGATCTTGAAATCTTGTACACAGTGAAGTTGCACAATATGTAGGGAATAGCAAACTTGAATTAATTCCTAAATAAAATTAGTATGCATTGCACTTCAATGATTTGTCTTTGTTTTGTTTCTCTAATCAAAATCCCAGTTAATTTCAGCCTTGTTCTCAGCCTCCCCCACATTAGTTCCATTGTCTAGATTTGCATCATTTATAGCAGCTGGCTTCTTGTTAATCTGTCCTTTGGACCTTTACATCAAACAGCAAATTAATTACAGGAAAAGAAATCCCAATAGTACTTCTTCGCTTGGAGGTTTTCACAGTTATTAAGAAGTGAATGCTTCTGATTCTCATCAGAAAGGAGAAATGGAACACAGGAGAGGATGAAGCATGTACTTCACGGGTACCTTTGGCTAGAAGTAAGCATCAGTCAGTTTCCCTCTACTTTCCATTTTCTAGCTCCTCCCTTCTTTTGCTGTAGAGTTAAAATAGGACAAAAAGCAGTTGGAAAGATTGAAAAAAGTAATACAAGATGTGTGTTTCTTCTTAAGGGCTGTGTAGCATTAATGCTTTTCAAGTTGCAAAAACATATTTAAGTTTACTAGAAGGCTCGCTGGCATCATTAATGTTAGTAATGTGTTCTTGTTATTGAGTTGCTACATTGTGTATTCAGCACCTGTGAGACTGCCTCTTGAGTACTGTGTTCAGTTTTGGGCTTCTTGCTAGAACAAAGACAATAAAGCCCTGGAGCATGTCCAGAGATAGGCAACAAAGCTGGTGAGGGACCTGGAGCACAAGTCTTACAAGCAGCAGCTCAGAGAACTGAGATTTTAGTCTGGAGAAGAGGTGACTCAGGGGAGACCTTATTGATCTCTGCAGCGACCTGAAAGGAGGTTGTGTAGGGGTGGGGGTCAGCCTCTTCTTGCAGGTGATAGGACAAGAGGGAATGGCCTCAAGTTGCACCAGAGGATGTTCAAGTTGGATACTAGAGAAAATTTCTTCTGAGAAAGAAGGGTGAGACACTGGCACAGACTGCCCAGGAGATTTTGGAGTCACCGTCTCTGGAGAGGTTCAAGAAATGTGCGCATATTGAACTAAGGGACATCATTAGTGGGTGTGATGGGGACTATGTGCTTGGAGGTCTTTTTCAGTCTTCATGATTCTATGATTCTGTGTTAAATTTCTTATTTCTTATTGACCATTGTTAACTTTTTCATTTTGCCTTTTTTTTTTTTTTTTTTTTCTTATCAACATAAAAACACAAACAGCATTCAAACAACACTTTCTACTATGGTGGGTAAACAAGGAAAGGAGATGGAGACAGGGGAGTTGCTGTGTGGTCTAAACGTAAAGAGATACACTTCTGGTGAAATACTCCGTTAAAATAATTTGCTGGTTCAGTCTATCTTCACTGTCTTCCATTGCTTATGTCCCCATTTGGATGTTTTCCTTGAATGAAAAGTTGTGATTTCCCTGGCTATCTTTTCAAGATACATATCATCTCTGACTTTCTGATGTTTTTCACTCTCTAACTAAGCTATCTTATGTAGTCCATCTTTTCAATAGTGCATAGATCATGAATGAAGGTAATGCCTTGTCCAGCTCTTAAGAGAATATTCAGCTATGGTATGGTAAACTGTTTTGCAGCAATATGTTTTTTCCGTTTTTGTACCTTACTGTTATCACTGCTTAAGAGCTCAGTCCAGCATTATTCCAACGTCATTTTGAGAGTCCTGCTGTGATTCTGATTTTTTTATATTTGTCTCTGGTTCTGAGCTGAATATGAAATTTAGTGACTTAGCTTTTGAATGGGAAATTTAATTTACAACTTGTCAGCTTGCTTACAAAACAAGTACCAGAGCATAGAATTCTCCTAAATATATATGCAGCCTCTCTCTTTTGTTTGTTGTTTGCTTCTTTATTCCCATGAAGTGTGGAAATAGACAAAAACGATTTTGAAAATCTGAATTCATAGTTGTCGCTCTTGACCACATCCTCAGAGCCTCCCAGGCAGCGCAGGCTGTATGAGACAGCAGATGGTGGCTACACGTGCAGAGTATCCATCCAGGAAACAGTGCACATCTTCCCTCAGCATCCCTGTCCTTCATCTGCCCACAAAACTGCAGTTTATTAGCAGAAGTCGAGTAGTTCCTTGTAGAAAGATTAGAATTTTTCTTAGTAGTAAACCTTTTACGTCTGATTGTGTTACTTTACGTATTTCCATGTATTTGTGCATATTCCATGTATTCCCATATACCACTTGTTGCCTGTGTTTTGGAGTGAGTAGGTATTCTCTGTACTCTCCATAAAAAGTTTGTGGTGAACCAGCTATTGTAGACATTGAAATGTGTCTAATTTTCAAAATACTGAATGCCATCTAATCTTGTGTAAAATGAGTAATCAGAATTGGCTGGAAGTATACAAGGCAGTAGTTTATAGCCTGAGTTAGAAACATTTAAGTTCTTCTGGATTCGCATCAAAGCGTAATAATTATGGGATATAAACAAAACAAAAAAAAAAGTTTGCATATGTAAATGACATTTGATATACTATATTCCATTTGGAGTGTTGACATGATTCTTTGGCTTTGTCAGCTGAGATTTGCTTTGGAGATTCTACATAAGTGAAGCTTTTTCTTATTTTTTAACATAGAGTTTCAGCTAAGTCTGAATAAGCCAATTTCATTCCTTGAAGGGTTGTTGTGTCGGCTAGGTAATTGTGATGAGGCTGGTAAACTTACAAAGCATTAGCACTAGTGAAAAACATGATTGCTACATTTCCATAGTCAGTGGGACCTGAACCACTGTGTGTAGGTGAATTCAGAATTGAAACATGCATCACTCCAATCCTTCGAAGGGTCTTGTGTGTGTGTGAAACAAAGTATAATGTGTAGGAAGGGAGCTCCACTTGCAGAGGGACTCACTCAAGGTGTTATGTTATATCACTGAAGTGTCATGCCCATTAAGTCACTTGTTTTCTATATAAAAGACTGAATTTTTCATTTTAAAGCACTGTGCTTTTTCTATACAATCTAGCTTACTCCTTAAATGAGGATATCTTTCTGAATTTTCCTGGGAAGTGAAGAACAGTGATTCCGGTTACTTTTTCTAATCGTTATTTTTATACTACTGGAAACAATGATGACAGTATTCATGGCCACCGTTAAAAAAGAATCAGGAGGATGGTCAAAGTGGGTCCCCGTCTTATGGCATTTTGGGGGGGAAAGTTCTGCCTCTGTGGTTATGGAAACTGACAGTGCTGATTTCTGTTAAGTTCTCTTAGGTGATGGACTTACTGTGGTGATAGTTTTATAGCAACTGTGAAGCTTGTATCCTGGCTGACTGAAGTCCTGTTGCCCTTATTTTAAGGAATTGCAATGAGAAATGATCATGGTATGATAGCGCTGAGGTTAAAATGCATCCATGAATTCAGATTTCCCTTCGGCTTCATGGATATTTTGCTCTGCTAATTTTATTGTCCAAACAAACCTGTTACAAGCATGAGTGTTCTAAAAAATGATTTTAATAATAAAAGGACCAATTCATGTATGAATTCTATGAAAATTAAAACTTGTAGAAAGGAAATACCTTTTAATTTATTTTATTTCTAAGATTTTATTATTATTTTTATCACATGATTTCACAGCTCCTTGATATTTTTAAATACAGGTAATGAATTTGGGCATCCAGAATGGCTTGACTTCCCCAGAAAAGGGAATAATGAGAGCTTTCACTATGCCAGAAGACAGTTCAATCTTACTGATGATCATCTTCTTCGCTATAAATTCCTAAATCAGTTTGACAGAGATATGAATAAATTGGAAGAAAAATTTGGCTGGCTTGCATCTCCTCCGGTAAGCTGTATATAGTAAATGATAAGTTTTTAGTCACCAGTTGTGTACGTGTTCAGAATAACAACAATACAAAATTTGCATGCAGAGATTTTAAACAGCACTTTATTATGCGCTGTGTAATGTCTCTCTATATATTTCAAGTTGTCAAAACTTGTCTCTGAAATATCTTCCACAGATAACGGAAATATGGAACGGTCTCCTTCTAGCTTCATAACAAGCTCTTTTTGTATTATTTTTGCTATTTTTTTTAAGTAACTGCAGATTGGATAAAGCAGACTATGAAATTGTGCGTAATCCAATCAAAGGATTGCTTTGGGAAAGGGTAAATTGCTCTGACAAGTTACTTTTACATATGTAATTATTTCTGAGGAAACATTTTTGATCAGCTGTAATGCAAGATGTATTTTCCTAGTCTTCAACTTGTCACTTTTGTATTTGCCTTTTTTTTCCTAAATATTGCACTGTACTTACTAAAGCAACTGAATTATAATTTCTTAGTGTTTAAATTATTTCATAATATAGTCATAATCTATTTCAAAGATTATTTTTAAAATGTGCTTCTAGTTATTAATAGCTTACGTAAATACAGCAAAGGTGTTTTATTTAGTTTATCAGAGCACTATTAAAAAAAAAACACAAAAAAACACAAAAACCCACCAAAAACTGATGCTGATCCTCACCCCATGGAAATGGAGACATTGATTTTATAAAAGGAAAATGTGCTTCTTCCTCGTTAATTTTGCATATGCTTTTAAAAAGTAGGCTACAATTCATTGTTCATAAATTTTCTATTATGTAGGCATAACAGTTACAGTTTACATTTAATGTTCATATCTATATTGCTTGAATCTGTTATTGTTTTACTTGAAATGAGGTATTGCAGCAATTTGTTTTTTTCTTATTTTTGTTAATTCAATTAGAAAAATCTGCAACAGGTTGAGAGGCTGTGGGTTAAGATTAGGGATGAGACCAGTAGAGGACTGTCTACTATAGGCCACTTGATCAAGAGGAAGCTGTTGATGAGGCCTGACGAGGGATTTCAGTCATCCAAATAAGTGCTGGGAAAGCAATGCAGTTTGTTGCAAACTCTCCAGCAGACTCCTGGAGTCCATCAGTGATAATATTCTGGTTCAAGTATTGGACCTATCAACTGGAGGTGAAGTGCTGTGGACCTAGTGCTCACTAATGCAGAAAAGATTATTAATGATTGGTTGAGTTCATGATCTTAAGGAACATGAGCCTGGAAAGGAGTGAAGTCAGGACCCTGGACTTCAAGAGACCAAACTTCAGGCTGTTTAAAGAATTGTTGAATGAGATCTCCTGGGAAGCTGTCCTTAGAGACAAAGGAGTGAAACAAAGCTGACTACTCTTTAAGGATACCTTACTGAGAGAGCAAGAGCTCTCCATCCCCCAGTAAAAGAAAGCAGGCAGAGGCAGGAAACCAGTGTGGCTTGGCAAGAACCTCCTAGTCAAACTGAGGGAGAAGTGTGGGATATATCAGCAATGGAAACAAGGACATGACACCTAGAAGGAATACAGGGATGCTGTCCAGACTTGTGTGGGTGGGATTAGGAAAGCCAAGGCACAGATGGAACTCAACTTGATGAGGGATGTTAAAAACAACAAGAAGGGGTTCTGTTGGTACAATAATCAGAAGAGACAGGCCAAGGAGAGTGTAGCATACTTCCTCTGATAAATGACAAAGGAGAACTAGCTGCAACGGATATGTTAAAAGCTGAGGTACTCAGTGACATCTTTGTCTCAGTCTTTGTGATCAACCAGGATTCTCATATTTTCTCATATTCCTGAACCTCACATCCGTGAACCTCTTGGTGGGAAATGGGAGAGTTTCCTCCTACACCATGTAAGGGCAGAGCAAGTCTGAGACTACCTTGTGAGGCTGAATGTGTCTATGGGTCTGGATGGCATACATCCCAGGGTCCTAAGGGAACTGGTTGATGGGATTGCTGACCTGCTCTTTATCATATTTTTGTCAATGGTTTATGGGCTAGTTCAGCCCTGTTCCATGACTAGAAAAGTTGTGGCTGTCAGGTGAAATCTTTGGTGGCTGGAAAAGGGGAAACATCACATTCATTTATAAGGAAGTGTGGAAGGACGACTACAGGGAACTACAGGCCAGTGGTCCTCATCTCTGTGCCTGAGATCATGGAACAGATCCTCCTTGAAGACGTGTGAAGACACATGAGGGGTGAGCAGATGATCAAAGACAACCAGCACAACTTCACTAAGACAAAGTCGTTCTTGACTAATCCACTGGCCTTGTATGGTGGGTTGACAGCATAAGCAGAAAAAGGGAAGTCAACTGATGTCATCTACCTGGACCTCTACAAGGCCTTTGATTTGGTCCCCCACAACATCCTTACCTCTAAATTGGAGAGAGGTGGATTTGAAAGCTGGACTATTTGCAGCCAGAGGGTTATGCTTAATGGTTCTATGTCTAGGTGGAGCAGTGTGGAGTGGTGATGAGCAGTGTGTCCCAGAAGGGTCTGTCCTGGGGTCAGTACTTTTTAACATCTTCATCAGTGGCATAGAGGATGGGATCAAGAGCACTCTCAGCAAGTTTGCTGATGACATGAAACTGAGTGGTGCAGTTGATAGAACAGAAGGCGGGGATATCATCCAGAGGGACTTTGATTAACTCAAAAAGTGGACCCTTGTCAACCTAATGAGGATCGATCAGCAAAGCAAAGTGCAAGATTTTACACTTGGGTCGAGGTAACGTCAGGTATGTATACAGACTAACTCCTTGAGAATAGCCCTGCTGATAAGGACTTAGGAGTACTGGTAGATGGAAAAACTTAACATGAACTAGCAATGTGCTCTTGCAGCCCAGAAGGCCGATGGTAACCTGGACTGCATCAGAAGAGGGGCAGCCAGAAGGACAAGAGAGGTTATTGTCCCTCTCTACTCCGCCCTCATGAGGCTCCACCTGGGATAGTGCATCCAGATCTGGGGTCTCCAGTATAGGAAAGATGTTGAGCTTTTGGAGAAGGTCTACAGGAGAGCTACAAAGATGAGCAGAGGGCTGGAGCACCTCTCCTATGAAAACAGGCTGAAGGGTCTAGGCTTGTTCAATCTGGAAAAGAGGAGGCTATGAAATGACCTCATTCCAGCCTTCTAGTATTTAAAGGGAGATTATAAACAGGAGGGTGGCCAACTTTTTACGGTACTGGATAGTGATAGGATGAGGTAATAGTTTTAAACTAGAGGAAGGGAGATTTAGTAATCTAAATCAGGGGAAAGTTTTCCTGAGAAGATGTTGAGGTGCTGGAACAGGCTGCCCAGAGAGGCTGTGGATGCCTCATCCCTGGAGGTGTTCAAGGCAAGGTTGGATGGGGCTCTAGGCAACCTAATCTAGGCTTGATCTAACGGTTGGCAACCTTGCCTATGGCAGAGATTTGGAACTTAATGATCCTTGAGGTCTCTTTCAATCCAATCCAAGACATTCTATTACTTTGTGATTGATTCTATGAAGGAAAATATTTCTTAGCATTGGATTTACGTGTTTTTTTTTTTTTCCTTCCTAGGCTTTTGTGACTGAAAAGCATGAATCCAACAAGGTCATTGCATTTGAGAGAGCTGATCTCCTTTTTATTTTCAATTTCCATCCATATGAAAGTTATGTGGACTACAGAGTGGGTGTTGAAGTTCCAGGAAAATATCCTTTTCTTACTCTTTCATTTCTGCAAAGAAACTTACTTACTTAGCATGGGTGTGTATATATATAAATATAAATGTATATATGTTTTCTAATATTAATGCAAACTGTAACTAGAAGGTCATACATCACTTACTCCTCATCAGTAGAGTCTTGCTTTAATTCTTAATGTACAACAAAAGCAACTACTAGAAGTTTGTTGTCTTCATGAGATCATTTTGTAGAACACAAGTAAAAGTAAAGCTTTAAAGGCTCCATTTGAAAATTTATTCCTGAATCTTCCTCTCTCCCGTCCCCCCCCCCCCCCATCCCAAAATGTTGCATAGAAATCAAGGAACTCCTGCTTCTTAAATTACAGAAGCTGACCACAGTAAGATGCACACACTTGCACAAGGAAATGCGTTAGTTTGAACCTCCCGGAAGATTGTGCAATTTCTGTTTTATAATTGGGGAGACTGAGAATGTGCTCTTAGCTCAGCTGAGAAACAGTAAATGATTAATCTCAAGTAATTGGCTGGTTTTGCTTGTGTCCAAATCCACTTTTTCAAGTGCATTGACAAGTGAAGTCTAATGAATCTTGTTGTGTCATTTTAAAGCACTGCAGCTTCTGATTTTTTATTTTTTATTTTTTTAATTAGTAGTTTCAGCAAACTGTTGCTGTATTTGAGTTGCCTTTGTGCAGTGTAGCACCTTATTACTTGAGTACTGCTTGAATTTACTGACAGGAGCTCAAAAAAATTGCAGGATTCTGGTTTAGAAACATCAGGTCAAATCCTTTTTCACTGCTGTCCTCTGCTGCCTATATGGTCCTAGCTGAGCTCCTAGTAAAGATAGAATGGAGTAATAAATTGGATTAGTAAAACCTTAACCTGATGCTGTGAGATATACCAACACTTCACTGTCACAGGTATTGGGGAGGCTAGAAAGGTGGGTCCAGGTGAACCTGATGAGATTCAACGTGGCAAAGTGCAGAGTTTTGCACTTGGGCCGGAGGAATCCAGGCATCCATACAGACTGGAAGGAGCATTTCTTGAGAGCAGCCCTGTGGAGAAGGACCTGGGGGTCTTGATAGATGGAAAACTTAACATGAGCCAGCAGTGTGCCCTTGCGGCTTGGAAGGCAAATGGAATCCTGGGCTCCATCAGAAGAGGGGTGGCCAGCAGGGACAGGGAGGTGATTGTCCCCCTCTACTCTGCTCTTGTGAGGCCCCATCTGGAATACTGCGTCCAAGTGTGGAGCCCCCAGTACAAAAAAGACAGGCAGCTGTTGGAGAGGGTCCAGAGGAGAGCCACAAAGATGATCAGGGGACTGGAGCACCTCCCCTACAAAGACAGGCTGAGGGAGCTGGGCTTGTTCAGCCTGGAGAAGAGAAGGCTACGGGGTGACTTCATTGCAGCCTTTCAGTACCTAAAGGGAGCCTGCAAACAGGAGAGGAATCAACTCTTTGAAAGGGTAGATAATGGCAGGACAAGGGGAAATGGTTTTAAGTTGAGGGAGGGAAGATTTAGGTTGGATGTCAGGGGAATTTCTTTACAGAGAGAGTAGTGAAGTGCTGGAACAGCTGCCCAGGGAGGTTGTGGATGCCCCATCTCTGGAGGTGTTCAAGGCCAGATTGGATGGGGCCCTGGGCAACCTGGTCTGGGGAGGTTGGTGGCCCTGCCTGTGGCAGGGGGGTTGGAGATTCATGATCCTTGAGGTCCATTCCAACCCGAGCCATTCTGTGATTCTGTGATATTCACCTATTGTGGTTGTTGCTACCATAGTTCCTCTGTCTTGTATGAAATGCTCTGAGTTTGCAGATGTAAAAGGTGTAAAATCAATTTTAAGGACTACAACACATAACAATAGATTTAACTTGACTTTTCTGTGATACATGTATAGATAACATTAAACCCAAAACACATTTTGTTGCTCACTTTCTTTCTTTCTTTCTCAAACATACTAGAGTTTCAGTTCTCAGAAATGCTTGAGAAATATTTCAAGAAAACTCACTCTCAAGATCTTCATTTATTTTCTTTCTTCTATTACAAATGTGCTGATGAGGCCTGGGTTTAAGTGCAATTTCATATGAGTCTGCTTCCCTAGCTTCATTTTCTGTTCTGTACTAAGTGAATTAAATACCCCAGCTTTATTTTTGCATGTGTATTTAAATGTGCTATGTAAAGTTTTTCAAAAATTTTGCTCTGTATCACATACAACAAAGATGGCACTAAGCTGTGCTCCGTCACTTTTGAAACTGATCTTTCATTATGTTTAGGAAACTATTTTTATGATTAGCCTGTTGACTAAACATTTTATATAAGCAGTCTTCTGGGTTTTTTTTAACCAGTGCTCTAAATTTTTCAGTCATTTTGGAAGCATTTCATGAATCTATTTTACAGCACCAGAATTTCCTTTGTCCTTAGGCATTTGTTGTTTGTGTAGGATTCTGAATGCATTGCTCCTGTTTCAGCTGAGACTGCTCTGTAGTAGTTGTTGAGAAGCAAATTGCAAAATCTGGCCTTCACTGCTTTTCCTTTGCAGATCACAAGGCCCAGTTGGATTTCAGTAAGTTGGTCTGAGAGTAGTTCACTCTAGTCATTAAATAGCTTCCTGTACTGTTTCTTGGTGAGCAGAACAGTCGATGCAGATTGACTTTTTCATTTTCATTAAGCAAGTGGAAATTTACTGGGAAATGTTTGTTTTTCACTTAGTGGTAGCTGATCACATTTTTTCAGATGCTTTTTAAAAAAAATTTAATTCACTGACAATCATATGAGAAACTTAGCAGCTCAAATATATATAAAACAAGCATGTTATAAAAAATCATAAAGATAATTCATAGCAGGGGGTTGGAACTAGATGATCTTAAAGTTCCTTCCAACTCAAACCATTCTATGATTCTATGATATTTCATATTTACAGTTTACATTACATATTTATTTTAATATGTTAGTCTCAGTACACATTCTTCTTTTTTTTTTTTTAAGTGAATGCAATATATAGTTTTACTTACAAAATATATTACAGGTAGTTTAAATGTAAAAGGCCTTTGTTTAGTCATAAAGATACATAGTAACTTTTCCATTCACTGAGCTGAAGTTTTTAAGGCTAAGAGAACAGCCAGTTATAAACACTTCATCTGCATTTATTAGAGATGTTTTGTTGTACTCACCCCTCCCACACTAATCAAATAGTGAAATTTTTAGTTCACATTAGCTGCCTCCTCTGGTAGAGCTGAGGGTTCTTGGTGCAGTCATTCTACTACTTTTCTATAAAACGTGCACCCCTTTACCTCAGAGCTTTGTTCATTTGATTAAGAAAGTGTCTTGTTTTACTCTACTATACTGCTCACAACACTCAGTGGAACTAGTGAGCTTTTTGTAAAGTAGTAGTCTTATTTGAGAATTCCAAATATTGATTCTTCCCATCAAATCACCTTCTCAACAATCCTTCTCCTGGTAGTTTTATTCTACGTCAGTTTAGTGTATGAACAAGGTGAGTGAACTTTGGGAATTAGCTATTGCCAGCTGTATCACAGCCTGATTAATGTATTTTTACATCTGAAAACAGGAACCTTCTCTTCTTTACAGTAGGATTTTAAAGATGTGAATCATTCCAAATAACACGTGCGCTATCTCTTGCGATATATCTTTCTACAAGCTGTGGCTTCTGAAGTGCCTGTTGCTAGTACAGTCTGTGGGCAGTAAGTTGTTCATAAATACCTTCAACATATCTGTTTTTTGTTCCTGTTCTGTATAGGTAAAAGCCAAGCAATATTAAATCTAACAGTTACATTATTTATGTCCTTTTCATTGGTAAACAAATGTGAAAGCAATCCGTTATTGCTATGTATAAAACGTTTGCTTTTCTGCTGCTCCAAGGAAAGCCCTGGAGTTGTGGAACTGCCATGACCAGGTAGTGCCAGCATGTTAGGGAACTACTGAAATCCTAGTAGTAGCTGGTATGAGATGTGTGTAATTGTTAACACTTCTCTGAATCTGAGCTCCAAAGCAGAATCATGTTCTTGATTCTTGAAATCATGAAGGATTTGCGTTTATATTTAGAACTGAAAGTTAAGAGTTGTTATCAACAACAGAAGATCATAGAAACTCTTCTCTATACCCTAGTTATCCAGGAGAGCTAACAATTGTATCTTCATTTCTTTTGAGCATGTTGGAAGCTGTTCTTGATGGAGTTTTCTAAACTACTCACCATAAACAGCTTCCTTTGAATAATACTTTGCATCAGCTTATAGACAACAAAAAAATCATGAAGGTTTATTCTTGCATTTTTAGTGTTCAAACATTTGTAGTATAGAAACAGTGCAAAACTGTTTATAATAACAATTTTTAACTGGAATGTAACCCAAAGTTAGCAACTGCTATTACTCTCCTATTTTACTTTCAGCATCTTCTCTTCTGCCTGCCAACATTCAGCTGACGTATGATTGGTATCTATTTTCTTTAGAGATGCTGGGGTGTTTTTCATGCTGAACCTTTTTTTTTTTTTTCTTTCTAACTCTTGTCCTGCAATTAGAGCAGTGAATTTTATGTGTAGTCTTGCAACTTTTAACCTGAGATTTTATGAGATGTGTATCTTATAAATAGGAAGCGTTGTCACATGTGACCTTCTCCACTTCTGAGAGCAGTTCTTTCCTCTCCCTTTGAAACTTAAACATCAAGCAGAAATAAAAGACAAGAGCTTATTGTTATTCTGTGTTGTTCTTATTTTAAGAAATGAGTGGATTTTTTGCTTGGTACTCTGAGAGGCAATTTGCTGAGTAAGCCTTAAGAGGCAGCTACTATAATGCACTGATTAAAATCTTTTTAATAAAAGGTTTATCTGAATGACACAGAATTGTAGGAAGTGTCGTGATGATCATTCCACTTACTCATACCTGAGTTTCTAATCTGTTTAGTGGGTTGGATTAACCAGATTTATGTCTTAAATTTATCAGTATTAAGCGGATGGCTGTGACACATACTCAAAGAAGTGTGTATATAACAACACTGTTGTTATTTATAGCTTGTCAGGTATGCTGTTAGTTACATTAAAGGATACAGAGCTTCCTGACTCTCTGGCATTGGCATTGTTTTTGTAGTCATTTGGCTATTGTTATCTCATTGAAGATGTCATCCTTCTGTCAGCAGTTCTTTGTAGGCTATTGGTGTAGCAAACTTCACTTGTTCTTTTGTAAGAGAAGTCATAGTAGACTTTGCAGTCCTTCTGGTATTGGTTAGCTTGGACAGTCTTCTTCTGAACAGGCAGCTTAATGAAGACTCACAGCTAGCTTGAAGTCAGTTTTTCTTCCTTTTTGTACCATTGTCTTCTCTGTTGATGTATTTCCCTTAAAAGTGAGTTGCTCAGTTGTACATCTTGTTTGCCTATTATCATGCATCCTAGTGTGAGATGTTCAAAGACTGAGACCTTAATAGTGGATGTGGGCATGAAAGTCTGTGTTGTTAAGCAGTACTGAATCTCAACTAGCATATGTCTGTTTTTCTTGACATCTTATATTGTCATACACTACACTAGTAAAATAGAAGGAGATAAAAAATATTGTGAAAAGAAATGGTTACCTCATTACAGGCATTGCCATTTTTAATATAAAATAATGTACCAAAGCATTGTGAAGCTGGGGTGAATGAATATCAAAAAGTCATACAGTTATTGTTGGCAGTTAATATACAGAAAGTCAGAGTTATTGATATGCAGGTAGCTAGATGAGGCCTGAAATATCACAAATATTGTCACTGAAATGCTGCAGAATTATTCTTTAAAAAAAAAAAAAAAAAATGTTAACTCAAGCTCTCTGACATTTGCAACCTGCACCAAGAGCTTCTAATGAGCAAATAAGGTCACTTGAATGAGTCACTGGAGTGTGATTGCTGAAGGCAAAGATGCTGCTTTGCAGGCTGCTTTGAAGTGCAGTTATGTAACTGTCCCTGCCTATTAGAATTCAGTGTATATACACCAAATGAAGACAAAGCACTTAATTTAGGATCAGCCAAATGCCAAATTCTATCAAGGTAGTTCATACGTTAAGGTTAATATGTGTGAATAAGAAATATAGCCTATTAATGCATCTTGAAAAAGTTTGATCTGAGTAGGAAAAGCCATGTGTTTATAGCACCATGAATCTGTGTAATTATTAGGGCTGCACATGCTATTTCTCAATTTCTATTTTTTTATGTGAAGAAAAGAAGAAAACATTTCTATGCTGATACTGGAATTCTACCTCATAAATTATGCTCTTTCAGAAGCCTCTTCATGAGAAACAGGCAGCTTGAGTTAACAAATTATTTCTGCCTAATTTGCTTCAGTTTGGAAGTGGAAGAATAGTCAACATCTAGATCATCTGTCTCTAGTTCTGATTGTAGATAAAATTTTGAATGTTAACAGGAAACCATTCATAAATTTCCTCTTTTTTTTTTTTCTTTTTCTAATTTTGCCAAGACCTTTCTGTAGTGTAGTGGTTAATTTGATTCGAAGGCTTGTCTACAGTAAAACTACCTCTCTTGAGAAAGATGATGGCTGAAAGGAGGCAGAAAAGGAAAAGGAAAGGAGCTTTGGTTTTCATTTAAGTTAATAATAGGAACTTG
Organism: Centrocercus urophasianus; assembly: GCF_019232065.1. Taxonomy (NCBI): domain Eukaryota; kingdom Metazoa; phylum Chordata; class Aves; order Galliformes; family Phasianidae; genus Centrocercus; species Centrocercus urophasianus. The sequence goes on from NW_024884364.1 coordinate 19,239,783, forward strand.
AAAATAACTTTCCTACTTCTGTAGTAAGATCTATTCCAGTGTGTTACTGTCTCTACTATTAGAATGGTTTCCTTATTGTGCAATTGAGTTCTGTTCAAATACATTTTAAACACTGTTTATTCTTGGTCCCATTTTTATGGAGAATAGAGATTCTTTCTGTTTAGATGATACTGCTGTCACTTTTTTGATCTTCTCTTGTTAAAATTTTTCAACCGTTCCTCTGGAATCAGCTTTCTTGAACTTCATTGTCAAAACTGAGTCACAGTTCTGACAGTTCACCAAATCCACAGAGCTATAAAGATTCATGGTCTTGAAAAATTAAATTGTGTGATGTTTATGCCAATGTTTTTCAACCGTTTACTTCCTCTCATTTTGTACTATTCCCTACAGTTAAATAATTCTTATTCCTACTTTTGTAGCTTTTTGCATGTATGCCAGCTGAACTTCCCTCCTTTCACCCTGGACCGTTCTCAAATTTACTGCAGCTCTATGATGAAATGGAAGCAAAAGTATATTTTGCCATCTCCAAAATAATAGTAGATTTGTAACAAACGTATTACTAATATGGATAAAATATGTGAATGGAAACATGTTTGTGAGATTACTGCCAGAGACAACAAAATAGAAGTTAAAAGAACGATGTGTATTGATAATGGAGATTGTTGTTCCCAGCAGCAGAACAAAGGAATCAGTTTTCTTATCAAGACAGCAGGGTAGATAAGTGTCACCATCTCTGTTGTGGCACAGCTGACTTGTCAGACAACCCTGCATCCTAACAGCAGTGGGATGGCAACAAGATTTAACATATGCTATTCCTTTTCCCATTAGCACAGTAGGAAAGCAGACACATTGCAAGTAAACAAGGATAAGCAGACAGTGAACAGCAATCTTTTCTAACGCTTACAGTGACTGCAGTGAGGAAAATTCCAAAGCAAAGAATAACAACTCAGAACAGCTGTAATCTTCAGAGAATGTGAAAGACTTGTCCAATAGCTCCATCCTCATTATGAATCAGGAAGAACATAAGATATAGAATCAAGTGTTATTAACTGATGTTTCTTTGTTTTAAGTGTTGTACACTTGTTGTGTACACTTGGACACGTGATTTGGTATAAGAGTGAGAAAAAATTGTGACAGAATGAACATGGCTAAAAGCAACCTTCTTAAAGATTTCAAAAATAACCCTTTTTCCTTCCTTAAGATTTCATGCTGACTTTTGTTAATGTCAAAAGTCTCATTAAAAATTACTCTGTATTTATTTTTGTTTTTTTTAATAAGACTTGTTATCTTGCAACAAAATTAAATCAGCAGTTTATCTTCATAGTTATCAGCTGATATGACTTTATATACATCCACGTGTAAATTTGATTGAAGCAAAAAGGTATAGTACTTGTCCTCTTCCCCTTCAGTACTGCATCATTAGTTAACTTACAAATGGCTTCAGCTATCCTGTAAATATTCTGAGCTGAAGATCATCAAGCCAAGATGTTTAATTGAAAACTCGTCTAAAAAATTTTTAATGTTCTCTTCCTCAAAGTTGACACCTTAGCCCTCTCAAAAATTTGAAGTGTGTTTAGAGAAGGAAAACAGGTACCCTTTACTGTGAAATTATGCTAATTACCCGGTTGTTATTGAAATTCAAGAACCATTAAAAACAAACAAAAAGGGATCCTACCAACTATGGGCTTTTTACAGTTCTTCTGGAAGCTTCTCTTATTTTCATCTTTCCTCCGTACATGTTGCATTTAAAAAACGAGTTTTTGTTTTACTTAGTGTGTTTTATTACCGGCATATGATTTTGTCCCTTTAACATCCTTATAATTACCTGGATATTCTTGATCTAGCTTGAAAATCTGCTTTCTGCTTTTTAGGATTTGAGGTGATTAAAAAGTTCATTGTTTAGTCTAATGATCTATGACTGTATTTATTTGTTTTGTTGTGCATTTTAGTAATTTATAAATTATGATTGTGGCCATAGCTTTTCTTTTACAAGATCAATTCAATGATATAATAATGATTTTCTGTTCTACAGCTGCTTTTCTTTCCCTTTTCATTTTGTTTCTTATCTTCGCTCTTTGGTGAGGAGTCTTCTTCAAGTGGTAACATATTGGCAGTGAAAATTGCTGCCAAGACAGCTTATCTGTTCTTGCTTTCTCTAAGTATTTTCCTTTAGCTCTTGTTCATTGCTGTTGGCTTTGACTGCTTAAACCAGCTAATACTTTTTGAGTAATAGTCAGGTAACACCTTCACTGTCATCCTCATGATTTCTATATATCAGTGCTTTTTCCAACAGCTTTTCTGCATAATTTTGAAAAACAGAATGATGTTGTCTTCCCAGATACGTTTTGCTCTTGAACAGGGCATTGTTCCAGTAAATCCAGTCTAAAATCTAAGTTGGAGGAGGTTACAACCATGGTTCAACTTTATTAGCTGCAAGTCTAATTGCAGGAACGTTGCTTTTCCAAACGGAAACTTTCCACAGTGCACACAGGCAAGCACGTGCTGAAACAGATTGCCCACAAGGTTGGGCAGGCTCAATCTTTAGAGTAACCTTTTTAATATCTTGCTAGACAAAGCCCTGAGCAACTTGGTCTAACCCTGTAGCTCACTTCCAGAGATTCTTTCCAACCTATATGTTTGATGATCCCAGTTTTCCTTTAGGCTGTCTTATGATGCTGTTTTCTACTCTCTTATGTGAGTGTAAAGTCCTGTGGTAAGTGGGGGCATCTCTCTTACCTAGATGAGCTGTTTTTTCTAATTAGCTTGCATCTATTTAGCTTCCCTAAATAGCAGCTTTGTGTTATTTCTGTAAGCAGAGTTCTTAAAGATGAGTAAACATAAGTAAATAATTGGAACCAACTTAAATTTGGGAAACGCACTCTTGATCATGCCAGAGCACTCTCAAAATTGATTTTAAACAGATTGAAGTAATGAAATATCTAAATGGAACTAAAAATGAAATTACAAACAGAAGGGAAATCAACTTTTTACAGGGGTAGATAGTGGTAGCACAAAGGGGACTGGTTTCGAACTAAAGGAGGAAATATTTTTATTAGATGTCAGGGAGAAGTTTTTTCACAGAGAGTGGTGAGGTGCTGGCACAGGCTGCCCAGAGAGGTTGTGGATGTCCCATCCCTGGAGGTGTTTAAGACCAGGTTGGATGGGGCCCTGGGCAGCCTGATATAATGGTTGACCCAGTGGTTGGCAACCCTACCCACAATCAGGGGCTTGGAACTTGAGGATCCTTGAGATCCCTTCCAACCCAGGCCAGTCTATGGTTCAACATGAAAAGGTGCTTGTGGTAGATTTCTTAATTTTTCAGGACTTCTGTTAACAAAAAACACATTGCTTTCAGAAGGGCTTTGTTGAATCTGGGATGTTTTTCTTCCTTTATAAGCTTCTGAGTCAAATTCTGTATTTCACATCTTCAACCTTTATACATATAACTTGAATATTCAGATGTCATGGAAAGAATACTGAAGTATTTTTCTGTTAATTGTTTTTCTTCTCTAGGGAAAGTTTTGTGTATGCTTTTTGTACTATCTTACTAACTTAAGAATGCATACTCAGTTTCAAATTCTGTTAAACTGATTTAAAAACAAACAAATAAAAGACACAAAAAACAGATCTACAGGTGGCATTCTTTGAGCACCAAAATGGTGTAGAACTGTAAATTGAAGCACAGTAAGGGTTGATGGATGAGATTTACTCCAAAAGTGTACTTCCAGGACTTCTGAAATGTTGAGGTTGATATGCCTTCTCATTCCCCTACATCTCATTATCTGATGATAATGAGAATCTGTCCACTTACAATGAGTATGTATAAACATACAAGATAAAAGTTATTTGTGGTAAACAAAAAGGCACTTCTAAAGCATTGCACTTCAATTTTTTAATAAAGGACTTCTCTAATTCTTTGTGTAACCAGTTTTAGCTTTGGAGAAAGAGATAGCAACTTGCTCTAAGAACTGCCCTGAATTGAAGCCATTCTATTTTCATTTTTTCTTAGAATAACCCTGGGTTGTATCTTCAGGGTGAGTAAACAGGTACATACAGCCCTACTTGTTCTCACAATAAAACCACGGTGTTTCTCTTCTGCCTTTTGAGAAATTTAAGTAGAGAAAATTAGCATCGTGTCTTATCTGAACCACTGGCTGTATCTAAAGAAGAGAAAAATGTACGAAAGTAAGTAAAAAAGCTATTTCAGATAATGGTGCATTTAAGAACATATGAACTTCTGGTAGTGACTGGTATCTGTGAAGGCTTCAGATGAAATGTGAAATCTATGAACTTCATATTTCGCCTCTTGTAGTTTTTAATTTTGAATAGACAAATATTGAGAATCCAGGATAAGCTATTTTTGTTTTTAAATTAAAATAGTAAAAGGAAATTTTGGTGCATCCATGACAGATTTCTAATCCACACTTATAAGGGTTGCCTCATATTTATTTCTGTGCTATTGGCTTAGAGTGACTTCTTTTTTAATGAGCAAAGTTGGAAAGACATGTAGATTCAGTTTTTAAATGCTGAGTCATCCTACTGCTTTGTTAGTATATTCAGTCTGACCTCTAAGCATCCACTTATTATAATATTGAATTTAGTTTAGATGTAGGCCGCTTGTATGCTAGTTGCTAAAACAAGACAAAAGAGAAATGCTGGTACAATGCTTGGGGGTGGCTTTTGATTCTTATTTCAGATGGGCAAAAGTATTTTACCATACTCTGAAGGTTAGATTGGTTGTAATATTTTCAACTTATTAAAGGTTTTTATTTGGATGTTTTTATCTTATGCAATCACTGTGTTCGTAGCTAATAAACTAATTGTGCTAAAAAGCAGTTAAAAGCTTTGCATCAGAAAGAGTCGGCCTTGATTTTCATCTGCTACACTAAAGGATGATTTTTTAAGTTGCTAAACATACCTTCATAAAAAAAACTTCAGTACATCCAACTTGAATAACACCCAAATTCTTTGTCTTTTCAGACGAGAGCGTTAGATAAATGTGTATGGAAACAGTGTCAACTTATTTCTGCTGTTCAGACTTTCTAATTTGATACGTCAAGTAACCTGTCGTGTAAGGAATCTCTCTAATAAGACTGCTAAGTATAATACAGAGGACTCAACTGTACTTAAAAACCTGTCATAGATCAAAAACATTCAAATAAAATTATGTGAATCGAACTAGACTATATAGAGAAGAACAGTTTCTTTATAAATATTCAGTAAATCTTACATCATTTTCCAGCTGGTCACTAGAAATTCCTTTCTGCTCTTCTGCAAAGTTCCTAATTATCCGGAGCCATCATCCCCACAATTAACACTGGTATTCTTTTTTCAATACTAAAGGTTGAGGAAGAAAATACAAATTATTTCTTTTTATAATGTGCCTTTACTTGGTGTTGCTTTATGTGTCATTAAGCATGCAAAAGATTAAATTAAAAATCTGTGTTAAAATATGTATTTCAAAATATCATAAAAGCATGGTAATTCAGTAATTAATGTGGTATATAATGACAGACTTTCCATTTCCAGCTCAATCTGTACAAGAGTTCATTGCTTTTACTGTTCTACTTCACTGTAGTAGTTAGGAAATTTACAGTTAGAGAATCAAAGTGAACAGAAATTGGGCTTTTTTGAATCAGGGTAGTATTTCCAGCGTTCTGTCACTGAAACAAGAGACTTCACTGCAAAATGAAACGCTTCTATTATGTGCTTAATTAAATTGCAAAACTGTTGTTTAATGTGTCTATGAAGGTAGCATTCTAAAACTTAAATGCTCAATTAATTAATTAATTTTCAAAATTCTGAAACGTGAATGCAAGGGAAATGGTCTTGTTTACCAAACTAAGTCTTCTTCCTTCTAATTTATGAAGATCTTAGAATGCTTCTGTCCCCATTTTTCAGGATTAACAGTAGTTCTGCCAAATAAGCTGTGTTGCGAGGTGTGGAGAGGCAGTGATTGCTAGAGAGAACTGCTAGACATACTTTGATAGTGGGGATTAAGGACACTGGATAATTTGTTTCAAATTAGTATAGTCATAACAATTGCATTTGCTGTAAGTAGCTTTAAAGGAATCATTAGAGATGGCAGGCCTTTCAGCAATGTTGATGAATTATTAAATTTAATGTATAATGTAGATCATAGTAGCAATGAGTGAAATGCTTGAGGGAGATGTTCTCCTGCCATGTTCATGAAATATACAATGGAATAGTAGCAGCCCTTGTTGATACTGGCTTTGGAAGGATACTGCAAAGTCGGAGCTGTAGTTTGTGGGTATGTTGTGCATGGCAAGAAATGACTGACAATTTGGGCGTGTTTATAAAATAAAGGAGAGGGAGTATATAGTGAGCATACAAGGCATTGAGAATTAAAGCTGATAATGAAGTAAAATTTTCCAACATTTTCTTAAAAGACACTTCTTTCAGAATTTCCACTTTGATTTATTTCCCATTTAACATAATTTTGACATAATACCTTAACAGTCTTTTTAAGTATAAAATCGTTATGGATTCTGATGCTGCAGAATATGGAGGGCATCAGAGGTTGGACCACAATACAGAGTACTTCTCTGAAGAATATCCTCACAATTATCGACCTAATTCAGTTATGGTAAGAAAGATGTTGTATTATTAATCTGAATAATTGAATGATTTTAAAAGTCTTCAGACAAATAGAGACTATTCTAGGAGTATTTCTGTGGTAGGTTTGTTTGCTTTTTAACATTTGGAAATTAGCCTGTGTATGAATACATAGGAGGTGACATTACAGTTTTATCATGGCTAATAATATTATCTGATTTTCTTTGGACATTACCTTTGCATTTGCATGTCATCTTGTACTGTCTTGCACTGCCACATGATATGCATGAAAACCTTCTAATGTACTTTTGAATTGCCTTTTTTAATATAAGCATTTACTTTGTTTTCATGTCTGAAAAACTCCATCTTCATGCTTTCTTAGTGAATAAAGCTATATAAACTAATTTTTCATTGCTTTCTTAAAATCATTTGCCTAACTTGACAAAGCCTTTATCCTCCTCAGTTTACAGAAAAACATAGAACAGACCATCTCTATTTGCATCAAGAATGTTTAGTCCTAATTGTTCTGAACAGTGAACAAAGAGTTTCCCTCAAATCACTTCAGATCAACTTCTAATCGCTTTGCTTGTACAGTTGTATATACAATTTCTGTTAGCTGAGGTGGTGACTAATCAAAACCAAATCAGTGCCTATTGTCATTACTCTTGAAATCATAATCCCTTACCACAATTAATTTGTAAATCTACCATTTCCCATTCTTTCTATATGTATATATATACATGTATGCATATACTATATATATATATATAAGTGCGTGTGTATATATATATATATATATTACACACTTGTATGTATTTTCACTAGTTCAACAGATACTAAGATTCAAAAATGCTGTGAACTGGTCAGGCTTCACTGGAAAAGTTCTGAGAATGCTTATGTTGCTGGCCACATTTTTATTTCTAAACCATTTAAGTGCGTGAAAATATATCTTTATACACAGGTATATCTGTATACACTAAAATTGTATCATCTTTGTAATATAACAGACTACAGATACGGAGTATCTATACTGGTATGTGTGTGACAGTCTTCTTCAATGTCAGAATGGATAAAAGATCTTCTGGTGTCACATTTCTTGTGAGATCCCAATTCCTGAGAGTTATTGTACGTTTTAATCTCTGCCTCTCACGCTTTCTTTTACCCTCTTTTGTTACACTCAGAGTATTGACAATTCTTTTGTTGGCATGTTTTAAAATAGTTTTGTTACATTGTGCTTTTATTCTGCTTGGCCTAGAGGATCTTGGGAACATGCTGGTTTTTTAAAGTGTTTGTGTATGACAGTGCCCTTAGATACCCTTAGGTAAGTATCTGTTATCATAAGCACACTAAGAAACTGAGGATCTAAAAGTCCAGTCCTGCAGGTTACACATCAAATTAATGCTCCCAGAATTCTTGCTTCCTGTGTCGAATTCAAGTATGATGCTTTAGTGATTAGAGAGCATTTTAATTAGCTGCCACTAACTTAACTTTTGCAAGCCAATTAACTGTAATTTAGAGTGTATATTTCACATAAGGGCTTTTAGATGATAAGTGCAAATCATTCAAGACAGAAAAAATACAACAAAACTTGAAGGTGCATCTTAACTAGGAGCATGTGGAAGGTAAAGCATGTGACAAGCAAAGAAGCAAATGCATTTTTGCAGCATAAGCTGTGGCATGGCAATGGCACTTCTGAGTCAGATAGAAACCCATCAAAGTGGGTCATGACAACTTTCCTTTATGTCCTTCAGCAGTCCAATTCACAGACCAGCTTCAGCCAACACTCCAGAAGATGCCACAAGCGCCTCATAAAGGTAAAATGGTAGTAAGAAGACACAAAGCAAAAGTAATTGGGGGAAAAAAATGTGGAAAATCAGACCAAATCCAGCAAGATATAACACCAAGTAAGAAAGAACAAAAGTTATAGTGGATACTACTAGTCGGTATTTTACAAAAGAAACAAATGTTTTATCGTAAGTAGAAATTTAGATCCCAGTTCTTAAATAATCCGTCATCCTTGAGAATTGTTTTGGTCCTTTAAGAAGTCTAAGTAGATATCTTCCTCTCGATTATTCTTTTTGATGGCACCACCCCAATGAACTCAGAAAAGGTTTTTTTATTGTACTTCAGCAATTATCTTATTGTTTGTACATAATGCATGTGACATAAGTGTCTAGTTTCAAAAATTTTAGTTCTCCCTTCACCACAAACACATTTTTTATAGTGAAAGACACGCTTCCCTTAAGGTGTGCTAGATAAACACTGTCAGTAAAACATACCCACAGGACTATGACAAAATGAAATTACATGCAATAATTCTGCTGCTCAAGTCAAGCTTAAATAGTGCACAAACACATTATAGAAGTAGGAGATCAGACATGACACAATTCATTCTAGAAATATCACCTAATAAAAGAGATATTCAAAGTGACATCGCAAAATGAGAAGAAAAGAAATGTGAAATACCTGGAGTGAAGAAAACTGAGTGAAGAGTAAACTTTGTAAGCACTACTCAGCACTGTGAAATTTTGCTGATAAATATATGGTAATTCAAGTTCTGTATGAGGCCAGATTTCAAGATCATCATGCATGCCTTGAAAATTCTGTAGGAAAATCAAAAGTATTCTTTGTAAATAATCTCATTTTTCTGTTTCGCTTCTTCCTCTGCTGCGGGTTGTTAACAATTACATGAAATGCACATAACTTTTCATGTGATCAAACCTTCTTAAAACAAGCTGTTAATCTATTTGTCATTGTACAAAAGAACTTTTAAACCATCATATTTTTGTTTGTATTGCTGCCATGGAAAACAGGCTTTAATAGTCTTTTTTGAGCTATGTTTGTTGTGGATGCTTCATTTCTGGAGGTGTTTTAGGTCAGATTGGATGGAGCCCCGGGCAGCCTGATCTCATGGGTTGCAACCCAGCAGGGGGCAACCAGGTGACAGGGGGCTGGCACTAGGTGGTCTTTGAGGTCCCTTCCAATCCAAGCCATTCTATGTTTTATGAAAGATGTGTGCTTTTTCTATGCTTGCATAACCTTCTAGTTTTATACTGTCTTCACATTTCAAATTAACTGCTGCAGATGTGTTTCAACTCCTGTAAGATCCTGCTGCCCCTTTACATTTGTACCTTACCTGATTATCGTAGCTGGATATGAAACTTAGATTTGGGGGAAGGAGAGGGTGGGGGAAGAAAAAAATCTGTTTCTAATAACACTCATCATTCCAAATGTTTTATCAGGCATCTGACGTGATTGATTTATGTTGAAAATGTAATTAGATATCAAAGTCTGTGTTGTAGTAACTTAAGTATTTTTTTTAATAAAAGTAGTAAGTAAGAAAGAAGTAAGGACTTGTATGGATGCACTGGGTTTTATACATGTTGTACCAACAGAACTGAGTAATAAGTAGTCTAAATGTAAAGTTGCAGACTATGTTATGTCATTGGCAAAACAGTATGCAGTTAAAGTGTAATTAACACATTTCAGTTTTTATATATTCACTTTTCCTGTAGTTCTCATCAGTTCAATTAGCTAAACTAAAAGTGGAAGCTGAAATACTCTTTCTCCCTTTCATTGTATCGACTAAAAATTGTGTAGTTTATTCTAAGAATATCCTTATTGCTGGGTTGGGCTTTTTAACCTTGACCTTAATATATAATATTCAGTGTCAAAGTGCAACTTCATGTCTCCATGAGTCTATTGACAAATTAAAAATATACACATAGATTGAAATAATCTAAAAGCTTTTAGTGACCTTAGCTTTGAAAATAGTAATTTGAAAAACTTTCATGATAAGGATTTATGTATTGAATTTTAAAAGAATGATGTAATCTTTAACTATTTTCTCCCTTAACATGCATAGATGTACAGAATATTTGTATGTATTTTATACTGTATATTTGTTGTTAGAAAATTGACTGTTCTAACTAGGAAGATGGGATAGCAGCAAGATCTTGCTTCTTCGTGATTAAGATAAATCAACAATAAATTGATAAATTAGTTTGCTTGTATTCATTGATCATTTCAATTCTTCAACAAACAAAAACTCAGAAACAAGTATAATGATTCCAAAGTTAATCTGTTATCCACTTTCATTCAGTCCTATTTTGTTGGGCTGCATGTTTGAGTTTGTCAGGATTTAGTTGTCTTTTTGAAGTAACTTTTCTTAAGGAAGAGTGCAAAAGATAATAGAAACTTTGAGATAGAGCCTGGAGATCTTTTGCATAAATGAAGCAAGACAGAGAAATGATTTTCTGCATATTCATGCTTTACTGTTGTAAATTGAAAAACAGATTGGAAGGCAGTGCTTCACATTATTTTAAGCATACCTTCCTTTTCATATGCAATATCTAGCAAAATAAAATCTGAAATATAAAGTTCTTTATAACAAGTTACAGTCAGAAAGGAAAAGCTATCATGTACCTTATTCATTGATGGTTAATTATATTCTCAGAATAGTGTCAGAGTCTGACAATTAGTAGTGATACAGAGACATGAGATTGTCCAAGGCCCTCATTTTAATTAAAAGTTTGGGAAAATGTTGGCACAGACTCCTATGATATTGCCTTCTGCATCCACCAGCTGCAATGTGCACTATCAAATATTTTTCTGCAGCGCCTGATCTAGCTCTGAGTTCCAGTAATTCTCCCATCTGCTGCAAAATGACCTTGAAATGATTTTTAGGACTTGATGTTTTCCAACCCTCAAAGTGGGATGAAAAGTAGTTCATTACGGTTCCAGCCAATTTCAGTTGTGCTTGCACCTGGTACAGAATCTACTCTGATGAATCTGAAAGTAGAAATGTAGTTTGTAGAATTTCTTGCTCATGTGTTTTTGGGGTTTTTGTTTGTTTGTTTGTTTCTTTGTTTTTTGTTTTTTTTTAAATATGTATTTAGAGGTTGCTATATATTGCAACCCTGCTAAAATATCTAAGGTGAGCTTCATACTTAGAACTGCTGCTATTCACAAATACTTCCTGTATTTTCTACTTCTGTATTCTTAACTATTCTGGTCTCTTGTTTCTTGAAATTATCCAGAAAAATAATAAAAACAAAACAAACAAACAAAAAAAAAAAGTAAGAAATAAGTATTTGAATACTGAAAAGCATTTTATGTATTCCTGTCAAATGGTTGGATGACCAGTTTCTTTTCCCTGTTTCCGCGATAGCCCACATAAACAGAGTATGATCTTGATAGAACACCATGTATGCAGGTGGAAAACAGGTTGCTTGAAAGAAATGTTTTTGTGTGCGTATTATATTGGCTATATTGTATTAGTGCTAGAAATTCTGATCTCTGTGAAATTTGCCTAATTGCAAACACTGTGACTGCCTTGCATTTTAAATTGACAAGCGGTATGAAAAGGTCAAAGAGGAGGTAATAAAAAATATGTTGTATGTGTTTGACTTACAAATATTTCTGTCCTCAATCATCATCTTTCTTAGCAATTCTACCTGTGAAGTCAATCACAACTATTCCACTTTATTCCCACTGAATACTCCATTGGGAGTAAAAAGACTTTCAATAACTTGATGACTAAACATCTGAAAATTAACTTTGTCTAAAACTTTTTTTCACAGCTGAGTCACCCTAACTGTCCCCAGAGGATCTGATGTTCTCCTTTCTGCATATCCCATTCCCTCCATTAGTAAAGGCCTTATGAATCTCCTGATATGTTTTTTGATGGCTTCCTAAAATACCGGAGTTAGTGTGACAGCACAGAGGGTACGAGGTCATAAGTAAGCAATTGGTATAAAAAACAAAGGTTCAGTTCATTGAGATATCCAAAGCCTTGACTAGCCTGATTTGACCTCATAGCTGGCCCTGCCTCTTGAGGCCCCTTCCAGTGTGAATGAGACTGTAATTTGGAAAGGGAGGAAGGACTTAGAAGGGCCTGTAGAATGGGCACAGAATGCTTGAAACAACATTCAGAGGATGATACGGTTGAAAGGTAGTCAACAATTTGATTAGCTATGAATGTATTCTCCTTAATACTCTGTACTTTGAGTTTTCACATATATCCATGTTCGTCAAGTAAGCCTTGTGAAATGATGAAGAAGACATGAGTGAAATAAAAATCTGTGATCAGAAAGGCAGGATATAAGATATAAGGATGTAAACCAAGCAGAAGCTGTTAATTGAAACTATATAATTCAGCAACAGTATATGAAAGGAAAAGCAAGACTAGAAAATACTTCTGTACCTCTCCTCATTGGTGTGTAGAAAAACAAGAAAAATGGCATTTCTCTATGATTTCTTTTAATGATAAATGTCTGGATTTCCTGTTGTGCTTTGAATCAAGATGCTTTTGTATACTGTTACGTGATCTGAACTAGACAGACATTTTGAAGTTGGCAACTGGGGCACAAGGAGGTGAACATCTTAAGAAAGACTTCCAGAAGTCATTTCTCAGTGTCCACATCTCCTGGCTTTTAAGAGATGCACTTAGGATAAAAAAGCCTGGGAAAAGGAGATCAAGTTTTTAACTGTTGTGACCAGCATCATGAAGAATAATGCAGTAAGCATGGTGAGAGAGAAACCAGGGATGTTGCTGCTGATAGTTCTACTGAGCTAAAATGGGAAAAACAGTTGTTTTTAAATCTTCTTTTATCATTATTTCTGTAGCTAAATTAAGGTAAAGGAAAGGTAAGCTAGTATTATGTAGTAATACTTCACATTAAATTGTCTGTCTTGAGGTGTTTTTTTTTTTTTCTTAGAACATCCCTTAACAATAAGTCAGTTATCACTTCTAAAGTGACTTTTGTTTTCATAATTGTTAATTGGGAGTCAGCACCTCAGTAACTGTTCTGTGTCATAAATCATAAATGACAAGAACACATATGCTGAGCACAGCAATAAAAAATGAAGAGCCACTTGGCAAACTTTATTACATGTGAAAAATAAGGGAATAAGGCAGGTAATGAAGGAATATTAGAGCAAGGTGTAGACTATTAAGAGCAAAATCAGAGAGGTCAAAACCTAGTTTGAGTTAAAAACTAGTTAGAGATATAAAGGATGGCAAGAAAGGAGTTCTACAAGTGTGCAGAAAGTGTACAAATATCAGAAGAGATCAAGAAAAAAATGCAAGATCCTTGAGAAGAGGAGGAGTTAAACATGTTTTTTTTGTTGTTTTTAAACCTCAGCCTCTGAGGGTAAAGCCTGTTTTCCAACTCTTTTGTGTACCAGTACACTATCAAAAAGAATGTAGCAGCAGAGCAATAGGTTAGGGACACCTTAACGAGGCTGGATAAATAGGATATATGCAGAGATTTGGAAAGATTTCACTGGCATGGTTGCAAGGCTGAAATCATCTGTGAAAAATCATAGTGTCCAGGGGAAATTTTTGGAAACTGAAGAAAGGTTGTAGTAAAAGCAAGAAAAGAAACCTGATGGATCTGGAGGCCAGTGAGCCTTCCCTGCTCAGTCTCTTAGGAGATCATGGACCATATCCCTTTGGAAGGGGATAGGTATGAGTTGATCAGAAGGACAGCTCAGATTTAGTAAATACAAAACATACCAGATAACCTGGTTGCTTTCTCTGATGAAATATCTAGCTACGGGCATGAGGCTACTACAGTCAATGTTGTAATGTTTAAACTTTGTCTCCTGCAAGTGGAAGTACAAGTTGAATGGGAAGATTGTTATGCACATTGAAATCTGGTTGGGGTGCTGCACTTTTAGTAGTCAGAGGTTCAATGTCCAGGTATTGACTGATAGAAAGAAGACTGCTGTAGCAATTACTGCCAGGGTTGGTGCTGTTTGATGGAGTCTTTAACAGTAACAAAGCACATCCCCAGCAGATTTGTAGACGACACTGAATTAGGGTCAGTCATTGATAAATTGAATGTTAGAGGTCCAATCCAGATGCATCTTAATAAATCTGAAGATTTAGCCAATAGAAAAATCAATGAGAAAAAGATCAGGAGAAGACTCCCATGTACTAGTAAAGATTAAAAAAACAGTATGCTGAGTAGGAGACCTCATAAGAACTGCTGTTTATGCTGGATATCAGATTGAATTGATTGGACTTTGTCACAGACACCTATCATAAAATGCCAGATCTCATCTTCATTAATGCATTTCATTGTGTTGGAGTAGTTGTTAAAATAATATAACTTGGACAGTCTTAAAAACAAGTGAACAAAAAATATACATAATGGCTTACCTAGGAAATACAGAAAGAAACATGGTTGCCATTTTCTTCAGTATTTAAAGAAGATAGAACTGAGTAGTACAGGAGAAGCATGGATGTGTGTGTCTGGGGATGATGGCCTTTTATTGTATGCTGTTGCAAATTTATTTTTCTACAATATGGAGTACTATATGTATGTGTTTTGATATGATCAGAACAATGGATTAAAATACAGTAAGCAAACAGTTCTTGATCTAAATTGGATAGAGAAATTAAAATGTATGTATTGTCACTAATTAAGGCATGCTTTTATTTGCTTTTAGCTAGAATTTATCTATTCTTTATATGTTAAAATGTATCTGGACTTAAATACAATCAGATGCTTGCATTTCAGTTTATCCTGTCAGTAATGGATTTCTTTCTTTTTTATTTTTATTTTTTTAACTGTACCATTTGATGGCAAATTCTAGCATGGGCAGAAAATATGCAAAATGCTATCTCCTATTAAATGTTATTGAATTATATGAATTACGAATTCAAGACGGAGCAGGGTTGTAGTAAATTACTTAGAGACCAATAATCTAGATAATTTAAGTTTCTTGTCAGCTTTTCCAATGCACTGATTTTTTAATTTTTTTTTGTTCACATATATCACTATTTCTACCATAGTTCTTTTTTTTTTTTTTTTTTTTTTTTTTTAATTTATATCCTGACTTTACAGAATTATTTAAGGTTCAAGAACTTTTATAAGCTACTAATTAGGCAGGATGCTGTGATCCACATGGAGGTAGGTGTGAAAGATAGACTAACTTGATCGTATACTTAAAATTTTTACCCTTCATAAATGAGTCTTTCAAAACAGAAATAATACTAAGTTTGGAATTTTCTCTTCCACTTCCCTTCTTCAAAGGAGAGATCCAAATTATATTCTGACAAAGGCTAAGAAATGCAGCTCATATGTCAACGGGTGAATGAAATTGCACACAGTCCCCCAACCTTAGACCCATTCTACTTAATGTCTTCATTACAAATACACTTCACTATACAGAGTAATTTTATAGTTTTGACAAAGCAGTCAAGATTTTCCAGTAAATTCAGAAAATACTGTGAAGTACTCCAATAAACCATTGAACAATCTGAAGACATAAACTTATTAACTGTTGAAAGACAGTATGTGAATTGAGGTCGTATTGTATTTTCATGTTTTAATAGGTGCCTTCTCTACTAACCTATGTTTTCTAAACAACAATAATTATATGCTCAAGAGTATTGCATTGCAATAGTGCAAACAGAGGTGAATATTGTATCAAATAATCAGCTGCCTGAAGGATTTGCATCTAGCCAAAAATAAATTTATAATATGCTGATTGTGGACCATCCTAGATGAGCTCACACCCCTTGAAGCGAATGTTCAAACAAAAGCATGTTAGCTCAATAAAACAGTATTGACTAGTCTGGTCAACTTGAAGCACAAGGGAGCAGTTCATACAGATACAGGTTCAATTAAAGCCACCTTAAATTTTATCTCTTGATGTTGGGGGTTTAGTATAATTTAGTTAACTCTGAGAGGGCATATCTTTCTGTAGTACAGCTTTATGTTGTTCACATGTTTTCAATGTGATTAAGAATTGCTTGGAGAACATTGAATGCTTGTTCCTCTGGTTGTTTCTGTATTTACTAGTTGCAACAGATGAGATGTAATTTCAGAATTTTTGAAGGTCACTTTAAAAATTTGGCTTCTGTTTTTTGTTTTGGTTTGTTTTTTTTAATTTGTTTATTTTTTCTTCAAAACACAGGTAGTGTATAATCTAACCAGTACACCACTACTGCCAGGCTGCCAAAGGAGTTCAGTAATTACAGATATGATGGCTCTTAGTCTGGACAGAGAAGGAGTGTGTATGACTAGGAGGAAATCAGAAAAAGAATAGAGAAAATAAAGTGAAACGTGTGGGGATGTGTTTTTACACAAGTGGTAGTTAAATGTGACAAAAGAAAAGAAGAGGCTGGGGAAGCTTTGGAGATTGAGTGCCAGAAGTGGGAAGAGTAAAAAGTTAGAAATCTGGATTGGGAAAGATGAAAGTTTTGCTAGATCCTGAGTGAATAATCTTTCCGATTTCACCTCATGAAAAATGGGCAATCTTTCCAATCTCTTTGGTCCCATTTTTTTTTAACATTCCCTTCACCCAGATGTTCTGAATTCTTTTAAAACAAAGTAACAGGAATTATCTAATGCTTGTGTAATATTGCTATTTTTAAAAAATTGTATTCCTACCAGTGGAATCCTTGCTCATGCCCTAGTGGTTTTGTTATTTCTTACAGTTTTGTGTAGGCCTTAGAGGCAATTACACTCATAAATGATGTAAGTTGATCAGACTAGGAAGCAATGTCATAGCTGATTTTTCTGTTTTAGTAAAAAGACCACCAAGTCAATAAACATTAGAACCTATGTTTAATTTTCCAAGGTATGGAAATGTTTGACTACAGTAATAAGCTTGCAATTGAATCTCTTCCTGACAAGCAGAAAAACAAGCAGAAAATTCTTATCAATCTAAATATAATATATTACTCAAATTCCAAAATTGTACCTAAAACCAGTTCTAAAATTTTGGTTGACATTGTACTGGTGGAGTGATTCCACAATGCTCTTAGATTCTCATTTGGTGCAAGTTGACTTTATAGGCACTGAGATAATACATTTCTCCTAAGATCTGTTATATTATTGACCTGGCTATAACGGAATTGATATATCCTCTATTAATGTCAGTCTTTGTTGGCTTAACCAAAGAAACTTCTTATGAATATTTTCTTAGAAAAATTATTCCCTTTAGCTCCTTTCCATTTTCATCGTATCAACTCAGAGTGCTGAATTTCTCAATACACAATTTAAAAATCTTGGCATTATCTATACATTCTGAGCTAGTTCATTAAGTATTTCCTCCCCTGAACAGTAGAGCTATTTATCACCGAAACCTTAGGGGAAATCATTATGTTCACTGCCTTTCAAGAAGCACTGGACATGGCTCTGTCTGATTCAATGAAGATCAGCTGTTCTTTTCTTTTTTCTCCTTTTCTTAAAGCTCTTTGCTCTGTTCCTTCATTCTGATTTTGAAAACTATGAAAGCCTTTCATGCCATCAAGCTCTAGTTTGCAGATAACATAGTTGAAATTGTGGGATATTAGATATTCCACAGGGATGGAGAGTAGTCTAAAGGAGGATGTTGTCAGAATGAAGCCGATAATCTTCAATCTTGTGTTACCTTTTATAATTGCATTTTTATTGACTTGTTCAGCAAACACATTCATACACTTGACAATTGATGGAGTACCATATATCAAGGTAATTGGTAGGTAGTGCATATCAGTCTCGTTTTCAGATTGTGATTCTACTTTACTTAGAAGAAATGTCATGTAAAATATATTGCCACAAGCTCTTTTGTGATCTATGAGAAGTCTTTTGATTATATGCATATCTTTCTCATGGTAATCAGATAAAAAAGGGTAAAACAAAATGCAGTAGTGTAATGGTTAATATGCATCTATATCTAGTTTTTTGAGTAATTTTTAGCAACTGGCACTGAAATTCCATAGATGCCAAGATGGAGAAGAATGCAATGCTGTGTCATAATGCTGTTACTTACTTGTATGAAAAGATATCATATGCCTTGAGGATTCTTTACTTCACAGCGGAGGAGTGTTCGAATGTTGTTGTAAAACTTTCTCATTTATCATTGTATAGTCTATTGACCTAGATGTCTTCAAGTATTATAAATTGGACTTTGGAAGTCATATGAGGCCCTCTACTGGTAGCCATTTAAAATCTTTCAAAGCAATATTTATAAAAAGAGAAGAGAGGAGAGATTGCAATTAAGATGTCTTTTAAACTTTTATATTATCTTGTATAACTCAAGTACTGGAACTAAGCAGCCAGTCACATTTAAAATACAATTAGAATAACCTACAAGATCACAAAAATGAGAAATATTGAATGGCTAAGTATTACATGTGTTTTTTCATGTACTGCTTTTTTATAAGAAAATGAATCCTGTGACGTTCATGGATTTTTCCTTGTTCTTATCATCTTTTTACTAGGTGTACATTCCAAGCAGAGTGGCTATTGTGCTTCAGAATATGGATGTCCCACGTTGAAGATCTCTGTACCTATCACTGAAGAAGCAAGTGATAGAAGTGCTGATACACTGTACTACTAAGTGTAACAAAACTAGTTCTATTGAATCTTTCTGAAGCTGAATCTAGTAATATTAACGTTTTTAAAATGCAAGATTAATATTCACATGCAAATGCAGAGGTTTGTGCTTGTTAGAACCTATTTTGAAGAAATGTTAAGGAACAGAAAGAATAATGTTATCATTTTGATAATAAAAATTTTCACTAACAATACTTCAAAACAGCAGGTCTTCTCAATAGAATGTTGTTTACAGGATTTTATGAGGAATAACATTCTTACCAAAAGTGATCCTGCTCCAATGTTTGTAATTTCTTGAAATCTTTTTCAAAAAGTGAATTAAAATGCTCATTATATGTAAATGCTGCTTATTAATAGTTTTGGTTTGCTTAAATGAAACAAAGGTTTTTGGCTGAAAGGCAGCCTTAAGGATTCGTGGGACCTAATTGGAGGCTCCTCTTCTTCAATGAGTTCTAACATGCAATTTAAGACATTTGCCCAAATTAATGAGAAGATCCTTAAGAGTGTTGTACTCCTCCATTTTTTAATTTGATTTAAATTGCTAAAAAGTGCTTAACAGCCAAGTGGGCAGACAGCTCACTGCTGATGTGCTGATGGCACTGGGTGGCTTACTTGCTCTCCATCAAATCACTTAGTCTGAGCACTTCACTTGCTACAGCTGAAAAAAAAAAAAAAAAGAAAAAGATGCTTAACTGTTTTATTTACACTGCTAAGGTCTTCACTAAGAAGAATGTTACACTGGAGAATGTTCTAAATACACGATTCATCTTAATGCTTTAATTTCAGTGATGTTAGGATGTTGTTATACTGATTTCACCATTTCCAGAAGCTGCCTTTCAGCTTGGAATATGAGCTTCTTCTTGCACTTTCGTAACTTCTAAAATGTTTATGTTTTGACAGAAAGCTGTCTCAAAATACAATAATCAAGGTTTTTTTTGTTTTTTTTTTTGTTTGTTTGTTTGTTTGTTTTCAATAAAATCAAGATAGTTAATTATTGGAATGCTGCTAAGACTATTCAAGAGAATTCTTTAATAAGTAGAACTTTTCTTTTTGTAAGGATTAAGATTCTTTATATTTGAAAATGTATTGAGGAATACTATGAAAAATTAATACAAAATTAATGAAATGGACTTTATTTTGTTCCACATATTAGAATGGGGTATGAAGTGAATGTCTCTTATACAAGTCTGAATTTTGTGATTTTAAATTGGCCAAAAAGGAAGATGCCTGTAACCATTTCAAAAAGTTCTTTTTTCTTTGTCTCTTGTTTTTTACCCAGCTTCCTACATAAACCATTGTGTAAATTACTGAAAAATTGTGCCAGCACTGAAAGTCTTTCACCGTTCTTGAAATGCTTACTTGCATTTCTATATAGCTTACTTCTTAAGCTAAATAAAGTACATGATGGAATTTTGCAGCATGATAGAAAAAGAGTCTTTTAGTAGTGTTTACAACAAAGGGATTTTATGAACATCCCTAGTCTGCTATATTCGTTGTGACAGAGAATTCTGTATTGTGGTGGAGTACTACAATATTGTCTACTATCATGCTTCATTTTCTTCCATACCAGTTTGATCACTGCTTGGTAGTGAGCTAATAAAAGCATTTCTATAGTGAAACTTTGAAATAAAGTCTTTGAAAGAGAATGCATTGAACTATTTTAGCAACTGGAACTGATTATCTTTTCTTTTTTTTTTTTCAAACTGTTTTCCTTGTATTGAAATAATAAGGAACTCCTAACATGTATGCTATATTTACATTACTTTATTTAGTAGGTGTTCAGTAGATGGGGTGTTGCTTTATTGTTTTTATTGACACCAGTTCCAGGTTTCCAAAAGTAATGGAAGGCAAGTCCCCTTGTCAGAACTTTTTTCAAGAGAAGGAATAAATGTGTGACATGAAGGAAAAAACTGTAAAATTATATGCAAATAAACTGAGGAGAATAAAACAAATGCATATATGGTTTCATTGCTTGTACTGTGAAAAGATTGTGTGGTAGTCCTAACACTGGATAGACCAATATCAAATACTGTCTTGGAATCAGTAACTTATCTTGGTCAGAAACGATCTAGGGAGAATGGTGGATTGTTTGACATACATATATCACTCTTCTGCAGTAATAGACTAATAAAAGCAAACTACAAGATTTCCAAGGTAGGCATGTAAATATGGGAAGCATAATAATTAGGGAATTTTTGGAGTCCTTGTGTACATTCAGCTCCCTCGAGATATGAGAAAGGAATGAGGAGCAGAATAAACCCCCCCCCACAGTTCAGGAGGAACCAGTTAGTGACATGCTACTTCACCCGGACTGTCATAAGTCCGTGGAACAAGATCCATCCAAGATTACTGAGGGAGCTAGCAGGAGTGATTACTAACCTGATTTCCATCATTTATCTGCTGTCCTGGTCAACCAGGGAGGTCCCAGATTACTGGAAACTTGCTAATGTAATGTTCATCTACAAGAAGAATTGGAGGGAGGAACTGCAGGTCTGTCAGTACTGGGAAAGGCTATAGAGCAAAAATTCATGAGTGTCATCACATGGCATGGTGCAAGACAACCAGGTAATCTGTCCCAGTCAACATGGAATGATGAAACACATGTTGCTTGACCAGCCTGATATCCTTTCATGACCAGGTGACCTGCCTTTTGGAGGAGGATATAATCTACCTAGACTTCAGTGAAGCCTTTGACTGTGTTTCCCATAGTATTCTCATGGAGAAACTGGTAGCCCATGGCTTCCACAGGTGTCCTCTTCCCTGATTAAACAACAACCAGGATGGCTGAGCTCAGGAAATTGTGGTTAATGGAGTAAAATCCAGCTGGCAACCAGTCATGAGTGGTGTTCCTCAGGGATCTGTACTGATGCTGGTCCCCTTTAATATCTTTACTGATGATCTGGATGAGAAGATTGAGTGTACCCTCAGTAGGTTTGCAGATGACACCAAGCTGTGAGGAAGCGTTGATCTGCTTTGAGTGTCAGAAGTCTGTACAGAGGGATCTGGACAGGCTGGGTAGCTGGGCTGAGGCCAGTGAGATGAAGTTCAACAAGACCAAGTCCTGCACTTTGGTTGCAGTAACCCCAGGCAACACTACAGGCTTGGGGTAGAGTGGCTGGGAAGCTGAGCAGAAGAAAAGTATCTGGGGATGTTGGTCAGTGTTCAGCTAAACATGAGCCAGCAGTGTGCCAGGGGTCCAAGAAGGCTAATGGCATCCTGGCTTGTACGAGAAATAGCATAGCCATCAGGAGCAGGGAAGCGATCGTCCCCCTGTACTCAGCCCTGGTGAGGCTACTCCTCGAGTACTGTGTTCAGTTTTGGGCCCCTCACTACAACAAAGACATTGAGGCCCTGGAGCGTGTCCAGAGAAGGGCAGCAAAGCTGTCGAGGGGTCTGGAACACAAATTTTAGAAGGAGAGGCTGAGCAAACTGGGATTGTTTAATCTGGAGGAGATTCGGGAGACTATTGCTCTCTCAAATGACCTGAAAAGAGGTTATGTTGAGGTGAAGGTTGGCCTCTTCTCCCAGGAAACAGCAATAGGATTAATGGGAATGGCCTTAAGTTGCCCCAGGGGAGGTTCTGGCTGAATTTTTGGAAAAATTTCTCAGAAAGAATGGAACAGGCTGCCCGGGAAGGTGGTGAAGTCACCATCCCTGGAGATGTTCAAGAACCGTGTAGATGTGGCGCTGGAGATCATGAGTCAGTGGGCATGGTGTTGGTGGGCTGATGATTGGACTGGATTATTTTAGAGGTCTTTTCCAACCTTTATGATTCTCTTCATGGATGTTCTCCTGCCTATTTTAAGATGCTAGAAATTTTCCCCTGAGAGCTCTAATCAGCACTCTTCTGTCAAAACTGCTAGCTTATCTCTGTCACAGAAATAAATTAAGTGTCTATGGTCATTCATCTGAGGGCAAATAGCTTTCCACAGAGATTTAGGCATTGCGGAGGAACTACCTTTAAAGATAACCTCTCATAGGGTGGAAGATTGATAAGAGTCTGTATTCCTTTAAAGAGAGCCTTTCTACTTCCCTATGATCTGGAAGAATGTTGGTGATTCTTGGTAGTTCTGGCTTCAGAAGTTTTACTATGGTTTCTCTAGCAGTTAATGAGAACTCAAGAAGTTTTTTGTCACTTAAAGATGCAGGCTGATGCTTAAGGACCCTACCTCTATCTTGCAGCCTTTGTGCTAACTGGTTCTTTGTAGTAAATAATTAAAGGTCTTCTTTAACTCAGGTGATTCTTACAGTGACAGGAAGGTGTCCACTTGGCTGGTATATTCTCAAAGCAGTAACTTAATTTCCTTTTTCTTTTTTAAATTTATTTTTCCTCCTCCTCTGACAAACTCAAGCCTTGTTGTCCTGAAGTTTATTTTGAAGATAAGGAATGGAGTAGTTATATCAACTTGGTCAGTATTTCTGAAAAACAGACTATAGTGGAAAATCCATTTGACCTTTCTGTTTGTTTTTCTCCTATGAAATTTGTCTTGCATGTTATATTCAACTTAGTAAAGAGTTTGTTAACCAAGTTTTCTGAAAGACAGGAATGTGTTGTAGCTAACCCTCTGAAAATGGGAGACCAGCTATATAAACAGTAAGAAAACAGTAGGTAAATTGTTGTGTGGTACTTGAACATAATGTAAGGTGATACTTTCTGTATCACTATGTCAATCACAATTCTTCTTTCAAATGAAGATGATTTAAGCAGCTGAATAAGTTGTAGCTGCTTCTTTTTTTTTCATGACTGCAGGTTCTTTTCAACTGCACGTCAATGGATAAACAAATAAAGTTCCTATTTATTTAAAAGTCTTGATTCTCATGTGCAGAAATAGCTTTATTAATTAAATAGTGAAAAGGAGAGTTATCTGAATGAACAGAAACCTTTCCTTTAACCCAATAAAATGTAGCTATTCTGTTCCAGACTCATAGAGGTCTGTGATTGTCCTCCTCCATAATTTGATTTTGATGAATATAAAAATATAGTGTTTAAAAGTTTCTTCATTGACTAATGTTTCCTAACTCTTGCTGTTCTAGGTCAACTGCTAAAAAGCCAAATCAGTTTTACATATTTTCTTACTTAGTCCGTGTATGGGAGCTGTTAGGTCACATAATGAACCAGTGATTGAGCACCTGGGACACAGCCAGCACTGGGAGCATAGGTGGAAGCAATTCACCTGTGCGACAAGAAGGGGAGGACACTGGGTCCATCCCTCCCTAACCTCATTTAAGGGATGGCAGGTGCAAGGGAAGCATCTCTACTCCAAGGTTGATTTCTTTGGTGTATTTGGTGAGCCCTGATCCTTGGAAAGGGGTAAGTGATTCATTCTTTATTATTGGATTGTGGCCTCTACCTTTCTAAGGTGACCTAAAACTGGCTTGAAGCATCTGTATCTGCCATTGCCCATTCTCATAGTCCCTTAAGTAGGTTCTCAATTTTATAAAGTCAGTCTTAACTACCTTTGTTGTGGTTAACAGAAAGTTTTCTGCTAAGGCTATCTTTGTGCATGTATATGTTTTCAGACCTCATAGTATATGCTGCAAGTTTTTTGAAAGGGGAAGTGGGGCTATTTGCTGTGACGGGGAGCTGTCTCTTATGATGGAGAAAAAATTTTAATTCTTTGAGGTTTCCAGATTACAGAGCATTACTAAACTTCTTGGAGAAAGAAACTGCACCTTTTCAAAAGTTTCATAAGCATTCAATGAAATTTTAAAATTCTAGAACTCTTGGTCTTATTTACTTTGTTTAGAGAAATACTTTTCCCTTCATGCAGTATTTCCTTTGTGGGCTCTTTCATTTCTACTTTATCTGAAAACAAGTTGTGGTAATAATGTGAGTCTGACATATGACTGCTCTTATTAAAAAGAACTATATAAATCTTGGCATGAAAATAACTCCAGTTGAATGCATTAAAAATATTCTGCTTTTGGAAAGGTAAAAACAAAAGTTAATTATGACTCATTAGATGAGACAAATTATGTTTTTCATGCCTGTGAGTACAATATGTACACTGTAAATATAAAAAACTCGTGGATGTTCATGGTAAATTAAAGCTTAAAATGAATTAAGAGAAAATGTTAGAACTTACAGGCATTGAAATAATAGTCTTAGCTTAGGTAGTATTCTGCGTTTTTATAAAGCTATTCTGAACCCTGGAATTGGTCCAAGTTTAATTGAACTTTTTCTGAAATCTGTCTTCGAAAGACACTCATTTCTTGGAGTATTAGGAGAGTATTACGATTGATGCAACACTAATTGCTCATGCCATTTGACTCCAAGGTGATTCTCAGTGTTGTTTAGAAACTTGTGGAACTCCCTCTAAGTTTACCTGTCTTTTTCTGACTATGCCTCACAAAACACAGTTTAAAAGTATGAAGTGAGCATAGTTTATAAGATGACATAAATTTAATCGGTTTAATTCAGTCTTTGTTCAGGAAAAGTATGATGTTTATGAAAGAAAATAAAGTGCCTTTCAGGTAAATAGTTATGTCTGTAAACATTGCAGAAACTAAATGGCAAATGTGATGATGTTATACTGTTTTCTCTACAGTAGTTTTGTATTATTCCACTTCTCAGTAGTCTGCTTAAGTGTTTCGTAGTGAAGGAAATGGCTTTGGTATATTTTCTACTCTGTTTACTATTGAGAAGGAATTGAGCATGTAAAGCTAGCTGTCTTACTGTACTGGTTATGGCTGGGATGGTGTTTGCCTTCTTCATAGCAGCCATATAGTACTGTATTTTGGATTTGAAGCTAAAATGGTGTTTATAACATATCAATGCTTTGGCTGCTACAGAGCAGTGCTTGCACAATGTCAAGCTTTTGTTTTCTTCCCTGCCTTTATCCACCCCAGCAAGTGGGAGGATGGCCAGGAGAGCTGACACAAAGCTGCCCAAAGGCAAGCCAGGAAGTGGCTGGATGTCTTCCTGATGTCAAGTCATGAATAAATTGCCTTTTCCATTTTGCTTGTGCATACAGCTTTTGCTTTGCCTGTTAAGCTGGCTGGCAACGTGAAATTAGGTGAAGTCACTTGAAATTCATTGAAGGAAAATGGAAGGAGTGAAACTCAACCTTATCTGCCTTTCAAAAAGCATTCAGTGTGTCCTGTGTGAACTTGACTTATAGTGCAAGATAACTGGGGTGCTTTAGTTATCCTGCTGTTAAGGTAACGTCTTTGTGAATGACCAGACAAAGCTGATGTATCCAGACTATTTCATGGTAAAAATTATTGGACCAGTTCTTTGTGTAAGTTTCGACTTGCTGGCATGTGTTCCTGTAGAAGAGGTTTGTTTAAAAAAGAAGTATAGGAAAACTTTTCTGCTCTAAAAAAAAAAAAAAAAGTTGATGTTTTAAATGTAAAATATACTTTGTAAAAGTATATTCTCTGTTAAACACAAATTTTATATCAAATGACTATACTTTGTAGGGATATGGAAAATTAACTAAAGTGAGAGCCCGTTCTGTTGAGTGCCTGAAATTCTAATCCCTATTTCTGTAGAGAGTTCCTTTTATGTATTGGCTGTTGCTTTCACTGTGGTATTTTCTTATTTGGTTGAGTACTACTGCAATGAACAAAACAAACACTTTCTTTAAGTGTTTCTGTATTACACATCCTATCTAAATGATAGTTAATTTTTCAGGCAATTGCGTGGTTGTTGGTTTTGTTTTGTTTTTTAAGAGTTGGAGGCTAGCTGTTATTTTACGTAACTAAAGCTTGAAAATGGGCTCCTTGCTATAGGTGTCTCAGTCATCTTGCTGCTTGTAAGGGGGGTGAAAATGTGGTATCCAGTATGCATGTGTTTGTTTTTCTTTTTCTAGTTGTCCTGTGTAACTAAGTGCTGTGAAACAGAACTAACTTCCTTCTGATTTCAAATAACCCAGAGAAACATGTCCTTGTTCCTCAGACTTATTGGACTAATGTAATGCAGTGTATAATGCATGGATTAACACAGTAACTGTGTGTCCTTCATAGCAATGACCTCAAGGAATCATTTAGTAATATAATTAAGTATTTCTAAGCAAATTGAGCCCGAGCTGCTCAGATAGGGATACCTGGTTGGGAGTGATAATGGAGAAATTGTATTCATTTAGCACGTTATTAGGTAGGTTTTTCCTTCTTTTTTTTTTTTTTTTCTTTTTTTTCTTTTTTCCTCTCACTCTTCCTGTGGATGGAATTGGCACAGGATATCAGTGGTTAGTGCATCCCTAGGAATGTTATCACACATGTTATGGAATATAAAGTTGTATTGACATACAACTAAAAATTAAGGAAGGAAAGCTATTCTCATGTCAAATTAAGCAGTTCGTTGTTGCATTGAAGTACTGGTAGAGTGGAGGAAAATCCTAATCTTCCATCGCTACACAAACAGGGTTACTTTTTTTTTTTTTTTTTTAAATCTTTGTTATTGTATGAAACATGACAGGAGCAAATATCCTTCAGTTATACATCTGGTACTGTTACAGAAACTCTCTTCAGGAAATTCTTGTCTTGCAATGTGTTCTTTCTACGCAGGCTGATTGTAATAGCCCAATTTAAACTTGAGTGGTAATACACAGCATGTTATATGAAACACTGTACAAGGATATTTAAACATGAAAGATAGTTGCTGATGTTTTGTTGGAGGTAACTCGTAGGTATTCATTCCTATGAATAATTAAATATACTGGCCTTTTGTATTAACAGCCTTGATGGGTGTCAAGCCAAGACATACTTTGATGCTAGATACAGCTTTCAATCTGTCTTGTTTGCATTTGATTTTCTTTTTTTTTTTCTTTTTTTTTTTCTTTTTTTTTTTTTTTCCCCAAACTACAGCTTGTGGTCCTTCCTGTTTATTTTGGCTGATGTGGGCAGGTGCCTAGTGGCTTGTGACCCTTACGGAATCCTGACACCATTCCCTGAAGAACTTTTCCAGGCTTAGTCCTGGAAGCTTTTAGCTGAGTGCTAAGCAGCACTTGTGTCCTGTTCCTAATCCCCACTGCCTAGCAAGGCTATGTCTGTAGAAGTACTTGCAAGGCTTTTGACTCATTGAAAGTTCTGCTAAAGCCCAATCTCTCTAGTGCTCAGAGTCAGAGAGGATTACAGCAGAGATAAATGCACTGGCCCCTATTTCACCCTATCTGTAAAGGTCATGAGGGGTCCAGCTCCTAACTCTGAACTTCCCTGGGTCCTATGAATTCTATCTTACTAGTTTGGTGACCCCCCCCGCCCCTTTCAGGTCTGCCTGAGCTGAGAAGCTTCATAGCAGTGTTTCTGCTGCTGTGCTCACAGCAATTCTTAGAACAGCACAGACGTAAGCTTCAATAAGAGATGTACAAATGAACCATTTCTTCAACTTCTT